>NC_056744.1:1074320655-1074625655 GCF_019279795.1 Protopterus annectens | reverse complement strand
TTATGAGCTGCCTTAGTCCATTAGTAGTACAGAGGGCAGTCCTGTGTAAATTTTCTATTACTCATCCATAAATCCAAGTGCGCTTTAACGTGGACAGGGATGAGCTTTGTTTTAGGTCAACTGACAGACTATGATAAAGATTCATGTAAACTCCACCTGAACATTTTCATCAGTTTATTTATTTGCTTGTGTTGACCAGGAAAGTCTGACTGGACCAGTAGGCCCTTTTCAGCAGGGACCAGGGGAAGAAAGCTCCAAAGAAGATAAATGATTTACAAACACAGTAGATTTACAATGTAGTAATATTATTATGAAGGACATCAGTTTGTAAATGGGAGCTACTTACAGTAAAAAAAGATATAAAGTATTGCCAACATCAGAGAAAAAAAGTTATTGTTTGTAGGATAAGTAGTAATTTTTAGAATATATGCACTTTTTGTGTGGATAAAGGAATTCAAACCCTTACAAGTAGAGCAGATTTACAACTTTTTATGTATATGACTATGGAGAACAAGTTATAAATGGACTTATGGGCAGACAGCAGTTGTGTTTACAATATATACATAGAAAGGAAGTGGTGATGTGTTGAGAAATGATAAAATTTGCTAAGCTAAAAGCGTTATCTGGTGAGTACAGAAGAGAAAATAGAAGAGTGAGTAAATAAAGAAAGGGAAGGGAAGCTGCAATGAAGATAAACAAACATAGGTGGTAATATTCGAAAACATACGAATTAAAGCATTAGGGATTTAAAAAAAGATTAGAGTACTGATCCCTAGAGGTATATGAACAGTAACCACTCCAATTTTCTTTGCAGTATGATTTTTAATAAAGTTTTAAAGTAATGTGGGATTTTGAGATGGTGTGAGGGAGTGCCATTGTCTAGAAAGGTAGCAGGAATAGAGAGTTTGCTGTGTTAGTATGATACAGTGAGACAGATGTGTCTCAAAGGATCCCCACATTGTGAAATAGGCTTCCCATGCATGTGAAACAAAATCCTCCCCAACCATATTCAAATGTAACCTTGACCATTGGATGGGAAATTGAAAATGCACCCTTGGTCTGGCCCCCATGTTTCTGATAGAGTCTGACAGTAAATATTCTCTAACATATACCCCTCCACTAAACCTTTAGCAACCTCCTAACATACCCCTCCAAGTAGATGTCCATGTTACATGCGGACACAATTGGCTTTGGTTGTGCAGCAAGGCTTATAAAAGGCCCTGTTAGTCATTAGCCTTGTATATACCTATGAACCTCTAAGAATTTTTCTGAAGACCTGAGTGTATGATGAAGAGAGTACCATGTCATGATGGAAGCCAGAGATGGACATTTTTCTGAAGTGTGTTTGTCATTAATTGAACATGAAGATCAAGGTTTGGGTTTTCATTGATTGTGAGTGCAAATAGTTTAGTACATGATATGCCTTCTGTTATGCTTCCATTTGATAGACTAAAGTTAGTTCTTGTATCTGTAAGTTTTGGAGATGAACAGCACAAGTTTTTTTTTTTGCATTAAGGACTAGGTTGAAGTGTTTGAGGCAAGTTTCTATTGATGAGAAGGAGTGTTGGGTCTTATATTGCAGCTCTTGAATTGTTTTGGCAGAAACAAATAATGGTAGAGTCATGGGTGTATTGAATGATGGAAGGAGTATTGATGAGAAGGTTAAACAGAAAGGGACATAGAATTGAGCACTGTGGAACTCCCAGTAGTAAGGGGAGACAGGTGGATATAGCTTCTTGCTGTTTGGCACTGTTTGACATGTTTGAGAAGTAAGACACAAACGAGGTGAGAGAGGAAGGGGAGATACTTATATCTGAGGGTTTGTGGAGGAGTTAATTGAGAGAGTGTACTGAGTGCTTTAGATGGCTGAAAGAATATGGGAAAAACTAATTTATTGCTTCTTTCGTACTGAATGGTGTTTATAAATGATAATGCAGTGTCTGTGCTATATGAGGGTGGAAAAACATGTTGGAATAGAGAGATGAGGTTATTGAATGGGAGAAGTTGTAAACGTTGGGCATGAATGCATTTTTCCATTATCTTGGAGAGTGGAGAAAAGGTAACAGTTGTCCCAACAATAGTGGGTTCATTACAACTTCCCCCTTTTTGAAGTGGTAGGATGTGGGATTGTTTCCAGCATTCATGGAAGTACTATTTGCTTATTGATCTGCTGATTAGAATATATATGAAGTAAGTTACGGTATCTACAGCAAGCTTGTGATATTCACTGGGTAGGTTGTTGGGGGCTAGTGTGCTGGGTTTTAATTTAGGAAGATGAGCATAAGTTTTGCAGGTTGAAATAGGTTGAACTCTGTAAGTGCTGAGATTGGAGCATTAGAGTTTGGGCTTTGAGGTGAATAGGGATAGAGTTAGTGTTTGAAAGGGAGGTGGCTGCAGTAATGAAATAGGAGTTAACACCCTTGCAGCGTTATAGGGTAGTGGGTTAGGTTGAGATGGCTTGCCAGATTTTAGAAGATGAGATATTCCTAACCAAGTGCTTTTTTTTTTTTTTATAATGATTTAGAATACAGATTCATGTTGTACAGAGAAGCATTTTTTCTAGAAGTAGTTTTGCTATAATGCTGTTTCTCAGGGAATGAGTGAATTTTATTAGCTCACCAGGCACGCCAGACATTTTCTTCAGTAGTTTTGTTGCTAGTGACTTGGCAGTGGGCAAGGCTAGATTTTACTCTCATTTTCCTCATTAATGCATGAACAGCATTATATATGGCTAGTAAGATACAGCTGAAGAGTTACAGCTTTGTTAATGGGTGATAGCTTTTAAATGTTCCAGTTGTAGACTCTGAGGGCTTCATTGAATGTGCCTGTTGATTTTGGACAGATTTCTGACATGAATTTGGAGAGTTTTTTACATAGTTGTATAGATGATTTTGTGCATTTTGGATTGCATACAAATGGCATAGCTGTGCTACTTGGAGCTTAAAACGTCACATAGAATTTCTTTTTCCATTATGTAATGTGGGTTATTTACTACAATACAATCAAGTCTCGTTCCTGTACCAGTGGACTTGTTGAATCTGGTGGGTTTCATGAATAGTTGTGTGAAAGTGTAAAGGTAACCGAGATTCAGGGAAAGTGTTGCTCAGTAGTGGAGGAGAAGGGGTTGCAAGAGTTAGTGTTCATGTCACCTTATGTTATTTTGTGAGATGTATTGGTGGAAGTCCAAGTGAAGATGTCTTTTAAATAAATGATGTATTACTGTAAAGTCCATGGGGGCAATATAGGGCAGTTGTGCATGCACCTTTTTTGGTTGCTAATCTACAAGGTTAGTACTAGCATTTCAGCATTGCAAAATTTTGAGATATCTTAGGGGTAGGTACTTGTATAAAGGTTGTTATAAAACATGATGGCCAAGCCACTTGCTCTTTTGTTGAAACTGCCTTGTCTTACAATGTTGTATCCCAGTGTTAATATTTCTTTGTTGGTTATAGATGGTTTTAACCAAGTTTCTGTTAATGCTAGAATACCAGATGACTGTTGAAAAATCAAAACATGTAGTGAGGAGATTTTGGCTGTGGTTGTTGAGGCTAAACAAATTGAGACTATGTGTGGGGAGGAGTCTGATGGAGTAGTTAACTCATTCACTCCATTGGAGGTCAGGAAGTTTGCACAGTAACTTCCAATAGGCGGAGCCTACGCCTTTTGACAGAATCAAATTATGTCCTCACATTTCAAACGCTCATATCTCTGGAACCGTAAGGGTTATGAAAGAAGTGTAAATGGCAAACTCTTTAGCACAAACTGTTTTTATAGTGGCAGTATTCTTTAGGTTCTAGGTCTTAAACCGAATTTTATAAGCCACAGTAAACATAGTAACTATTACATTTGTAATATTTTCTAAACAACTTAAAATATCTCAGCAACAACTCAAGTTACACACATATTATCAGCAGCATTTTAATCACCAATGCTGACATATGGGACCCAATACTCTGACTTGCTAACCAAATGGCAACAACTTAATTTGGAGGTAAGCTTGAAATATTTACAGTTAATTGATTATTTTAGACTGGAAAAGGAGAGACTAAGGTTGTCCGTTAAGGAACAACAGGCTAATATATATATAGTAAGTTTCCTGAATGATGTGTCGACCAGGTTATGGGAAGGCTTATTAGATGGTGTTATGGTTTATGAAAGAAGGCTTCTCACACAAAAGAGAGCCAAGATAGACAAAGATACCTCTGGCTTTCAGAAAGGACATGTGTTTACGTGGCCTAGAAATGAAGGTACCTCTAGATATAATGGGCACCACGGTACTGATGACAGTAAAAATAGTACGAATGTGAACCGGCATGTAGATAGGGCTTCCCATTTACATGGGGAGACAGTTATGACTCCTGGCTCTGATACTGGGACTATGATGCAAGGGCACCAGAAAATGGAGGTGCCCAACTCCAGCTCCGTAGTTACATTGAATGAGAACATATATAATAAAGTTGATGTGATTTCCAGGGGTCAGAATGAGAGGTATGTACGGCCCAAGGTATTTTGTACGCATAATATTTTATCTGGAGGGCCATCCAACTCCGCCTATGTCTCTGACAAACAATTCCCCTTACCCATCAGTGGGGAGAAGGGGATGAGGAAAACTCGATCCATGAGTTGGGGACGGCAGAAGAGGAAGTTTTCAAAACAGAGACAATCGAATCAGACCCTGAAAAAGAGCTGGAATCAGATAGGATCTCTTTAGTATGGAATATATCCAGACGTGACCTTTCTGATGGTGAGTTATCAGTTCTGAATAAAGGGTTGACATTCATTCCCACTAAAATAGTGAATTGACTGACACTTTTTTGGACATTAAGGTGTTCTGTAGAAATGTTGACTCAGAATGAATTTGGTAACATGCCATTTAATAATGTTGCAACGTTTAGAAAACCGAGTTTATATATGCCTAATATGCATCCTTTGATTGAAACATTCATTGAGATTGCGGAAGATGATTTATGTGACTATTATGACGCTAAGAATAGTAACAGATGTATGAGAAATAATGAATATAACTTGAAATATACGGAGCGTATGGCTTTTAAAGGGTTACAAAGTTATAAATACATCATTATTCGACCAGCTGATAAAGGTGGCCCTGTCATTATCATGGACAGGGAGCATTATATAACATCAGTGGTTGAAATATTGAGTGATGCACAATATTACGTGAGTATAGATATGTGTTCTGTGTCAACGTTACAACAAAGGATTTGGGCAATGTTGGATGACCTACTCAAAAGTGGGTCTATAACATCTGACCTGTATACGTTTCTAAAGGGTGAACATTCCTTGATACCCATCATACAAGGGTTGCCTAAGATACATAAGAATCATCTAACACCCCCCATGAGACCCATTGTTGCGGGGAAGGGCTGGTGTACCAAGCCATTCTCGCTGATGTTGAAAAGTTTCTGTGCCCAATATTAGATAATAATTCATTTGTTTTGAGGGACACCAAACAGTTTTTGATAAGATTTGTAAGAATATACCAATACACTTAAACAGATACTTTGATACATTTCATCACTCTGGATGTCCAATCCCTTTTTACCGTCATACTTAATACCATTGGGGTAGAGTATATACAACGATATCTCACTAGACACAGTGAATATGGGGCTAGACAGATAAATTTGATCTGTCTTTTCCTAGAGGTAAATTTGATCTGTCTTTTCCTAGAGGTAATTTTGGAGAACAATGTTTTTATGTTCGATGGGCAGATCTATCTATAGAAAGATGGCGTAGCTATGGGCACTTCATGTGCCAGTAGCTACTCCAACATGTTTTTGGCACTCTGGGAAGAGGAGAGATTGTTCCCTATGGAGATGTTCAGGAGATTGGCCCCATTTTATCATCACTTTGTAGACGACCTCTTTTTGATTTGGGTGGGCAACTTAGAAGAACTGTTGGCATTTGTTGAACAGATGAATGATATGACTGATTATTTGAAATTCACTATGGCCAGCTCCACCAGTAGGATTGAGTATTTGGATGTCTACGTTGAAAGACTTGATAATGGCCTTATTGATACTGAGGTATATAGAAAAAATTGCTATAGGAATACCCTATTACATAGAGGGAGCGTGCACCCCACGTATGTCTTTAGTAACATTGTTAGGGGACAAGGGATGAGGGCATCCAGACTAAATGCCACTGAGGATTGATTTAATATGGAACTGTTGAGTCTTAGGGATAAGTTTATGGATAGAGGGTATAATCATGTAGAAATTACCAAAGGGTTTCAGGACCTGGACAATCTTAGGCAAGGTAGGGCCAAACCCTGTTTCTCAGCCGGTGGCGGTGTGTCAAACAGTAGGACATTGCCTGAGCCAAATGGGGAGGAGGGGATACCCCAGTATTATATGAATGATAGTTCTATCATCTGATAACAGATCCAGCTATAAGGGAGATAGTAGGGGAAGCACCTAAATTTAGATTTAAGAACAAATGCAACCTGAAGAGGTTGTTGTGTTACCCTAAAGGAGAGGTAGAGGAACAATCTCAGGTGGAGCATGGTATGCGACCATGTGGGCACTGTAAGCTTTGCATGTTTTTGGATAGCTCCAGTGAGTTTAGGCATTCTGACATGGGCCGTGTCTGTAGATTTCTTAGATATGCCAACTGTGCCACACAGCATGTGGTATATCTTGCTGTCTGCAATGTCTGTCAATCATTTTATGTAGGAAAGATGGACAGGCACTCAGGGATAGAATCAGGGAGCATTTGTATTGTATAAGGACTCAGTCCCTTCATAGTGCCCTGTCCAAACATAATATTGCTTGTGCATATGAACATCAGTTTAAGTTTTTGGTTATTGATACCACTAGCCCCAGTTTACAGGGAGGGGATGTGAAGAACTATACTGAAAACAGGGGACTTTAAGTGGCTAGTGAGGTTGAGAATGGATAGAGGTAGAGGGCTCAATGAAAGCGCCTCATTGAAACCTTTACTAAAAGCCAGGAGACTTTCTGTTAAGTAGGCGTATATTACATTCAGCTCATTAGAATAGTATTTATTTGATATTAAAGTTTTATTAGTTTCAGATGTTTTATGAAAGTGGGGTATGTATATACATCATTGTTTTTTATTGATTAAATGGAAGCTTTTATATTTGTATTGAATTGTATATTTAATGAAAAGTTAAATTAGTTGTGTGTGATGACTGGTGGAATGTTTCTATTTAAGTGTCTTCTGATTTTATGTTATTGTTTGTTGGTCTGAGGAAGCATCAGCGAAAGCGCTTACCATTATTTTTTCGTGTAATAAAAGTCTGTGTGGTATATAGTTTGAGCCTGATGTATGGTCGCTTCACTACTGTGCCTATTACCTTTGGATTTTGATCATCTAGCTGAAAGCTTTCATATGAGGCTATGGAGTTCTGTCTGTGTTACTTGGTTGCGGAGTTATTTAGAAAAATGTGAAAATTACAGCTATATAAACTAATGTAATAAAAACAGTTAATATCTACTTAATTGCACTATATAGAGGTCAAATATTATTGCAGTTGAGTTTGCCTTTGTGTAAACTTTAAGATGAAATCTTTTAAAAATGTGTATATAGCATGGTTTTGGAATTATTGATGCAAATATGAACAACAATATTTGACGCCTAGAGGTGTCAGTAGAAGTTAACTGCAGATGCACCTGAAGGCGTCACTCAGATGTAATGAGTTAAGATGGTGGTGGGACTTGATGGTTAAAGTAGGTGGAATCTGAGAGTCTGGATCATGGTTCGGGATGAATATCGCTACTTGTAGAAGTAGAGCAAGATTTTGATATGAATGTATGAAGTAATATATTTGTTTTCTTGTGAGGGGTAGGAGGGAGACTTTAGTGTTTGTGTCAAGGACTAATGAAATATTGAAAATGTAGTGTGAAAAAATTTGAGGAGATAGAAAATGGAGAACAATAAATATGTAGTTTGGAATTAAAGAGAAGGAGTTGTGGGAGATTTGGCTGGCATTAGTTCATGATACAAGGGTAAGACAGATGGCTATGTAAGGAACAGAGTAAGTGGAATGAGGTAGTGCGTGATGATTTTAAGATGAATGAGGTGGAGGGATGTGAGGAGAGAAAGGCATGTGAAAGTATTAGAAAATAGACCAAGAGATGGAATTGGTTGAGGTATTTACAAGGAGTTAAGTGAAGATTTGTAAGATTTTGTGAGGTAGAGTGATATTGTTTTTGGGTAGATGGAGAAGTATAAGTTGAGGTAGTGGGGAGTGGTTGAGTACTTTGTGATAATAATGGGGTATAAGGTTTATTAGAAGTGATTGAAAATGATTGCTATATGGAGAGAGAGTACTTTGTGGTATACTTTTAACTGGAGTTGTCCTGTGCAGATTTTCTTTGCTGTTGAATGTATGAGCAGTTCCATCAGCTTCATGTTAAAGTAGGATTTTGTAGAGAGATTCAACATCAAGGAAGGTTGAATGGGGAATGCAGTGCTATGGTATATGGCTGGGTTTATAAAGTAGAGCTTTCAAGTTGAAATGTTACTAAGAAAGATTTATTAAGTAGAGTTATTAAGTAATTTATAAAGTGGAGCTGTCTGGTACTTATGCTGTGTAGTTTGTGGAAGTGAACAAGAAGTTGAGTTTATAGGGTTGATGACTTGTAGAAACACATGGAACTTTCTTCTTCTTTTGGCTGTTCCCATTAGGGGTCGCCACAGCAGATCAACTGTTTCCATTTCTTCCTGTCCTCTGCATCTTGCTCTATCACACCAACCACCTGCATGTCCTCTTTCACCACATCCATAAACCTCATCTTAGGCCTTCCTCTTTTCCTGTTACCTGGCAGCTTCATCCTTAGCATCTTTTCCCCAATATACTCTGCATCCCTCCTCAGCACATGTCCAAACCAACGTAATCTTGCCTCTCTGGCTTTGTCTCGAACCCTTCCAACCTGGGCTGACCCTCTGATATACTTATTCCTAATCCTGTCCATCCTCGTCATACCCAGTGCAAATCTTAACATCTTCATCTCTGCCACGTCAAGCTCTGACTGCTGCCTTTTTGTCAGTGCCACTGTCTCCAACCCATATAACATAGCTGGTCTCACTACCCTCTTATAGATCCTGTCACAAATCACTCCTGAGACTCTTCTCCACCCACTCCATTCTGCCTGTACTCTCTTCTTCACCTGTCTTCCACACTCACCATTACTCTGAACTGTTGATCCCAAGTACTTAAACTCATCCACCTTCGCCACCTCTACTCCCTGCATCCTCACCATTCCTCTATCCTCCCTCTCATTCACACACATATATTCTGTCTTAGTCCTGCTGACCTTCATTCCTCTTCTCTCTAGAGCATATATTCACCTCTCCAGGGTCTCCTCCATCTGTTCCCTACTCTTACTACAGATCACAATGTCATCTGCAAACATCATAGTCCACGGGGACTCCTGTCTGATCTCATCTGTCAATCTGTCCATCACCATTGCAAATAAGAAAGGACTCAGAGCTGATCCTTGATGTAATCCCACCTCCACCTTAAATGCATCCGTCACTCCCACCGCAGACCTCACCGCTATCACACTACCCTCGTACATATCCTGTACCACTCTTACATATGTCTCTGACACTCCCGACTCCCTCATACAATACCACAACTCCTCTCTAGGCACCCTGTCATATGCTTTCTATAAATCCACAAAGGCACAATGCAACTCCTTCTGACCTTCTCTGTACTTCTCCATCAACACTCTCAGAGCAAACATCGCATCTGTAGTGCTCTTTCCTGGCATGAAACCATACTGCTGATCACTAATCATCACTTCCCTTCTTAACCTAGCTTCCACTACTCTTTCCCATAACTTCCTGCTGTGACTGATCAGTTTAATCCCTCTGTAGTTATTACAGCTCTGCACATCACCCTTATTCTTAAAAATCGGTACCAAAACACTTTTTCTCCAGGCATCCTCTCACTTTCCAAGATTTCATTAAGCAATCTAGTTTAAAAATCCACTGCCATTTCACCTAAACACATCCATGCTTCCACAGGTATGTCATCTGGACCAATAGCCTTTCCGTTCTTCATCCTCTTCATAGCTATCCTTACTTCCTCCTTGCTAATCCACTGCACTTCATGATTCACTATCCGCACATCATCCAACCTTCTCTCCCTCTCATTCTCTTCATTCATCAGCCCCTCAAAGTACTCTTCCCATCTGCTCAACACACTCTCCTCACTTGTGAGTACGTTTCCCTCGTTATCCTTTATCAGCCTTACCTGCTGCACATCTTTACTGGCTCGGTCCCTCTGTCTAGCCAATCAGTACAGGTCGTTTTCTCCCTCCTTAGTTTCCAACCTTTTATACAACTCTTCCTACACCTTATCCTTAGCCTTCGCCACCTCTCTCTTTGCCATGCACCTCATCTCCTTATACTCTTGTCTACTTTCTTCATCTCTTTGACAACCTCTTTCTCTGTATACTCTCCTGTACTACTTCATTCCACCACCAGGTCTCCTTGTCCTCCTTCCAGATGTCACACCAAGCACCTTTCTAGCCATCTCTCTTACTAGCTCTGCTGTAGTTACCCAACTGTTCGGTAACTCTTCACTGCCACCCAGTGCCTGTCTTAACTCTTCCCTGAACATCACCTCACAATTACCCTTTTTCAGTTTCCACCATTTGATCCTTGGTGCTGCCCTCACACTCATCCTCCTCTTCTTGATCACCAATGTCATCCTACAAACCACCATCCTATGCTGCCTAACTAAACTTTCCCTTGCCACCACTTTGCAGTATCTAATCTCCTTCAGACTGGAACTTTAATGGTAGGAATTAGACAGGTGGAGAGTAGGATTGTAGGGGAACGTCTGTGTATGAGATGATTGCTCATAGATTTTACTCTTAACCCTCAGCCTTCATCTCCAGAATGAGGAGCACTGCCTTTCAAAATGTGGAACACTTAACTAACAGCATCTTCTAAGAAGCTCACAGGATGGTCAACTGTGCTACATTTTACTTATAAAAAGTTTTTTGATGAATTTATATGATTTGGTTCTGTTTACCATGGATATCAGTTAAAATTTTCATAATACCAAGGATGTTACAGACCCATTCAGTGTGGAATTTTGTGGAGCAGGAACATTTTAAGACCCAAAATGAGGAAAGTTCTTTGTAATGAGGTACACTTGAGAGGCATGGATTGACTCAGTTGGCTACTGCAGAAGATAAGGCAAACAAAAACATAAAATAATACCCATTGTGGGCACTTAAATTAATGTAAAACGTTATGTTAAATAGTGCAGCAGATGATAGTTTTTTTAGTGCTGATGACTGTATGTATTATAACCTAAGGGAAGCTGGGGAGGGTCTGATTGTAATTGGAAGTTATTAGCTTAGCAGAAGCCATAACAACTTTAATGGTTGAACACTAAATTGTAGCTGTGAACGTATTGAGCAGTCCTTCCACCTGCTGCGTAGGAAAGAGTGGAATAAGCTGAGGAGTTAGTAAAGAGGAGAAGAGTTTGATATAAAAGGAACAAGAATATGACAGTAGAAACAGCTCTACAGCAAACGTGGCATATACACAAACAATATAAACAGCATCACAGTGGACATTGTGTTCAGCTAAGTAGTGCTACAACTTGCCAAGCGTTGAGATATCTTTGACTTAATAGGTTCATAGGTTGGTACTAGGCTATCAGCCCTAGGGCCTATACAAGCCTAGCCATAACAATTCCCTGGCTATTTCTTCCCACACTATTTACTTCCCTGGACGCCTGTCTAGCAGGGCGATTGACGTGATCCCCGGGGTGAATTTCCTTTCTCCCATCCAGTCGCCAAGGTTCCTTTTGAAGAGGGCCAAAGAGGCACTCTGCTTGACATGTATGGGCAGTCTATTCCAGAGTCTGGGGAGTCTCTGGGTCAGGAATCTATCCCTTCAGCATGTTTTGTTTATTGTGATGACAAGGTTTAGATCCCTGGAGCGTGTGGCTCTGAGGGATTATGATTTCTTTAAGTGTAGCATGTCCAACAGCTCTGTGATTGACATGGTCTTGTATGTTAAGCAGTGGTTGCCTCTGAGTAGACAATATGCGACCGAGTATAGCTGGAGTTTTTTAAGGCGGTCAGCATAGGGCATCTGCTTTAGGCCTGTGATTCTTTTAGTGAGGTATTTCTGCGGCCTTTCCAGTTGTTGCAGATGTCTTGAGAGGTACATACCAAATGGGGCATTGTTTTCTATAATGGGTCTAATGAGGGAAGAGTACAGTGGGACAATGACCTCGTTTTGTCTGGATGAAAAGCCCTTAGTGATGAGGTGTGCCACATAGAAGGATTTCCTGACTGTTGTGGTGATGTGGTTATCGAAGGTGAGACCACTGTCCACCTGTGTCCCTAAGTCTCTTATCACACTTTCGGTGTTTAGTGTACTGCCACCTATGTGGTAATTCATGGGTACATGTTTTTTCCCAAAGGGGATAACTATACAATGTGAGAGTGTTCAATCTCACGTTTGTTCTACACATGGCTGAGCCCGATCCTCGCCCGAAGTCGTGGGCCGCTTGAAGCTCTGCATCTGCAAGAAGCTCGAGACCAACCTTCTCCCACACCTCTGCCCTCCTCCTCCTTTCAGTTTGCTCATGCAACCGGGTGATCAAATTCAAATTTGACAGACTTGATGGCAGATAACCTTAAGGATGATTTTGTGTTCTTAGATAATTTTTTCCTTTTTTCTAGTTCCTGTGTGTGCGTGTGTGTGTGTGTGTGTGTGTGTGTGTGTGTGTGTGTGTGTGTGTGTGTGTGTGTAGTGTGTGTGTGTGTCTCTGTGATACTATGGGTTTATATATATATATATAGTCTTGGCCCTCTCCATCTGCAAGAAGACTGCTCCATTTGTCATTCTTTTCAGTGGAAGGGTCATGAGATATAAGCGCAGGAAAATGGACAACAGAGGCCTTTTGCCTGCTTTTTCAAGGAGGCTCTGATGCATCGGACCAGACATCTAAATGAAGAGTTGGGAGATACCTCCAGGTACTACAGATGCTGCTGCTCTCAGAAAAGTTACAGCACAACAATACTTACATCAGTTGTGAGCAATCCTGATGCTTATGTTTCCTTTGCGGAAGCTTCAAGTCCGGTGTGAGCAAGAGGAAAGACTCTGTCAAAATGTGGTTTCTGCCCCTCCAGAGGCAGAGGGGGCAGAGGTGGAAGATGCAAACCAAGGTGACAGGGATACACTCCCTGGGAAGCCTTTCCAGCACTCCTGAGAGGAGGCCCGACTGTCCTGCTCTGGAGGCAGTCTTTACCCTCAGGCCTGGCAAAGTCTTACTTCAGACAAATGGGTAAAAGCATTGTTACCAGAGGTTACAGAATTCCATTTCTATTTCCCCATTTCCAAAAGAGACTCCCAGATGTACCGCCCCATCTAGGTCCTGCAACTATAGAAATTTCAAAGCTGCTAGAAAAAAGAGTCATCCAACCAGTCGGCGGACCAAAGAGGATGAACTTACTCAAGGTTCTTTTTAGTCCAAAAGACAGGGGACTGGAGGCCAATTCTGGACCTAAGCAAGCTCAATACTTCGTAAAGAAAGAAAAAGTTCGGATGTCACTTCTTCTCGATCCTTCCATTCTTACAGAAGGGACTGAAAAGATGATCCTCCGCGGCTCAATATCTTCCATTCATTCTTAGGACGAATGATGTGCTCAATAGATCTCAGGACGTACTACCACATCAAAATGGCCAGAGCGTCCAGGGATCACTTGAGCCAGTCACTTTCAATTTCGAGCCCTGTCCTTTGGTCTGACCTCAGCCCCCAGGGCCTTCACCAAATGTATGGCAGTGGTAGCGTCTCACTTGAGATGCCTGGGATCTGGACGACTGGCTCCTTACTGCCACCACTGATTCAGGCCAGGGATTACACTAGAACTCTGTGTTCATCTCGGAATTTCGTGAAATTTCAAAAAATCTGTATTACAGCCATCACAGCATATCTCATTCATAGGAGCAGAATTAGATACTCGTTGCTTGATTCTAAGGCTTCCTCCAGAAAGGATAGCCTCTCTACAAAATCACATATGTCTTCTTCTGTTGTCCAAAAAATCACCGGCAAAACTGGTTCTGAAAGTTTTGGGTCTCATGGCAGCTTCCCTCATTACCCTTGGGAAGACTGCACATGAGAGTCCTTCAATGGCTGCTATTTGCACAATGGTCGTTCCAACATCACGAACATCTGCAAATCGCACCTGTCTTGGTGGCTTCAGAGTTGCAATCTCTCATTTGTGCTACCCACTCCGACAGCTACGGTGACCACGGATGCTTCCCTGATAGGGTGGGGGGGGGCATCTTTCAGGGACAGACAGTCCAAGGAGAATGGACCAATCTAGAGTACAATCTGCACATCAATGTTCTGGAGATGAGGGCAGTGTTTCTAGCGTTGCAACACTTTTCTCCCCTTCTACCTCTAGGGACCATTGCAGTTCAGACGGACAACATGTCCGTAGTCTGGTACATAAACAAACAAGGAGGAACCAAATCTTATCAATTATGCAGAGAGGCCATGAGAATTTGGCAATGGGCAGAGTCCACGGGTGCTTTTTTATAGCAACACACATCCCGGGTTATCCAACGTCATAGCGGACAGGTTGAGCAGAGCCATCCTGTTACCTCACGAGTGGTCCCTCAAATGAACAATTGCGGACATGATATTTTGCAAGTGGGGCCAGCCAATGAGCGCCAAATGCAGAAGCTACTTTGCCCTGTTAGGAAGTCCTCAGGGACTCTCTGATTCGATTGGCCCCTGGTCTCCCGCCTTCCTCCTATACCTCTGATTTCAAAATTTCTACAGAAAGCCAACAACCTGGAGAGGACAGTAATCCTCATTGCCCCATTCTGGCCTCGTCAAATTTGGTTTCCCTTTCTTCAAACACCAAATGGAACCCTGGATCCTGGACCGGGCGGATCTACTGACCCACTCGTCAGGGGCTCCTCACCCGTCTCCTATCCCTCAGACTAGCAGCTTGGCTTCTTAGCCAGGTCTGATCTTCTTTCTCCTGCAGTTCAAAATATTCTAGTGGCTTCTCATAAAGCTTCCACTACAAAAATTTACACTAGTAAGACATTTGGATAAAGTCTTGGAGTTTCTATCCATACTATTTCACCAAGGAGCTTCTCCTGCCACTTTGAGGGTTCAATTTGCTGCTATTTCAAACTTTCATGTGGGAGAAAATGGGGGCACCTATTATGGCTCATAGGCTTTGTAAAGCCTTTCTGAAAGGGTCTTTCCATATCAGGCCACCAGTCAGGTTTCCTACACCACCATGGAATCTCAACCTCCTGTTATCACAGCTAATGCTACCACCCTTTGAACCAGCCTCTTCCTGTTCTTTGAAGTTTTTGTCATGGAAAACCCTCTTTCTGGTAGCTATTACGTCAGCCAGACGGGTATCAGAACTTCAAGCTCTTTCCATTAAACACCCATATTTGATCTTTCACCCTGATAGGGTATCTCTTTTCTTCCCAAGGTTTGTTCTGTCAATAACATTAATCAGTCCATTTTTTCAAGAACCACTCCAATAAGCTAGAATATATGTTACACAAGTTGGATGTTCATAGACAACTCAGATTTTACTTGGATAGAACAAAGGATCACAGAAAGACAGATCAACTCTTTATAGCGACAGCAGAAAGGGCATGGCAGTGACGAACCCTTTCCAAATGGCTATCTGATTGTATTATTTTGTTTATACTGCTGAGCAGAGTTTACCCATTAAACCAAAAGACATTCTACTAGATCAATATCTACATCCTTGGCTCATGCGGCCTTTGGACACTATTTGTGCGACCGCCACTTGGTCTAAACCACATACATTCATTACTCATTACAAAGTGGATAGGGTTTCCAGGGATAGGGCAACCTTTGGTTCCACTGTGCTCAGGAACGTTCTTCCGTGAGTTTCTCAGGGTCACGAGCTACGAGATTGAACACTCTCACATATAGAAGTTATGTCCTTACCATAACGTTCCATGTGGAGTGTTCATCTCGCTTTGTTCTTACATTCACCCTCCACCCTCAGGAAGAACGTCCAGTTTAGGTGTCTGGTTTGGTTCTCCCGCTTCTGTTTCTCTCAGCTGTTATGGCTGTTTTCAGCTATGCCTTAGCATGTATGTTGTGTGTGTTTCATTTCCGTTGGAATCTGGTTTGTTTGCAAACTAGATCTGAGGTAAAGGCAGAGGGGAATTGTGGGAGACAGGTTGGTCTCGAGCTTCTTCTCGATGCAGAGCTTTGCCAAGCGGCCGACTCGGAGCCGAGGATCGGCTCCGAATCCATGTGTAAGAACAAAGGCGAGATGAACACTCCACATGGAACGTTATGGTAAGGACATAACTTCTATTTTCTTGGCATTGAACTTGAGCCCATGGCTCTGCATCTGTTTCTGTAAGGCCCTTTTGTAGAGTATCCACATCATTTGGGGATTCAGTAATGGCTCCCAGTTTGCAGTCATCTGCGAACATTGGTGTTGGCCTGTACTTCAGAGAAGTAGATGCCAAACAAGAGCAGTCCCAGGACTGAACCCTGAGGTATTCCACTTGTCACTTGTCTGGAGCTGGATTTGGAGTTGGCTACTTTTACAGTGTGGGTTCTGTCAGTAAGCCAGTTGGCAACTCATTGGGTGATGTAGGGATTAATGCCCAGCTTAGTAAGTTTATCTATGATTCCAGAGTGGGGGATGGTGTCAAAGGCCTTGGTGAGGTCTAGATAGGCTGCATGGACCACCTTACCCTTGTCCATGGCTCTGGAGACTGATTCAAAGAAGTCAATCAGGTTCCGGAGACAAGATCGGCCCTTCACGAACCCAGACTGGATGGGGTCCAATGTTTGAAGGTTGCCAATGTCTTTGTTCATAAGTTCCATGATAATACGCTCCATGGCCTCGCAGATAAGGCTCGTCAGACTGATGAGACGGTAGTTTCCGGGATCCAAGGTGGCTCCCCCCTTTTGGAGTGGGATAACTGTAGCTCTGCGCCTCTCAGTGAGCACGAAACCTGAGGTGAGGCTATGATTAAATATGGCACTTGGGTCAGGTGCCAGTTCATATTGTAGTTCATGTAGTACACAGCCCAGGATGTCATCTGGTCCCATGGATGCTGTATTCTTAGCTTTGGAGAGTGTGTTTTTTTTACCTGTGTGGCCATTATTACCGGAATTTGGCAATCTTCCGGTATTGAGATGGGCCGTTTAGGGGGTGAGAGGGGGGTGAAGTTGGCACTGAATCGATCTGCCAGGATATTGGCAATATCCTTGTGATCAGTATATTTAATGCCATTCTGTTTTAGCTCAGATCAGATCTGAGCATTGCCATTTAGAGTCTTGACATAGTTATAGAATGCCTTGCGGCTGTCTTTGGAATCTTTGGCTATTTTATTTTCATAACTAGCTTTGGAGGATTTTATGAGGGATCTCAGTTTCTTACTGAGGCTGGTAAGGGAGTTTTTTGCATCCTGGGATTTTCCTCTTTTCTGCAACAGTTTCTTCCTTTTGTTGTAAAGTTTGTTTATGGCAGGCGACCACGAGATTGGCTTCCTTTTTTTGGAGGCGAGCATCTTGGTTCTATTTGGGATGGCACGATTCATGCATGAGTGGATGTGCTCGTACAGTGCCTTAGTGTAGGATTCAGCAGTCGAACTTTCAGTTCCCATCTGCATGGGTGTCATGAAGTTTATCACTTCTGACTTGAGTAGCATGACATTGGCTTTGTAGAAGTTTTTTATGGAGGTTTCCTTACTGGGGGGTGGGGGTGGGATGTGGATGTTAAGAGTGATTAGCTTATGGTCAAACCTGACTAACGAGGGGGTGACCATAGGTGTGGAACATTGATTTCCCATGTTGGTAATGACCAGGTCTAGGATATTGGAACCCCTGGTGGGACTATGGATTAGTTGATCCAGGACGTTGGAATGTATGAATTCCAGGAACTGTTGGGCAAAGGTGCTGGTACACGAGTAGTTTTCCCAGTTAATGGCAGGGTAGTTAAAATCACCCAGTATTAAGGTGTTTGGTTCTATCTTAATATTTTCCAATATGTTTAGAAAGGTGTAGTGAGAATCCTGGGGCATGGTGGGGGATCTGTAGCAAGCTACAATTTGGATTGCAGTCTTACCTAGTGTTAGTTGCACCTGGAGAATTTCAGATGCATTGTGTTGGGCAACTAGCCTGGTGGTGTGAATATCCTTGGTGAATATGGACACTCCTTCACCTTTAGTGTTTCGGTCCTGGTTTGGTGGCCGAAAAGTGTGGTAAGAGTTGTAGCCTGGTATTGCAGGGGTGCTCTTTGGAGCCTTGAACCAGGTCTCAGTTACTGCACAGATATCGATGTTCCTCATTTTTAGGAGTGCCTCAAGAGAGTACATTTTGAGGTTTAGACTTCTAGCATTGAGTAGCATTACCTTCAGATTTTGCATGCTTGTACCAGTTACGGTGGTGGTTTTGTCCTTTGAACTTTGCCTAAAAAAGGCACTATAGGGGTGGCAAGAGCCTTAGCCAGTAACCTGAATCCAAGGGGCGACAGGTGCAGACCATCTCTGGCAAAGCATCGTGGTCTGTCGATCATGTCGTCCCAGGCAGACAGATACTGGATCCCCTTTGAATGACATCAGAAGCTTACCCAATTGTTGAAGTCAATCACTTTGTCTTTATTTTGTGGTATCATTCTGGGTGAAGGCAGGATGCTACTCAGGGTTAGGGTCATACCTGCCTGGGCCACATGATCTGAGAGCTCTTCCATGTCTCTTTTCATGTAGTCCAGGGAGGTACGTCTCAAGCCATTCACCCCAACATGGACAATGACAGAGTCATATTTGTACTTGTTGTGGATTGACTTGAGTGCATGGAGGGCGGATCCTGGCACCCGATAGGCAGCTGACTGTAATTGTCTCCTTGTTCAACCTGGTGAGTGGGACATCAGTGTGCCGGACTATAGAGTCACCTATGACTCAAGTGTTAGGTACGTAGTCTTGCCTTAGGAGCATTTGCTGGGTGGCACACTGGCGTTGTGAGCTATGTGACACTTTGGTTGTGATTGGTGTTTGTTTGCGTTTCAGCTTCAGAGATCCTTGTTGCTTGGGCAGGTTACAGTTAAGGGCCTCCACATATGTGGATTTAGTTTTGCTCTATGTGGGTGTTGGTGGTGTGGGTTTAGAAGGGCTATGTGTTGCTTGAGGTGTAGTGTGGGTGTTAACCTTCTCCTCTTGACTCTCTAGCACAATCTTGGGGGGAGAGAGCTTTGCTTCCAGTTTGGCTATGTAAGTGCATCTCTCACAAGTTGTAGTGTTGGGTGGTGGGAGGAGAGGGTTGTCTTTGTACATGAGACAATTGCTGCATTGCCTCAGTATGCCCAGATTCACCAGGTGGACAGGATAAATCCACCTGGTAAATCTGAATTCTAAGTAACCGAGTTCTGCACAAGACTAACCATAATAGAACATGTTTGTTACATCATTACAGTAGGGAATAATAGCTAGCTTTGTAATGGGCTTAATCCTACATTTCTCATAATAGGAAATACTGTTAACACACACAGACTCATAGAGATAGCTGCATGTTGAACGCAGACAGCTCTCTGCTCTTCCTTAAAGGGAGCAACATGTAACAAATTCAACCTGTAAATAATAATATACTAATATGCACCCACTTAGTTGCAGAAAAGATGCATGGCTGCTGAAACTAGAGATTGGGAGTAATGGCAAGGTATTTAGCAGTTGCCAGAATTGCAGTCTTACAAAACAAATGCAAATAGCTTGCTGGAAAGAACCGAACAGCATGTCTGGATGAGGGGAGAAATGGTTTAAATCTATGTAAGGAGTGAAAACATGTCAGTAAAGTATTTTCAGGTAACTAACATGCGAGTCTTCTTTCCTTACTTGTACTATTAAGCCATGCTAAATTTACACCCACTAAACTCATCATTTTACATCCTTCTCCAACATTTTTGTTGAAAACATCTTGACTGCTGTCACTGATTAGATGGTTACCTTTAAGAAGAATCCTGCATAACAGCCTATGACTTTCCATTCGCCGTAAGGGTATTTCCCACTAAAGGAATCATGAACTGTGGATCATCTTGTGAAGCAGGTATTGTTGCCCTCTACACTGCATGCTAATAATTACCTGACACCCTCGGTCTTCTTTTGATGAGACTTTCTTCCTAAGATCTTCATGAGACTAGATCAACTTCCAGCAGATGATACTGTAAAGGCATTCAACATTTAGGCCGATTCATTGGCATCTTCATCTCCCACATAGTCCAGGTGGCCTATCATGTTATGCAAGATCACACAGACTGTTAACTATTTTTTTTGTTTTCACACTTGGCTCTAGCTTCCTTCCATTTCTTCCTGAGCAACTTTTTCAGATTCTCCTACCAGGTGCTTTTATCAGGAGTGAGATTCATGGAAGCTCAAAAGACTGAATTTAAAGTGACAGAAACTCAGTTGCTGCATTGCTCTTTCACCCTTTGCATAAGTATTTTTAGAAAATGCATTGGAAGCTAATCCAAGCAATTGCAAAACAAACCATGTAGAGAGTTGTTCTCTTATTTCCAGCACGATTGTTTTCTACACATGAACAATCAGCACATTAGGAAACCATGAACATGTTTTTTTTTAGTTTTGGGGAAGCTGATAGTGGCTATGTTGTCCTCATTGGACAGTGCCAGCTGCATTCAGTTGTATCTGAATCTGGATTTAAAGGGGTATTATTGAGATGTTTTCAGCTTCTTAGTTACAGTTTCAGAAAAAACATGAGCTGACTGATCTTCGACAATCTTTTTGTCTTTCTTTCTTGTAGACTAGCTGTTATTCAGGATCTACTGCATCATCCAGTCATGGTGACTGTTCCATACCTCCATCCCTCAGATTCCTCAGACTAATGGTGTGGTGGTTTGTTTTCCCAAAATTGCATATAGGCCAGATGTTATGGCCTCATTAATTCATATCATGTAGCTGCCCAGGTAATCTTGCATCCTTCTTTGATGTTGTCTTTGCAAATCCACTGTTAGGATCCACCCAGATGCCATTCCTGATTTTCTAGAAGGAAAAGAGTATTAGCCTGTAGCATTTTTAAAGCTTTTTAGGATGTTTGGGGACTTTGCTTTGAAAGCTTGTTAATGCTAGAGGATTGCCTCCCACCCCACCGCCACTTGGTTTTATCAGCTTTGTTTTTGGTGGCTCCTGTTGATTGAAATAACTTTTACTTCTGTAAGCTGTGGGTTATAGGCCTCAACAACCTCAGAACTATATATGATCCTTAAAAACAAAGGTTCTGTGGTTGCTAAACTAAGACTCTTTCCAAAATATTCCCACTAATCTAAAGCAAGCTTATTCACTTCCTTATTTGATTTCCTGCAAAGTTCAAATGTAGGTTACTGTTTGTTACTCAGCATAAGTGTGCAATTAACAGTTACATTTCTCTTTGTTGAAGAAGAAACCTTTGAGGAAAGTCTGCCATTTGTTTGTTTCTGTCTGTTTAACTCTTACCATGACAGCCCCCCACCAAGTTCCTCTCTTGGAAAACTTTCAGTACCTTCTTCCTCTGCAAGAGACTTCAGCAAGAGTTTCTAAGAGCCTTGGGCTTTATGGCATCAGCTATTCCTATGGTTCCATTTACCATACTCAATACAAAAAAGTTCCAGTGGTAGCTGACATTTATGTTATTGATGATATTTTGATGTGATTCTGACTGCAGGAATACAACTGGTTGATTTTAAATTTGCAGTTAGATTGCAAACTTGCCCCTGAAGCTGTACAATTTTCAGGTATTCCTCAGCCTCCTCCTTGCCAGTTGCCTCACTTTCCTCCATTGACTCCAGGTCTTCTGCCCTAGGATACTATTTAGCCCGTCCTTCCTTGTCAGAAGAGCAAGAGTTTCTATTCCAGTATGTTCTTAGTTCCTAGGAAGTACGGTTCTTGGAGACCTATCCTAGATCTTTCTTTTCTTATCACTTTTCTGGAAATTCCCTCATTCAAAATGTTAACTCTTCAGACTCTGTTTTCAATGCTTCTACCTCAAGTCTTTCTGATTTTGCTAGATTTGAAGTATGCTTATCATCATATTTCTATTCATCCTGTTTTTAGGAAAGGTTTATGGGTCTCTGTATCTTCCTCACATTATCGGTTCTTTACTTTGCATCTGGGCTTTCTACATCCCTGAGGATATTTACTAAACTACTAGCTTCTGTCATAGCCTTTTACAGACTTCAAGGCAATCAGATTTGTCCTTGTTTGGGTGACCTTCTCATTCAAGCTTTTTCTCAACAGGCTGTCCTGCAGGACCTAGAGCTGACAATACTCCACCTTCACTGTGCAGACTTCACCTTAAATCTAAACAAGTCAGTTCTGAAGCCTTCTCAGGATCATGTTTTCGTGGGTTGCAGAATTTTAACTGTTACCATGACAGCCCCCCACCAAGTTCCTCTCTTGGAAATTTTTCAGTACCTTCTTCCTCTGCAAGAGACCTCAGCAAGAGTTTCTAAGAGCCTTGGGCTTTATGGCATCAACTATTCCTATGGTTCCATTTACCATACTCAATACAAAAAAGTTCCAGTGGTATCTGAAAGCAGTTTGACTTGAACATTGTATCCTCTGGACTTCCGAATTCCTCTCTTGTTTTGCCTAAGGAATGTATTTCTGTGGTGGATCAACCAGATATATCTAAATTCAGGTCTTCCTTTTCTGGTTTCTCCCCCCACCCAGCATCTGTATACAGAGGCTTCAGACCTTGCCTGGGAGTTTGTTCCAACGTCAGGGCCCAGGGAGTTTGGTCTCCTCAGGAGGTAACCAGTAATATCAGTATCAGGGAAATGAAGGCTTTGATCAGACTGTGCATTATCTTTGGTCCCCAGGACCGCTCAGGGTGTTTACAGACAGCACCACAGTTTTGTGGTATATAAGCAGGAGTGGGGTGTGGGGACAAAGTCTTACCACTTTTGCATTATAGGCCCTCATTGCTCAGGACTTTGGTATTCTCCACCAGTTGGTTCTTCAGGCAGTTTGTATTTCCTCAGAAAAGAATATAGTGTCAGACAATTTGAACAGATCCAGGACAGATCCTCACAAGTGGATGTTGCACAAAGATGTTTTCCTGGCATTGTTTATTAGTCGGGTACTCTGCAGGTGATCTTTTTGCATCCCCTTAGAATAGACAACTCAGCAAGTTCTGTTCCAGAGTTTTCTGGCTTGGGAACTGGAAGCCATTTTGTTCTGATTTCCTGCTAAGGAGTGTATCATATAACTGATTTGTTTGCAGTTAAAAGCATTCTCTAGAGTCTCTGTGCTCTTTTATCTGTTTAAAACTTTCATTTAGTGTCTCACTGCTGTTTTTCTGCTGTGATAAACATTTCTGTAGTGTTTTCTGCCTAAAATAGTGTAGCTAATTGCTGTAGCATAACCCAGTTCAAGTTTGCTGTCTCTGGGCCTGTTTGTTTGTTTGCAGTGGCTGTTTGTTCTGAGCACATGTTCCAGGCCATCTTGGATTAGCAGAAGCCTTTCTTCACTTTAGTGAGAGGATTGTGTTGATTGGCCACTGGCTGGTCTAGGGCTTGGAGTAAGCACTCATTGGTTCTTCTGAGCTTTTTTTAAGTTGTTTCAGGTTGTACCTTCTGGTATTCAAGCCCTACCTTTGAAAAGATTTCTGTTTGTTCACACACTGAGCTGAATGGAGGAGGGGCACTGACCACATCTCTGATCTGTGATATGTAACAATAAGTATCCTGTTTTTTTGTTTGTTTTTTTTTTTGCTTATTTTACTAATTATTGCTTATTCTAACCATTTATAGCACTTTTATTGTCTGCTGCCTATTATTTTTACTGTATTTTATTACTGTAAACTAATCTGCACTATTGTACTGAAATTGTCTGCCTTACAAGGCCTGTTATATCACTTTTGTTACCGTTATCCTGTTTGTAAAGCTTTTTTAACTAGTTTCACTATGTGAAAGGTATTAACTGGAAATTTTCTCCATTTGTTAAATATCTGTTTGTTCTGATTTCCTGCCAAGGAGTGCATCATATAACTGATTTGTTTGCAGTTAAAAGCATTCTCTAGAGTCTCTGTGCTATTTTATCTGTTTAAAACTTTCATTTAGTGTCTCACGGCTGTTTTTCTGCTGTGATAAACATTTCTGTAGTGTTTTCTGCCTAAAATAGTGTAGCTAATTGCTGTAGCATAACCCAGTTCAAGTTTGCTGTCTCTGGGCCTGTTTGTTTGTTTGCAGTGGCTGTTTGTTCTGAGCACGTTCCAGGCCATCTTGGATTAGCAGAAGCCTTTCTTCACTTTAGTGAGAGGATTGTGTTGATTGGCCACTGGCTGGTCTAGGGCTTGGAGTAAGCACTCATTGGTTCTTCTGAGCTTTTTTTAAGTTGTTTCAGGTTGTACCTTCTGGTATTCAAGCCCTACCTTTGAAAAGATTTCTGTTTGTTCACACACTGAGCTGAATGGAGGAGGGGCACTGACCACATCTCTGATCTATGATATGTAACAATAAGTATCCTGCTTTTTTTTTGCTTATTTTACTAATTAATGCTTATTCTAACCATTTATAGCACTTTTTATTGTCTGCTGCCTACTATTTTGTACTGTATTTTATTACTGTAAACTAATCTGCACTATTGTACTGAAATTGTCTGCCTTACAAGACCTTTTATATCACTTTTGTTACTGTTATCCTGTTTGTAAAGCTTTTTTAACTAGTTTCACTGTGTGAAAGGTATTAACTGGAAATTTTCTCCATTTGTTAAATATCTGTTTGTTTGTTCTGATTTCCTGCCAAGGAGTGCATCATATAACTGATTTTGTTTGCAGTTAACAACATTCTCTAGAGTCTCCTTGCTCCTTTATCTGTTTAAACTTTCGTTTTTCTGCTGTGATAACGATTAATGTAGTGTTTTCTGCCTAAAATAGTGTGGCTAGTAATTGTAGCATATTTTCCTGCCCTCCCTCCGTATTGGTGTTTTATTCTTGTACTCCAGTGTGATTAGCTCATGCTACCTAATACATAGAGAACATTTGGGAAGGCCAACCCCCTTAGTTTCTTAACCTTGAATTATCTCCTTTCTCCCTTTTGATGTGGCACCTGTGTCCCTCGTGGACAGGGCAGTCGGTGCTAATCATAAAATTGCTCTGCTAATCTGCGACCGTCTAACTATGGTCAGTTATGGTACATGTTTTTTTTTACATGGCTAAGCTTGTAAAGACCCTAGCGCCATTAGCCATTTAACCTGCTATGAACCTGTGAGGATTTACAAATCCTGTCTGGTCAATGTCTTGTGGTAGTGGTACACTCTAGAGATTGATCTGTTTTGCAAACAGCAATAATATTATCCGTGTCTTTCTCTGCAAGGTAAGGAGATATTTTTGTTAGATGTACTGTCTGTCACTGTCTCTTCTCACCCCCCCCACATAGCAGAGTAGTTTTTTGAATGCCTTGCTATCATTCGCCGTGATTCCATGCGTTATTACAAAATTCAGAGAAAAATGACTGAGCTAATCCTCATTATGCTATGATGGCTAAAACAGTGTTTGCTTTCATGTTCTCATACCCTTCTGTATGTCAGAATCTGCCCTGTAAACCATAGAAGTCTCCAAATGGCTCCAACACATGGTCATCCTGTAGATTCCTTGCTACCATCAGATCTTCCAGAGGGAGTTGGAAGTGCTTGAAGCTGCCAGGAAGCCTTTCACTCCTCAGGCATGTTTTATTAAGTGTAGAAGGTTTTTCACTAGGATAGAGAAAGATTCTCTGCCCCTTCGTTTGAAGAGTTTGCTGATGGCCTAACCCAGGGGTCTGCAACCTGCAGCTCTCGAGCCACATCTGTCTCTTCCACCCCTCTGCAGTGGCTCCCTGTAGCTTTGAAAAATAATGGCGAGACTACAGCACGACACACACACACACACACACACACACACACACACACACACACACACACACACACACACACACACACGCACACGCACACGCACGCACACACACACACATACACACACACACTGAGAGCGATCAAGTGACAGATTTTAAATATTACTGTTATAAACTTAGAAACTTGCTAGAATAACACGGTTTCTGCTACAATGCATTCCACAGACACTGAGAGCAATCAAGCGATCCCCTTGCAGCAGCAGCATCTCCTGAAAGGTTTCTGTACCTCTCATGTCTCTCAAACTCTTACTACAAGAAATCTGGACAGGCCCACAAGTAAAGGGGAGCAAAGGAGCAAAAATAGGGATGGATTTTATATATTGATCTTATAAACTTGTTTTTTTATATTTAGTATAATAACTGTATATAAAACTTTATACGCTGTATTATCTTCAGGGGTCAAATAGGTTTTGCAGCTCCAGATGAATTTTATTTGGTGGGAGAGGGGCCAAAAATGGCTCTTTTGATAGTGAAGTTTGCAGACCCCTGGTCTAACCTATCATAGCCACCTGTTTAACTTTGGTTTTAGTTGTTCTGCTGTCAAATAAATTGTTGGTGGAATTTATGCACTTAATGATCTTCTAGAGAGCAGGACTGCTGACTGCTTAAGTAACCTCTTAAAGAGAGTCAACAAGCTTGCTCTGCTTTGAAGAACCTTTTCCTCCCTGCGACTTGTACTTTGTAATTGAAAGGCTTGCCTGTCTTCCAATCAAATCTGCTGATTTGGTAAAACTAAAGTTGGTCTCTTGAAGGTTGCTGTTTTTGGTGGCCACCACCTCTGCTCTCATGATCACTGAACTGCAGATTTTTATCTGCAGGGGAAATGCTGTTGGTCTTTCACCAGAATTAGATGTCCCTTGCATTCATCTCATGTCTGCTCTTGCATCTAGTTTCACTTGTGCTTTTAAACTAGTTCATCCATCTAACCCTTTTGTTTGCAGAAGGTACAGTCCAGGGCAGAAAGTGTTCTTCATTCTTTGTACATGCAGTGCCAGATCAGGTTTTTATGAAGAAAGTGCATGAGTTCAGAAAGTCAGAGCATTCATTCATTCATTTTTTTTGTCCCAGGTAGAAAGGGGTATGCATTTGCTAAACAATGCCCTTCTAATTGCATGTTCTTTTGCCATCAGTTGGCTGATTGCTTATCGGACGTAAGACATGGTTGCTTTCATTATTTGCTACAACATGTCTCCGTTGCTGACATACTGGCATTTCTATGACCTGACCTCCAATGAAATCAGACAGTATAGATAACTACTCAGTATGTAATTTGATGTAAATGACAAAGTTGTAAGAATTTTGGTTACAAATGCCCGAAGATTATACAAGAATTTCTGGATTTGCAAATATTTAGATTGGATTCCTTCCTTGGATGACTCTTGCATACTACTGTAGTCATAGAAATAATTAATATAGACAAGGATCGGGTGCATTGATGTTTACTAAAGAAAGTATACATTTTCTTGGCTCCCTTGCTTGACTGTCATGCTTTTGATAAAGCAGTCTTCTTGATTGTGTAGCAGCATGGATAAATAGCCTCATATTAACTATTGCAGGCATATACTGCTTCTCAAGGTCCAGTAGTCAAGAAGTGTTAACTTTCTAGCTTGTATTTATTCTGTTAATGCTCAAAACAGTGTGATTGTAGGTGATAAGTCTATCTTGTACAGACTTGGGGGGTGGGATTGTTAGGTAAAGACCTTCCTGAAATAATTAATCAATTAGCATTTTTGAAGAGCAGTAGTGTAAAACATATAGATTGAACAGGTTCTTAGACATAATTTGGATACCATAGTATCTCAATGCAAACAGTGTCTGGTCAGTGGTGGCAGATTTCTTCGACCAGATTCCAAATGACTTGCTCTTAAACCTTACACTGAAGTAAGTCACTTACAGTATCTATAAACAGGTTTATACCAGCGACCAGATTCCAACAGACCAGCTTTCAGTGTAATTAGTCACTTACACTGAGAACAAGTCTTTTGGAATCAGGTCCCTTGTATAACATTTGTTGAAAGTTGCAGTAGTTTCCAGTCATTTTATTAAATATGTAAAAATAAAGAGTCTGTATTAGAAGATTGAATGTTTAGGTGATCGAACACCTAAACACTGATCTTCTAATATCGAAAGCAAAAAACGGCAAATGGCCGATTTAACGCAGGGAAAGATTTCCCTTGGCTGGACTTTGACGTTTTGTGTACTGTAGAACGATCTCAGAGTTGGTATATTTAGTTAGGGTGGGGTGGGGGTGAAGCCCCCCACTTACTTTGGATGTAAAGTTATTTTTTTGTTTTAGTGGCCAATGGACATGCTTCCCTGGGACGTTCAACGTTTTTAGATTCTATATTAGAAGATTGATGTTTAGGTGTTCGATCACCTGAACATTCAATCTTCTAATATAGACCCAAAATAAAACAAACAGAAACATTTCTAAACAGTATTTGGTTTTACAAACAAAGATTTCACATTTGTGTTGGACTGCCTAAAGAAGTGCATTTGTAAATGCAAAATTCCTTAAAATGGCAACAAAAACAAGTATGGAACATTTCAAAAACAGGTATGGAACATTTTACAGCAAATGGAGCAGTGAGTTGTAGTTCAACCTAATTTGATAATGGAAAGAAGTAAACTGATCAAAAATGGAGAGTAAACAAGAATCCACCAGTTAAGCATAAAACAAGCTAGATGAAGTAAAGCTCCAAGAAAAAACAGGAACAGAGGTATTGCAAAATCTTTGTTCATTATATTGGAAATGTCAAGATCAAAAATTGAAATAGGGAAAATAGTATAATTTTGGAAATAATGAGGTGGCCAACCTGTTTACTGAATAATTTACTACCCTTTATAGTAATGAAGATAGTGATATACATATGGTGAATATGTGAATATCTGAAGAGGGGACAGAGTTTTGGTAGAAGATGATAATGATGTCTCCAATCTAGTCAAATTAGATTACACTAAATTCTGGCTTGGGTGAGGTTACAAAAAGTATATATAAATTAAAACATCCTTTTCACATAAAGAAAGGTTCTTCTCTTACTCTGTTCAAATGTGGTTTGGAGGAATGGATGCATAACCTCAATTCTCCCCTGGAGTGGCATACCAGTCGCTTGTGAACATGGGAACATGCATTTCCTTGTTCAGCCCATCTGTGGATTATTTGTATGCAAAATATAAGAGCTAAACACTACCATGAGAATGTAAACTTAGGCTTCTTAAGCTTCTCACAGATCAGTAGCCTAGTAAGTACCTATGAACTTATAAAAAGTTCTCTAGTTCTTCCAGTTAAACTTGTTTTCATTACCCTCTATATAAAAGTAAACAAATACCAAGTGATTGGAAAAAGCTGTTGTTAAATACATCTTTAATGAAAACGGCTGAGAGTAGTTATTAATCATTCAGGTAAATGGTTACTGTGATTTAGGATCTGTGGCTAGGCTGCAAATGGTTCACTGGATCATTTGCCTAGTATTAACCTCTGAAACCTATGCACAATTTATGAAAATGCCATGAAAATTACATAACTTATTTTAGGCCATTCTTTTTATTTTCCAGTAATAATATTGGAAATATGTAGACTATATATTTGGTGATTATAACTTTATAAAGTACTGAAGGGGGGTCCACGTCATGGGAATGTCTGAGATTGTTCAAAAATTTAATAGAAGAAGCAAATAAGAAATACAATGAAATATTATCCCATAAAACTAATTTAGCTATGGAAAAACTGAAATTAAATTATTATGCTACCTCTCCTAAGCATCTTCATAACCTATCTATGAAAGTTAAGATGCAATCAAAATTAATAACATTGATAGTATCTTTCATGAAGGGAAAAGGAAAAAGGTTTCAGGCATAGGGGACATTCTGGAGGCTTTTAATTATCATTATGCAGAGCATCATAAAGATAAAATAAGTACAAATGAATGTGAGAAGTTAGAGAATATAGTTCCCAACATAACAAGAATTCCTGAGGACCTTAAGTTAGATCTGCAAAAAGCCTATTTCTCAAAAGGAAATTATAGATGGGATTAAAGGAAGTAAGTCTAATAAAGCACCTGGAATAGATGGCTTAATTATCAAAATTTATAGATTGTTGCCTCCTTCTACAATCTCTCTCCTACATAAAACCTTTCTTGAAGTTCAAATATTAGCAAATATTCCTCCTTCATGGAGATATTCTCTAATTTCCCCTATATTAAAAGAGAATAAGGACCCTAATCATTACAACTCATATAGACCTATTTCTTTGTTGAATAATGATTATAAACTATTTATGTCAATTATGGTCAATAGATTGAAAATACCCATATCCAAAATAATAATTGAAGACCAAACTGGTTTCATACATAACACAGGATAATATTAAAAGAGTATTAACACTGATAGATTACCTCAATAGAGGAAACTATGAAGCATTGATAATAGGTCTAGATATTCAAAAGGCCTTTGACTCCTTAAATTGGGGTTATTTATTTAAAGCCCTACTGTTATTTGATCCCCCCCCACCTTTTTGATAACAATGGTAAAGAAAATCTATGAAAATAATCTAGCATATGTCAAATTAGGTCCCTTTACTTCTAAAGCAATCCAAATCACTAGAGGTACTAGACAAGGATGTCCCATGTCCCCTATCCTATTTGCTCTGGCCATATAAATACTTGCCATTTTAATACGTAATAACCCAAAGATAAGAGGTATAAATATATATAACCAATATATATCTAAAATAATGAAGTTTGCTGATGATGTCTTAATTACCTTACCGAACTCTAAGGCAGTATTGGGTGAAGTAGATATAGTAACAACAAATTTCCACAAAATCTCAGGACTTTCCTTCAACAAATCTAAGTCAAAATATTTATTACTAAGTAAAAAAAAAAAGAACATACAGGTTCCAGTTAATCATATTATTGGAAACCAAGTTTCAACTCTAGACTATTTAGGAATCGTCCTAAGTAAGAATATAGAGGAAACCTTACAGCTTAGCTATGCTAAAGCCATAGACTTATTCAAGACATTAATAAGCAAATGGAATAATTTGTTTATAACATTTGATGATAGGTTACAACTGATAAAAATGGTTTTGTTACCTAAAATATTATATATAGCACAAGCCCTTATACTTCTACCAGGAAAGAAAATACTTAAAGAAATCCCTTCAACTCTGATGAAATTCCTATGGTACCCCAAAAGAAATAGTGTGGTATATTCTTATCATATTAGAAAATGGGAACAGGGGGGGGTTAAAATTCCCAGAGACTGAAACTTATATAAAGGCGTCTATAATTAAAATAGTGATGAATTGGATAAATCCTAGATGCGCTTCCAATTGGAAACAGTTACACTCCATTATACTAATGAATGAAAATTATTTATCATAAAATGCTTTGGTAACTGACAAAGATAAGATATGGCACTATTTGCATTTAAATTTACAGTATAGTACAACAAAATTAACTAAGCTAACACTAATAAACAATATTTTGATGTGTTTAGAAAATTCATTAACACAAATCTAGATATAAAACTGTGGCATAGATTTTTAATACCATTTACTATTACAAGGGATTTTCCTGATAAAACACAGAGAACTTTTTGGTTTATGGGAAAACAGTAACCTTTTTTGTTGGTTGCAATGTATTGAAAACCAACAAGGTTTGAACACGCAAAGTATATTGTCAACCTATGGCCTATCCCCTGTGACTGGTTGGGTCTTCAGAGTGTCACAGCATACATTAAGGATCTGTGTAGAATGATACGTAACTCATCCTTCAAAACTGTACCAAAAATTATAAACTGGATTTTTGGAATTCATATAATAATATCAATGTGGAGAATGAATTATCATATCTATATAACACTTTGTCTATAAGGCAGCTCCTAAAGATTCTTACTGGCAATACCTAACTAAAGGGTTTCAAGTATCATTATCAATGGAAGATAAAACAAGCATTCTATTTTCAGTTAAACTAACTTGTTGTTCACAATTCTGGAGGATTTTTTCATTGTAAATTTCTACACATCCTTTTTGACACCCGAGAAACTCTCAAAAATGAACCCTTCAAACAGCAAGTTATGTTGGAGATATCATCTGTCCACTAATGCTGACTGGTCTCATATTTTTTATGACTATACTAATATTCAACCATATTGGAATGAGATTAACAAATTTCTTCAATCTATCTATACTGATATATTTGTTTTGGCAAAGTCTTTAATTTTATTGAATGTTGTTAATAGTAATAATGTGAAGAAAGATGACCTGTATTTGTTGTGGACAATGTTAGCAATAGCCAGAAAATGTATAACTAGAAGATGGAACTCTAATGCAGCACCCACAATGGAGGAATTCCTGTCATCACTGAAGAAATGCATACTAATGGAGAAAAGAACTAAAGAGTTAAGAACTTTTCCTAAGCCACTGGATAATATTCCATGGAGGAAAGTTTTGAATTTGATTGATAACGTACAGATGGAACCAAACTCTTCCTAACTATCATAATTTATATATTAACTTATTATTTAACTACAGATGTTTTTATCCTAATCCTTTTTGTCAGGCTGAATGTAAATGCTGTAGTAATTGAATGGTATGAGTGTATTAAATTATTGTGTTATTTCATCAAAATAAAAATAATTTGAGTAAAAAGAAATATTTAATCTGGCCTCTAATATAAACAACTGTAAGGCTAGTTTGGGTAATTAGGGACACTTTGATATTTAGGCAGGCAAGTTGTGCTTTGCCTGAGCCTGAAGTATCATTTTTGCAACCTTCATGTCAACAAATTTAACCTAACTCACACCTTCACTCCTATCTCTACCACTGGCCTTCTTCACATTCTATAATGTAAATATGTTCGTAACTGTATAATGTTACTAACTTGAAGTTTATTATAAACTGCTGTGCTTTGTTTTTGTATAGTTACCGGTTTTGTATAATTTCTACATTTCATACTTGTACTTTACTTTTGTGTGTGTGTATTATGTGTACATACACATGATGAGTCAGTGTTAATCAGTGCCCTGCCTGGTTGACAAATGCTATAAGTAACTAAATATTATATTGCACTTATCTGTGAGGGGGCCTTCTGCAGAATGTATGTAATATGATGGAGAGGTTAGTCTTGAATGTCATGCTGGAAGAGAGGAGTATAAATGGTATGAATAATGTTAACAACAAGCATTTGTAAGAACAGATTTGCAGATGCTTGCAGCCATTTCTTTTACAATAATGTCATAGCTGCAGTAGGTCAAGACATTTCAGTGGATGAAATCTATATGTATTTATCTTCTTTTGACAGGGTAGACCATTTCCTCATATTTAAATTGCACAAGTTGCAGTGTTTGGTTCTCTGATAAAATGGATTGACGAGTAGATGAACATTAGGAAATTGCGTCTTATATCAAAGGGAATGAAAAACAATGTTAATAGATGTGGTCTGGGGTATACCAAGACTCGTACTTGAGTCCCTATCATTTTAATCTCTATATGAGCAATAGCTGTTTTCCATCAGACATTTGTTACAGTTTCTCTACTGATGATTTAAAGTTAAGAAAATGTTTAGACAGCCACATGAAGCTCCATATTTGTTTTAATGATTGATGCAAGTGGGCTAAGTTAAATAACTTGATTATAAACCCTGAAAAAAAAACAACCTGCAGTACAAATTGCTGTTCATATGGGTATAACACAGGTATGAAGGAGGCTGAGAAAGGAGATATCTTTAAATACCTTTGCATTTTGTTTCACAACAGTTTAAACTTCGGTGAACATGCGGATACCATGAATAAGGAATGCAGCAAGATTGTAAGATGTGTGTGAAAATTATATCACTTCATGGTATAAGGATGTGCTTAGAACATATTTCATTTAATACAATGTTAATTGCTTCATGATAGTTTGAGACAAACCAACTGTAAAATGCACAGCTGGGTAATGAGGTGATGACTGTGGTACCAAATTGTGGTATCCTTCAACTGAAAAAGGACAGCTGAACCTTGAAATGTATATAACAAAGGTTTGCAGAATTAGTTCATGACTATGACAGCCTATCTTAAAAGGGGAGGTTGCATAATTTGGTCTTCTACTCTGTAATCTATACAAAATGATTTGGTGACTACAACTAGTTTGTGTAATTAGGGACACTGATATTTAGGCAGACAAGTTGTGCTGGAGTTCATTTTTGCAATCTCTGTACATGTGCTTTACTTTTTTTGTGTGTATGATGTGTACATACACTGGATAAGTCAGTGTTAATCAGTGCCCTACCCTGGTTGACAAATGCTATAAGTAACTAAATATTGTATTTATCTGTGAGGAAGCCTTCTGTAAAATGTATGTATTACTGTTCCTCTTTTTCCTTTGTATGGCTTCTAAATCTGCACTTTAGGTAAGCAGATAAATTTTATGTGTGTGTTTTTTTATGACTTGCAGCTTTCTCATTACTAACTGCATGGATGTAAATTAAATTCAGTATTGCAGAGGCTGGGAGCACACCCTTAACCTGACGCCTAATGTTAGTACATGTGTTTGCAGGTCAGTGGTTGTTCCTAGTTCAAGGAAGGTATGGTAATCACCCTGAGCACTACTGTGACAGCCACACAGTAAGGTAGTAAGCACAAAGCTATTTAGAGGGATTTGCTTTTTTCAGGTTTATCCCTGGGAAACATCTTTCTTAGAACCACATGACCTCTAGTGTAAGGATGACAGAAAATTCAGAATTCTGTTGAGTTTAGGATATCCTAAGAGGAAGTCCCAGTAGTTACCTTCTTGCTGATCTTTCTTACAGATCACTTGATAAGGTGAATACATATATATTGCTTATGCATTTTTATAATTATTATTTGTTGGTATTGGTATCAGGTTGTGTGAATAAACCAAGAACCCATTTTCAGGAGAGGCCTGAACAGAGAAGCTCCTCTTTTACATGCATACATTTTGTAACATTGCTGATAGTGTTAGCTTTCATCTGTAGTAGGCAAAATGTAAGTAGCTGATAAGTTCAGCTAATAATGTTACAGATAACCGATAACTAATAGTGAATAACAGGCAGTAAATTATTCTGCTAACTTTATACAAAGTTAGTTACTTCATGACAGTTTGAGGCAAGCCAGAAGTAGAGTCCACATTTGAATATTATGTTGTTTGAACAAACATGTTATTGTGTTGTTGTTTTTCTTTCGGCTTTTCCCGGTTAGGGGTCGCCACAGCGGAACTCCGATCGACTAATGATTGGCAGTAGATTTTCACGAACGCCGATGTGCCAGCTCGACGTTCAACCTTCAACAAAGGCACGCCCATTTACGCATGTCTTTCAAATGCCCACACAACTGTGGGGAGGACATGCAGACTCCACACAGAAGGCACTCCCCGCACTCTAGCCGAGAATCTTATGGGAGAACCTCTTGCTGTGAGGCAACAACGCTACCGTTGTACCCCCGTGGATAACACACATGTTATTGTGTATGTTTAGATAATAAATTAAGGCATTGTGTCATATGTGGACTGTTGTGGAAAAAATATAAAATATACATGAATAAGCTAGTTTTGACACATTTGGGCAGCAACTTTAGTCTTTGTGCATAGCAGCAGGAGTGGGCATATCATTCAATTTATGATCAGAGTGATGATTTATTTGTCAGATGAGTATGCCAAAGAACAGTTAGTATGTAAAGAAGTGCACCAGTAATGAGAAACTTGGAGGAAGATTACTGCGGTGTATCAGGATTCAGGGATTAGGTGTAGAGTGAGTTGGGGTTGGCATGTTTCTGGTATGTTAATTGGAGAGGTATGTGTAAGACTGCGTACACAAGATGACTGAACACAACATGGGGCCTTATAACTAGTTAAGAGATATTTATAGGTAGAGCAAACTGTTTGAGTTAGGTTATGATCGCTGAACTCTGGGCTTGAAAAGTTTTTTTGCTAGCAAGATTCTGTAAGCTAGAATGTAACTTGTGCCAGACTCTAGCAAGGTTACAAAAGTTGGCATCTCCAAATGAACCATGACTGTGCATGTAGCTGTCAAAGAAAAATATGGTTAATATTTCCTGTGTAAGGTGTCCTCATTATAGAGGACTAGTAATGGCTGAACTCTTACTCGCAGTAACATGACTTATCTGCATTAATTGTCACAGTATGATTAAGTGTAACCAAACTGCACACAGGGAAATGCAGGAAACTGTTCGGCTGACAAGTCTTCCCAGTTTCCTTCTTTATTAACTTCCTCCATGAATGATACTGGAAGGAGGACCATGTTTGGCAACCATTTTGCTGCTTTAATTTATAGAGGTGTTGTAAGTAGTGTGTACCTAAAAGACATTATTAGAATACCATATTTTGCATTTCTATTTTTACTTATTTATTACCTTTTTATTTGTACTACCTTTGACTTGGATGTAATCTACATAAAGTTTTGATTAACTGGGTGCTGTTGATATCAGTGAGAAAAGTATCACTGACAGCTGCACATAATGCTGAATAGCACTGATTTGTGGAGCTGTGCAGACCCAAAAGGGGAATCTATTTCTTGGTTGTTTGATTTCATTGTCTTCCTCTTCGTAACCCTAAATGGGGCCTTAAGCTGCCTTAATATTTTCATATGTTTCTTCACTTACATTTATGTATTCGTTTATCCCAAGTACAAACTCAAGCTTTTCATACTTGCATTTTTCTGTGATATTAATCCTGCTATGCTTTTAAAAGTTGTCTAGTCAGTTTGTACTTTGCTTTAGCTTAACAACTACGTGACTCATCTGTTAATGAAATTTAGCTGTTTTTCTTTTTATTTAGCATTTGCTTGAGTGAATGTCATGTTTTTGAAATGTTTTGAGATAACTCAAATCAAGTCTATTAAAGTGCTTTAATGTGGCTTAAATAATGTAATGTTTAATGTTGTGTTGTTACTCAAAATGTGTTTCATTTCAATCCACATATAATCAGCTATGGGTTAGTGTGTGTCTTATCAGTCAGTCAGTCATTCAGTACAGATTCATCTCTTTAGTTGTTAGCTGTAAAAGACTAGCGTAAATATGCAGCGATAAGTCATCTTATCAAGCTGATAATTCAAAAGCTTTGAATTCAAGTTGCATGGGTCTGAGGTTTGTGCAGTCGTTGTTTGAAACTTACAAATAAACCAACCCTTTACATTTATTTTCATTGATTTTTTTATGTAAGGCTTTGTTTCTAGCTGTATATTGCTGGTTAAACAATTAAGTACAGTTGTGCAAGCTGAAGTTACTATAACAGTAGATGTTTGAATGATTCCTGCTGCAGTAAACTTGGCTGTATGTGTTATATCCTGCCTAGGATATAACAGTTGGCCAGCTTCCAAAGCTTCAGGGCAGCTTCCACATGCCCAAACTGTCAAGCAGCTCGAGCTGAGCTGACTAAAAGACAAGTTTGGGCACAAAGTCCTTCAACAGAGAAAGGGAGACTTAAGCCCTGGAACTAAAAAAGATAAATGTCACCAACATGGCATAAAAAATAGAACAAAAAACAAGGGGGTGTAGGGGGAGAGGGGCTTCTGCAACATTGATAATTCAAACATGTACTGTTATGGCAAATTCAGCTTACAAAACTGTAAATTGTTCATCATATTGATCACTGCCGCAGTAGCCTTAGCCATATGGGTAGATTACCATAGCTAACTACATCTGGGAGGTGAAAGCAGAAGCATCCTGGAACCTCTGGAGAATAGTCCTAGCAAAGCTTGATCTGGACATAGAGAAAGAATGAAGCTTATACTTCTTGACCAAGTAGCAGCTTCTAGAAAAGTTCTAGAATCCATTCCTTTCTAAACAACCATACATGAACCCAAGACCTGGTAGAGTGGGCCTTGACCCTGCCCGGAATCGATTTATTATGCTAAGTATAACAAAAGGTAATAGCCTTAAACAACCATTTGAAAATAGTGTTTTGACACAGGTTGGCTCTTCTTAACTTCACAATAAATAAACAATTGATCCAAAGATCTAAAATATTTAGTTATATCAAGATAGTACCAGAATTGCTTGTGGACATCCAAGATATGTATTATCCTTTCTCCCTCATGTATTGGTTCAGTAAAGAAAACAGAGAGTTGGATAGTTTGGTTTTTAAAGTAAACTTGGATACCACTTTAGGCATAAAAGATTTAGTTCTCAAAGAAAACCCTGTCCCCATGGAAAATGAGATAGGGTTGGCTCACTGTAAGAGCTTGCAGCTTAGATACCCTTTTGCAGAGGCCAGAGCATTCATTAAACATCTTTTTCATTGTTAGAAACCTTAAGTCAGCCAGATTAGGTGGTTCAGATGGAGCAACTGTTGGCTTCTCTAACTCACATTTAAGATGCCATGGAGGGGCCACTGGTTTACTCTGTGGCCTCTTATGTAAAATCCCTTTCAAGAACATTTTGACATGAGACTTCCTTGAAAGAGGATAATCCATGTGCACACATGCTGAAATTCCCAATAAATGAACCTTAATAGAGGAATATAAGAAAGGCCATAGAATAGTAACACACACAAATATTGTAAATTAGAGAACAAGTAGACCTGAATAGGTTCTGTTTATATTGTTGACACACACCAACTAGAAAACCTTTTCTGTTTGCTAATATATGATTTTTTAGTAGCAGGCTTTCTTGACTCCATTAGTACCTGCTGCAGTTCCTCACTAAACAGGTGCCTAAATTGTATTAAACATGGAATTTCTTGTGTGAGTAGATTCATTCTGTGAGAAAGCGTGTGATAATAGCCCCTGGCCATTTCCAAAAGAAGTGAGAGCCATGTGAGTCATCACAATGATCCTGAGCGATTCCTTCTGAATCTTCAGAAGTTCGTTGAATATTAGTGGAAAGACATCTGTCTTCCAGACCGTCATGCATAGAGTCCTGGAACAGAATCTTGCCAGTTGATTGTTCAAAGAGGAGGCAAAAGCTGACTTGAGAAACTCCTCATAGACTGATCAAATCTTGTAAGACCCCCTGATCTAGTTTCTATTTGTGAGGGTTTGCCCTGGTCCTGTTCAGCTTGTCTGCCACACAGTTTTGCTCTGAGTAAATGTAGGATCCCGAAAGAGTAAGATTGTGCTGTGAAGCTATATCCCAAGCTAACTTGGCTAGTCTGCAAAAGGGGTATGACCTAGTTCCTCCTAGCCTGTTGATGTACCACATGACTGTGATAGTGTCTGAAACCACTTGTAGAAGTCCCAGAGACCAAATATGGTTCAGAGAGTTGACTGCCTTGATCAGGGTAAGCATGTCCTAGATATTTATATGCTTGCATCTGTCCTTTGTGTCTCACAACCTCTGCACTTTTGTCCCTCCTGAAACTGTTCCCCAAGCAAAGACCAAAGCATCTGTTGTGACTGCTTTGGAGCGAGGAGGGAGAAGGGGAAACCTGGATTCAAGGATATCTATTGTCTCCACCAAGAGACTTCCTGTTTTTTGACAAAGTCCAAGATAAAGGGTGTTGATGCTGGAACCAAAGAGATTTTAGATTCCACTCTTATCTTTCTCATGTGGAGTCTTGCCAAGGGTATCGTGCGAGTCATAGATACCATGAGACCCAAAATCCTGAGGTATTCCCTCGTAGTGTCCAAAGTCTGAGTGGAAAAAATAGAAATACAACTAAATAAAGATCTGTTTTTTCCTGCAGAAGAAAAACTCTTTGAACTGAGGTGTCTAGTTGACATCCCAGGAGAACAATCCTGTTTGAGGGAGTGAAGAAAGACTTTTGAATGTTTTCTTGGAATCCCAGCTTGTGTAAGAGAGCTCTCACCCATGAGAGAAATTCCTGACACTTTGAAAAAGACTCTGGAAAGCAAGTCATCTAAACATGGGAAAAAAGTGGAAACCCTGTAGCCTGCAATGAGCTATAACTGGCGCTAGATACTTTGTAAACACTGTTGGTGTAGTGGATAGTCCAACGTATAAGGCAGAGAACTGATAATGTGATCCAGACACACAAAACCTTATGAAATGCAGAACCACAAAAGAAGGATAGATGCAGAACAACCAGCCAGTAACTAAAAAAGCAGTCTTATTTCTCTGATGCTTCGGCCACAAAAGCCTTCAAGGAATAAATCCTTTACAAACACACACCTGCCTTAAATACAAACACCAATTAAACAATTAGCTACCTAATTAAACATTTCAATAAGATCATTAAATAAAAAATCTGCAGTTGTACTCCATGTTTAACTCCTTAGGGGCTAAAGTATCATGCTTTAAAAAGCAACACAGTGCCTACTAAACCTGGAGTCCTACCTTATTAAAGTGCTCAGCTACTGAGCTTTCTTTTTGATTTCTAACAAAGTCTCTTATGTGCTCCATCAACCTCACTTTAAAGGATCTTTTGCTTTCTCCCACATAAAAATTGTTGCAAGGACATCTGAGGGCATAAATAATGCCCTCAGTGTCACAACCATAGCATGCTTTAACATGGAAACTACGTCCATTCATTTTCTTAAAGCTTTTTATTATATATTCACACGCTTTACATCTAACACAGGGTGTGGTTCCATATTCTATTAAAGCTCTTGTGATATTTTCACAGTCAGTCATAAATTTAGTTTTACTATAAAATTCTTAATGATCCTTCCTTTTTTATAAGGTACAATGGGCGTATCATTTATCCATTGTGAAAAGTCTTTCAAAGACAACAAATATCTCCAATAAAATGTTCAACAAATCCGTTAATATTGGACTGTAACAGCTATATGCTGTTACAGAATACATATCTTCCTTTTTACAAATACACCTAAATTTGTCATACTGTCTCCACTGAAAAATCCTCTATTCCCATGTTCCTTTACAAACTTATTCCAACACTTTTCCAATAAAGCATTACTGAAACCCCTGTTCTTAAACATACGTATAGTTTTTTCATTTCCAATGTATAATCTTGGTCATTATTGCATAGTCTATACAGACGTACAAATTCTCCATAAGGTATAGCTTGAATGGTATGAGGTGGACGGCAGTTTTGTGCTCTTACATATTGTATTCCACTTTCAAATTTTCTGTATGCTGATGTTCTAATATTTTTTCCTCCACTAATGTCAACTAGCACATCTAAATAAGAAACTATTTTGCCCACCTTCAACCCATCAAATTCTAAGCCAAACCTATTCTGATGTAACTCCATTGCAAAACTCTCTACCTCAACTTCCCCTCCTTCACAAATAAGAAAATAAGGTCGTCAATAAACCTGAAATACTTTAAAGACTTTTCACAATGGGTAAGTGATATACTCACTGTTTCTTATAAAAAAGGAAGGAACATTAAGGATTTTATAGTAAAAACCAAATTTGTGACTCCCTGTGAAAATATCACAAGAGCTTTAATAGAATATAGAACCACACCCTGTGGTAGATGTAAAGCGTGTGAATATATAATAAAAAGCTTTAAGAAAATTAATGGATGTAGTTTCCATGTTAAAGGGCTGCTATGCTTGTGACACTGAGGGCATTATTTATGCCCTCAGATGTCCTTGCAACAAATTTTATGTGGGAGAAAGCAAAAGATCCTTTAAAGTGAGGTTGATGGAGCACATAAGAGACTTTGTTAGAAATAAAAAAGAAAGCTCAGTAGCTGAGCATTTTAATAAGGTACATGAAGGTAGGATTCCAGGTTTAGTAGGCACTGTGTTGGAAAAAATAAGTATTTCACATTATGATAATGTGGATATAAAAATAAGTTACTTTTTAAAGAATCTATATATTTTAAAGTATGATACTTTAGCCCCCAAGGGGTTAAACATGGAGTGCAACTGGAGATTTTTTATTTAATGATCTTATTGAAATGTTTAATTAGGTAGCTAATTGTTAATTTGGTGTTTGTATTTAAGGCAGGCGTGTGTTTGTAAAGGATTTACTTCTTGAAGGCTTTTGTGGCCGAAGCATCAGAGAAATAAAACCTTATGAAATGTCTGAAGTCTGGATGAATAGGGATGTGAAAAAGAATAGGTGGAAAGAAACCAGTGTATTCTGGGGAAAGAGCGGGTCACAAGATCTCTTGAGCAGTCATTCAGACCCGCCAGACTGTCCTGGTTTTGGGACATTTGAGTCTTCACTTTGGAGCTCCCTTGCCATTTCTTCTTAAACATCTGTTGACTTGAATTTTTTGAGCCTGTCTCATCTGATTTTGCCAAATTGGATGAAGAGATACAAAATCCTTTGGACAATTTGGAAAAAGGAGAGCTGAAAAATCTTGGAGATTCCCTGATCAGGTTGCCTCTTTCATCACACTTTTGATCATTTGTGCAGCATAGGAGCCAGATATTAAATCTCTATCCAGCTGAAAAGTTAGTCACATTTTTTACATCATCTAGGAGGTTCTGAGAATGCAGCCATGCAAAAGTCCTTAAACAGTACCCATGGCTGTAACCCTGTAAGAAATATCAACAGGGTCTTACATACTCAGTGACAAGTGCAACAGAAGAAACTAAGTTGGTGAAAGCAGATTTTTTTCTCATAGGAAGAAATTCCAAGTAAAACATTCATCATACTTTCATAATTTGTCAGAACAACTGTACCGTATGGGCTTGACAGTTCAAAATTTTGAAAATCAAAGTTGCAGAAGAATACACTTTTTTTCCAGTATCTATCAATAATTTTTCCCATCCTTATAAGAAAGAGCAGGGCTGGAATTAGTTAAGTACTTAGCAGTATTAGGATCAGCTTAAAGCCATAGCTCCTTGTTCAGATATGGGAATTGTGTATAACATTTAAAAGACTGAAGAACTTTATACATCCTACCTACCTTTTTAGGGGCAGCTGGCTGTCAGTAAAATTGCAGGCAGTAACACACACATCCTCTAAAGCCAACAAAACAAGAGGAATTGGTGTGGGTTCTACAAAATCCTTCTGCAACAACTGTTGGTATTTTCTGAGGGACTGGGAAACCAGTGCTCTACTGAAAACACTGGCACATTCTAGCAATAGTCTCAGAGAAAGGGAAATCCCCACATAGAGAATCAGTCAGCTCTCCTTTGTCTGAATCAGACATCTGAGATAACAAAAAAAAAAAACTGTACCCATTTCTGCATCTTCCTGTTCAGATTCAGTAATTTGAATATCTTATTTAATATTCCAGCTTTCAACCTATTGCTATCCTCTCCTCTCTCTCTAAAGTACTAGAAAAATGTATTCATAAACAATTTATGCAGTATCTAATACAGGAAAATTTGCTTACATCCCCCTCAACATGGCTTCATACCCAAACATAGCATCACTGCAGCTCTGTTATCCTTCCTCAACACTGTCTCTATAGCCATGGACGACCATAAACTTATTTCTTGCCTATTCTTGGACCTCTCAAAAACTTTCAACACTTTCTCGCACACTCTTCTGCAGCACAAACTGCATAATCTCAACTTCTCCTCTGATACTGTTGCATGGTTCTCCAGCTATCTCACTGATAGATCTCAATAAGTGAGATGGCACTCTACACTCTCCCCTCCTCTCCCTGTAAAAATGGGTGTACCTCAAGGGTCTATCCTAGGGCCTTCACTTTTTAATATCTTTACTAATCAGCTCTATACCTCCTGTCCTTAGTTATCTTTAGTGCAATACACAGATGACTCTACAGTCATTACCATAGCCAACTCTCCCTTTAAGCTCTTCTCAGCTACTCGGGCATCTTTTAACTTAGTCGAAACATGGCTCTCCAACAACCAGCTCATCCTTAACCATAAAAAAGCAAAGCTGTAACTCTTCCTGCCTAAAAAATTCAACAATATTAAACCCTCCTTCTCCATACAGTCCCTTAATAACACTCCCATTGAGGTAGAATCCAGCACTAAGCTCTTAGGTGTAACCATTGACGATCAGCTTAAATTTGACTTGCATGTTAATAACTGTATCAAAAAGACTCATTCAAAACTAGGGCTCCTTTACCGTAACAAGAAATTCCTTACCTCTGAAGCCAGGGTTACTCTCTCTGTTACCTACCTTCTACACTGTGTAATTTACAACTCTCAAATTCTCACAAATCTTAACTTAACACTCCTGACCAAACTCAAATCTACCTACAACAAGGTAGCTAGATTTGCTGCCCAAAAAACCTACAAATCTCATCACTGTCTCTCTCTAAAACACCTAAACTGGCTTGAATTACTCCACCACCTTAGCTCCAGATCATCCATTCTGTCCTATACCAGCCTTCTTACTGCTTGGCACTATCCCCCATTATTCTCCCTCCAGACCTCTCCAAAGCTCTAACCAAGACCTACTACAAATCTACAAACCCAAGTCTAAATTTGGACGTAACATGTACAGCTATCACCCCACTATTGCCTGGAATAGGCTCCCACTAGAAATCAGGACCCTTACACATCCTAAGCAATTTAAGACAGCCACCAAAGAGCACTTTAAAAGTCACTGGTCCTGCCACTGCACTCCCTCTCCTTAAACATCCCCTACTTCCCATACCTTAATCTACTTTCTGCCCTTAACTCACTCTTCTCACTAGCTCTCTCTAATCTTCCTTGACTACTCTTTCTACTGTCTGCTAAAACCTATTAAGCTAATCGCCTCAGAGGAACATTCTATAGTAATTTTCTTGCCTTCATGCAACTACATTATGATAAAACTGGGTTTTTGTAACCACTTACCCTAAAAACTATATTCATCTTAATGACACATTTCTTTTTATACATCTTGAAATAGTTATGCTGTACTCCTGATTATTGACACTGTGTAACATTGTATTGCTGCTTAATGCATTGTAATAATCCTTAATGCTAATTTATAATGAAAATTGTATAATATGTTGAAGCTTTTCTCCCTGGGCCTCCGCTGAAAAGGGCTCTTCAGCTCAGTCGGGCAAACCCTGTCAACAAATGTAAAATAAAATAAATAAATAATGAATTAATCTTCAGGAAAAGAGGAATCCCTCTTTCTTTCACCAGAAACTGCATTACAGTGAGGAACAGTAGCCTGAATTAAACTCTGAACCAGACTCAGTAAACTACTTCTATCCAGAGAAATTTGAGGAGGAGTTGATACATGCTTGGATTTTTGTTTCTTTTTTTACAGGAAAAGTGGGGCTGTGTTACTAACGGCTGCATCTCCTTTCCCAGGGATGGACACAGCATTCTGACACAACAGCAAAATCTTCCCTGTTCCCTCTCCCAGGACCAACCAGAGTCTCTCTCTCTCTCTCTCCCTTGTCCACTGAGGAGGACCCAAACTGCCATGGAGAATGTGGCTAGCCCCTAATCCATAGTTGCTGGTGGCACTTGTGTTAAGTACTATGCCATCTAGATTGTTTAACTAGATAGGTATTGGGTTCTAATCTCACAGCAGTCAACTTGTGTATGTGCATGCATGTATGGGTAGAGTTGTGTCAATATGTCCTTGCGTACTGCTGGCATCACTGGAATAGTAGCCTGGCATAACTTTAGGTTGACGGATGGCATAATGGTTAAGGTGGTTACCTTACAGACACAAGGTATGGGGTTTGATTCTCACATTTGAAAGGGAAAATGGGTAGGCTTAAAATGGCCAGCAAGGACAGCTAGCTTAGTACTTGCCTATGAACCTATGTAGGTGCCTGACCAGAGGAATCTGGGTAAAAGATGAGTGGTCTGAGGTACAACAAATGACCACCCCAGAGTCACCCAATTGAGGCTGCGGTAAATTGATAGCCTGCTGTAGTGGCAAAAACTGTTTGCTTAACTTTTTCTTTTTGTGGCTGAAAGAAGGGCCAACCGTTGGACCAGTAGTCTGTTCCATGGTCAAGCTGAAAATTGTGCCTGTTTCCCGGCGAACACAAGCAGCAATTGCTGATAAAACTACTGTAACACAAAAGTTACTTTGCTGTTTTATAGAAAACACACAGTAAAAAGCACTTTAAAACACATTGTAAGGACCATAAAGGAAAAATAAACATAATTTCTCCACATAAAATAAGTTTTCATTCAGTGTACAGTGTGAAGACAGTCCGTTAAGACATAACACTCCTAGCTTTAAAGTAACTGTCCTGAAGAGAAAAGTAGTAAAACATCAATAAAATTAAGAACTTGAAGTTTTTCCCCCCAAATGGAACTTATCTGCCCAGCAAAGTAAAGCACAAGCCACCTGTCAATCTTTGAAAGCCTCAGAGGAGCATACTGTTTGGTGGCACTAAAGATCTAAAAAGCTTTGCACCCAAACTTGTCTTTCAGTCAGCAAGAGCTGCTTGACAGTTTGGGTGCATGGAAGGTGCCCTGAAGCTTTGGAAGCTGGCTGGTTATTATATTCTAGGCAGGATATAATCCATATAGCTAATGCCACAAAAGCCGCAGCCAATGTGAGGAACATCTGTGATTAACAATGAAAGTGTATACCATAATCAAGTCCCAACATATTTAAACATTTAATCTTCTGCAGTTAAATAACAAAGCCTAAGCTGGTGAAGTGTTTCGCATAGTACAACTGTGATGTAGCTGCATTTTGAAGTAAGGGACTAGGCCAAATGTCATTATTTAAATGACACTGTCGTAAACGAACACGTCTGGTTGACTTACTAGCCATGGAATTAAATAGATTAATTTCTTCATGGCATTGTTTTTCCTAGAGTGCTGCAGCATTTCTGGTCCCTTTTATAGTGTCGCATAATGACCACTAAAACTAATACTTCAGTGTGATTTACAAATATGCTGATTTATAACAGAATGTTCAGGAGTATTTCTTTGTGATGTATTGTCTGGAGAGTGGCAGGAAGGCTAGATAACAATTGACATGCACACAATCCCTTGTCAAAAAACAAAGGACTAAAAAAGTTGTCTTTGAATTTGTTGGTTATTTATATTTTTAAAGAATAAAAGTGATTTGAACATTCCACTTCAGTACAATATAAATCAGAATATGTTTGTTAAAAATAAGACAGCACAATGTAATAATAAATTGACTTTAAACACAAGTTCTATTGTGATATTGAAATGGTTGACAGCAGTATCCCAGCAATAAAATAAGCTGTGAAGGCAAATGAAACAAAGATGCCCACACATTTTTGTAGTGCATATCCAGTTTTAGATACTGGATTAGGTTTGTTCTAATTTACTGGCAAGTGTTATTCATTACTTGCCATCTCTTTTTGGAATGAGTTAAATTAAATTGATTGTAACATCAGAGGTTACATTATAGTTTATAGAAAGTTTATAGATTAGTACTAGGCTAATTGCCCTTATGAGCCATTTTAAACCTAGCCAATTGCACCTTGTGGGAATCAAACCCTGCACCTTGTGTCTGTAAGATAAACACTTTACCCATTATGCCAACCTCGCATCACAAAAAGTATAGCAATTCTTAACCAATAGGCCTGCTGACGTGAAGTTTACTAATTTTGCCATTCCCTTTCTCCATTTTGGCATACTGTAACATTTTGTACTGTAAGTTTGCAGGATTGGTGAATGCATGGGCATCAGAAAATGCTTGGGGTGAGAGCATGAACCAAGGGAAGCTAAGTTATATAAAAGTGCACAAAATTGGAGCATTGTAACAAAAACATAATTGGTGTGTCTTGTAATTTAGCCTTAAGACTAAACATGTATGTCCCAGTTCTTATCTTGTGGTTAAGCTTTTCGTAATGAAAAAAATAGTATAAAGTAAGCATTTGTGTCTAATTATTGTGCAATATATGACTTTATTAATTTCAGGTGGTACGAGCCGTACTTCTACATCACTTCTAAATCCTCTGGCAGTTGCAGGTATAAACAGCCACTTCTCTGTATACAGAAATGAAACATCAGTGTGACAATGGAATTGAGATATTAAGTCCAGACTTTTTAAACTCAAATCAGGTTAAATTCCTTAAGAATAAAAGTAGATGCGGTGATGTCTTCTCTGTCCACTTCGATAGTTGGGATAAGCAATCAAATCCATTGCCGGCCATCTTGCATCTTTTCCACAGTGCTCCAGCTCCTGACCTGTAATGCATCAGGTTACACAATCTCCCTAGATCTTGTTTCCATACTTATCCAGAGCTCTGAGAATTGCATATGCGTGATTAGTGCAATATATGTTTTCTTTGTTTTATATATTGTTAAATATGTTTTGAATTACTTCTCCTCCTCCCTTTGCTTTAGTTGTACTGTAATCTTTTACTCTTCGATACACTAACTTTTGTATAAAAACAAAATAAGCCAGGCCTTTTGCTTCTGGGCCTATGGCCATTGTTTTAGTCATTAGTTTCCTTTTCTACTACTGCTTTTAGCTGGCTGATACGAAGAAGGCTTCAGGTTTCAAAAAAAATGTGTCCGATGTAAACACACAGTTCCTCTGTAGGACCAACACAGTCAGTGTGTTTATTGCTTTAGGGCAAAACATTTAGAGAAAGGTTGAGATCTCTATATGGTCTTTGGCAGCATAGCATTGTTGGAGCTTAAGAAAAGTAAGTTAATGTTGAAGGGACTTCTCCCATCCTCTACGAGAGAATGCATTCCCCTTCTGAAGATCCTGCTTCCTCTTTTGCAGTTTCTAGGTCTTTTAAGGTTGTAGGTAAGCAAAATAACCCAGTACATCAGGACTAAGGAAAAGGACAGAGAGAGAGAGAGAGGTGAAGCTCCAATGAAAATCAACATCACCTCTTTTGAGCCCTCTGGCTCTAACAGCAAAATTGCCATCTGAATTGCCTCCTTTAGCTTGGATCCCCATCTCTCCACCTGATAGAAGTTCTCCATAGTTCTGAGATCCCATTTTGATTTGGCAACATTCTAGTAAGAGGGCACAGTCTTTGGAATCCATCTCCTTGAAAGGGAAGCTTTCAAGGCTTCTGTCCCTGAGGCCCCTTTCGACTGTGTCAGTAAGATCCCTTCGGTCCTCCAGGAGTGTGGTGGAAATCTACTAGGACAAGATTATGAGGACAGTAGTTAAAGTCCAAATTGGTATGGGGTCATCCACGTCCCCTTTGCCCTGAGGACTGAAGGAAATGTCCCCTCCTCTTCCTTCCCCTATTTATGGCTCTTTTGCAGGCCTAGCCTTCAATTCCATTGTCTTTGTGTCCAAATTTTTCATCCACTGTCCCTCTGTCAGCAAATGTAGGGTCTTTGGTGCCGATAGATAACCTATTGCAGTCGACTTAACTGTTTCTGACCCAACAGCATCCTTGAACAGATAGTTTGGCACAGAGGTCCTGAGGTCGAGGTTGTCTCTGATGTTTTTGGAGCCTTCCCTCCATTCCTTCCTGTGAGGGCCTTAGAGTTAAACAGTTTGGCTGTGGTCCTGATCTTGGAGCCACCCCAGATGGTGTGAGCAGACCTCCGTAGACATCCTTCCTTTTTGGATTCATGCCTGCCTGCTCTGAATCTGTCAGATGCATTCAACACCTTCGAGAAGATACTTTCCCAACACTCTTCTAGAGAAGAGGCTAGCTGCTTTCCTTGGATCCCACCTGACACCCAGTCAAGCATAACACACTTGCTTCCCATCATTTTGCCTAGGGTCAGCTAGATCCAGAACACCTTTGAAGCAACCCACACCCAGAGTCTCCCATATACTTCTGATTCTTCCTCTCCTTCCCCCTAAGAAGAACTTAGGAAATGTAAGTGCAAAAGAGATGCTTGGATTTCCCACAGGAATCACTCACTCACAGATTTGGATAAAATGGAGTAATTACCAAGGCCCCCCTCCCCTCTAGAGAAGATGCCTCCTTTAGAGACCTTTTGGAGATTTTAAGGCAGAAGGGAGGTTGGACCACAGATATAACCTCTCTAGATGAGTCAGTGATCCTCGAGGCTTTTGGAATGGGCCGGTCTACTGCCTGGGTAGTTCCCCCTGCAAACAAGCTTATAGATGTGGTGTTCCAGAGGGTGTAGAAGGATCCCAGTGTTGCAGAGCAAATTCCCTGAAAACAAACAATTCTTCTCCCACCTAGGATAAGGGATCCTTAGTAGATTGAATAGTTGTGGCTGTTGCGATGAAGGTAAAGAAAGAACACTCTTAACAGAGAGCTTCTCTACACCTCCTAATAGAAAGTCCAGGGCTATGAACAGATTTGGGAATCAATTTTATGCATCAGGGACTTTCTCCATTAAACTAAATGTCTCATTTGATAAGGCTGCAAAGAGACATATCAAAGGCACTGTCCAAATATGTTGCAAACTCAATGACAGCTGAGGTCAAACAGTCCATAGAGGTCTAGCTGCTGACCATGCTGTCCATTTCTAACATTACCGCAAGGCTGGTTTCCAAAGGTTAAGGAGACTCTGACCAGGAATGAACAGATGACAAGACATTATCTACCATAGCAGTCCACTTTTCCACCCCTCATAGGCCTTCCTGTAGAAATCATTGGGCAAGAAAGAGGCTCTGGTTCCAGAAATTCCAACATGTAGCCACAGACTCCTTGGTTGATATGGCTCCCTACAGCAGAGGAGGGCCATCTAACAGATCTGCCAGGGAAAGAGGAGGCCACCAGGACCAGTGGTTTGAGGACCATTTCCCAACATACCCTTTCAGCTGTCCTAAATCCTTGTCTGTCTGTCCTACTCTGGAGTCATTGGCAGGAGGGGGAGTGAAAGAGGCCTCTCTCTCTCTCTATAAATATATATATATATATATATGTGTGTGTGTGTGTGTGTGTGTATACACACATACACACAAAACTGGCAGTCCATCACAAACGAATCCTGATATAGGGAATTATTGCCAGAAGCTACACTACTCCCTTCAATGCAAAACCCGTGATTCAGTTCAAATTCCTTCCAAATGTATCACCCCGATAACAAAGAGCAGCAGCTCAGGAGATGCCAAAACTACTTCAAAATATAAGTCTTCCAAGTGCTTCCACCAAACCAGATAGGATCTGAAGTCTAATCAAGGTTATTTTTAGTACCAAAAAAGAACAAAGACCTTTGGCCATTTCTGTACCTAAGCAAGCTCCATCTTTTTAGCTAAAAGACTATGATCTGAAGTAGTTAACTTAATTTGTGCAGCAACCTGTGGGTATCAGATCCGACTTCGGATCGAGCCGGCAGTTTTCAACAGCTTAGATCCGAGCTCCTAGATCCTCCCTCTACCTATAAACCCCTGCCAACCCTGACTGACCTCAGATCTAGTTTGCCGCGCTTGTTGACAGCAGCTGGATTTTCGAGCTCCGTACTTAGCGTTTTCTGTGAGAAAGGTAGAAAATTTTTTTCTGTTTTTCTTCATCTTTAGTGTGAGTGCCATGTGTTTAAACCCCTTTTCCTGTTAACCTTAGTTTAAACTACTCTTTAGTTATAATTTTTTCCTTCCCTCTCCCTTGCTGGTTCTTTAGGGTTTGTGTGCGTTTGTTGGGGCCTAGCATGTGTCCTCCTTAGTTTAAAGTGTTGGAGGCCCCAAAACCTATTTTTTCCAAGTGCACAGAGTGTGGCAATAAGCTTTCACCAGCTGATTGCCACACTCGGCGTGTTTTGTGCCTTGGGGTTGGACACCTTACCTCTGGGTGTTCCATCTGCGCGGCGTTCAACCCCAGGGCACTTAAGGACCAGAGATCCAAGCTGATCCTGGCGGGTCTTTTGCCCCCAGATTCGGCTTTGGCCTCCGGTCCTACCGTGGCTACCACCGTGGCTTCTGCGGCGGCCACTCCTGCCTCTCTACCCCCGGCCGGGACTCAACCTCCCGCTGTAGGCCCGGAGGTGAGGGAGGCCAGGAAAGACAAGAGAAGGGAGAAGCACCACAAGCGGAGGGCTGAGGCCTCTGCTTCGGCACCCCCGGCTAAGCGGTCTTCTCCTTCCAGGGCTTCCCGGTCTCCTCCTCCTCGGATCCGGTCCCCCTGTTTTTTACCGGGCCCTGAGGAGGAGGAGGAGACCCGATCTCCTTCGAGGTCATCGAGGCGGCACTCCTGTCCCGCCTTGGTGGCCTCATCGAGATCTACTCGCAGCCTTTCCGACGCAGATTTGGACCGGATGATGAGAAGATTCCTCCAGGTCCAACTGCAGATGGGAGTGCTCCTGCCCCCCCCCCTCCGGGGGGGAAGCTCGATCCCTTTCTTTGCCCTGATAGGTCCTTCTCCGTCCCGCTTCCTGGGTTCGGAGCCTTCAGAGCCGGGCAGCCTTGGAACCGGGGGTGGGTCAGCGCCAACAGTCTTGGGTATTTCGGCGCCGACTCTTCCCTCAAGCCTGTCGGGTCCGTTTTTGTCGGATCCGAGCTCTTGGAGCCGAGGGCTGAGCTTCAGATCCGAAGGTTTCAGTATGCCTTCGGCGCCGTCCAGGTCGGAGCATACTGGGCCGTCGGATCCGATTGCTTCAGCGCCTGCCCCGATCTGCCTGTCGGATCCGAGTGAGGCCCCGCTCTCGGATCCCAGAGAGAGCGGCTCTCCCTCGGTGTTCAACGTGGTGGAGAGGGATCTATCGACTGCTTCCAGGCCCCCAGTCCTTGCCACAGCTCCGCCCCGCACTCCTTCTCTCTTGGGTCTGACTTCCATCACCCGGCCCCAGGGACAGCCTGCTTCAATATCCCAGGTCATTCCCTTGGAAAAGGATGTTGCTGGTGAGGCCTCCACGGACAGCTCCCCCCCCCCCAGCCGAGGAGATCCCCCACATGTGGAAGTGCAAGAGGAGGCACTTGGACTCCCCTGAGTCCTTGACGGAAGACACGGATTTGGAGGAGGGGGAAGGCTCCCCAAGGTCTCCCCCGGGGACATCATGGAAATGCTCAGGATCAGAGGGGGGTGGTCTGCCCCAAAGCCGACCTCGGACGAAGCCGTGTTCCTGGAGGCATTTGAAGCAGGCCCTTCTACCTCTTGCATGTTCCCTCCGGCTGACCCCCTGGTGGACCTGATTACCACCAGGGCGTGGAAGGAGCCGGACACTGTGGAGCCAGTCCCAAAGCGCCTTGACAGGATCCTCAGTCCCCCTGCCGACAGACCCCATTGGAGCAAGGGTCCCCCCGTAGATGCCATGTTGATGGTGGCAGCCACTAAGAGGGAACTAGCTCAGGAGAGCCCCTCGGTCCACCCCCCCCAGGCAAGGAGTCCCGAGTGATGGACCGCCTAGGGAAGGGGGTGTTTAGTTCAGCGTCCTTCTCGGTGAGGTCACTGAACTACATGGCACACGTTATTCGGCTGCAGCGGGATCTTATTAAGGAATACGCTGAGTATCCCCCGGAGTCCATGTCGGCGGAGGACAAACAGTTGTACTCCACCCGTATGGCCACTCTTAGGTCCATTTCCAATACCTCTATGCAGCTACTATCCCATGCCACGGAAGGAGCCGCTAGAGCCAGCAGAGCAGGTCTCATCATGAGGCGTCAGGCCTGGCTCCGGCATTGTGATTTCGCGGAACCCTTCAAGGCGTCTTTTGCAAATGCCCCTTTTGATGGTTCTGCCCTATTTGGGAAGACTGTTCACAACACCTTGGTCCAGAGCGAAAAGGACGGGAAGACGTTGTCTGCTGTCAGAGTCCGCTTCTCTGCTCCCCAGAGGTCCTTCTCCAAGAACCAAAAGGGACAGAAGAAGATGTGGTTCCGGAAGTCGCAACAGTCTCAGTCCGCTCCGGACCCCCAGTCCTTCCGCGGCAGAGGAGGACAGGGAGGATGCCGCCCTAGAGGCAGAGGAGGCCCGAAGAACTTTGGGTCCAGAGAACCTTTCTCTGACCGGCCCACGCCACAGCCCTGAAGAATTGCCCGACTGCTCCACTCTGGAGGCAGTCGGGGGGCGTTTCTCAAGGCACCTGGCAGCTTGGGAGTCCATCACGACAGACCGCTGGGTGCTTCGCATCATATCCAGAGGTTACCAGATCCCCTTCTCTTGCCCTCTTCTCTTCCCCAAACACCTCCCCGATGTCCCACCCGATCAGAGGGAGGTCGCAGCTGCGGAAATCCGGCAGCTCCTAGAAAAAAGAGCCATCCAGCACGTCCCCCCAGACCAGCTCGGATCGGGTTTTTACTCCAGGTTCTTTCTGGTGCCAAAAAAGATGGGGGACTTAAGACCAATCCTCGATCTCTCCCTTTTGAACCTGTCAGTAACCAAAGAAAAGTTCAGGATGGTCACTCTTCAATCTATTCTCCCACTATTACGGGAGAACGATTGGATGTGCTCGATAGACCTCAAGGATGCGTACTATCATATACTAATGGACAGACGATCCAGGAGGTTTCTCCGCTTCCGGCTAGGGGCCAGTCATTACCAATTCAGGGCTCTCCCCTTTGGTCTCACCTCAGCCCCCAGGGTGTTTACCAAAGTGTTAGCAGTGATAGCAGCCCACCTGAGGCTCCAGGGAATACAGGTTTTCCCATACCTGGACGACTGGCTCCTGACTTCTTGAAAGGGGATGAAAAGTATAATTTTTCTCCAGGTACATATCCTTGTGGTCACTGTAGTCTTTGTGAGAGGGTAATTAATGTAAATAGGATTAATGGTATACCTTTTGCTCCTAGATTTTACTTTAACTGTAGATCAATAGGAGTAGTGTATATTCTAGGTTGTTCATGTGTAGGCATTTGGTACATAGGGCAAACTAAAAGGATGGTTAGAATTCGTATTTTAGAGCATTTAAAAGATATTAGAAACCATAGTGAAATTAGCCCTGTGGCCCAGCATTTTCTTGATAAACATGGTGGTTGCCCAAATAGTTTGAGATTTTGTGTACTGGGTAAACCATTTTTTATTGGAGAAGGGGGGGACTATTCTTATGAATTACTTGAATTGGAGACTAAAATGATTCTAAAATTTAAAACTCTGAAGCCCTATGGACTTAATTTGGAATTAGGTATTTAATTATGCCATAATTATCATTATATTATGTATGTTATTTAACATTTTATATGTGGTTTATTGTGATATATTGTTTCTCTTTCTAATTTATTGTAAATGTCACTTTAAATTTGTGATTATATCAGCGATATACTAGCGACTGATTGATTAATTGATATTAGGTGCTTGTGATAATTGTTATTAACTTGTGTGTGTGTATATATATATATATATATATATATATATATATATATATATATACATGAAAAAATACACATTTTTTGTGATCCATTGAAGGCAAAAGGCCGAGGTACCAGATCGTTTAATAAAAGGCAACTGGTGGATTTTGTGTTTGGATTTACTTTCTTTGTGCTGGTGTTTTTGGACTGGCTCCTGACTGCCTCTACAAGGCATCTACTCTGTATAGCCAGAGATTATTTTCTTCGCCTTGTTCCCTGGCTAGGGATCACAATAAATATGGACAAATCTGCTCTCACCCCGACCCGAGTCATAGATTTCATCGGGACCAGGTTAAACACAATCAATCTTGTAGCCTTCTTAACCCCAGAGAGACTTCGAACCCTGATGTTTCATGTGCGGGCCATCCTTCTATCTTCATCTCCTCCAGCGGAATTGGTCCTGAGGGCTCTAGGCTCAATGGCAGCGGCAATCAGCTTGTTACCTATGGCACATCTGAACATGAGGGTCTTAACAGTGGACCCTCCAAGTCCAGTGGTCTTTTCTTCACTACCCTCTGAGTCATCCCATTTCCCTCAGCAGGGCTTGCAAGAGGGCTCTCGTGTGGTGGCTGCAATCTCCGGATCTCCACACGGGATCCCCCTTCTCTATGGCCCCTCCCCTGGCCACGGTGACCACGGACGCCTCTCGCCTCTGGTGGGGGGGGGGCACTCTTCGGGCAGGACTGTCCAAGGCACGTGGAACGATGCAGAGACCTCTTTGCATATCAATGTCCTAGAGATGAGGGCAGTGCTGTTAGCGTTGCAAGTACTTCAGGACCTTCTTCCTGTAGGGACAATTGCGATCCAGACTGACAACATGTCGGTTGTCTGGTACATCAACAAACAAGGGGGAACCAGGTCTTACCCGCTCTGTCGAGAGGCCATGAGAGTGTGGGAATGGGCGATCTCCACCAACCATTTTCTCATTGCAATGCACATTCCAGGATGGTCCAACATCCTGTCGGACAAACTCAGTCGCACCATCCTTTCCCCTTATGAGTGGTCTCCGCACGTAGCGAATCAGATTTTTGCCAAATGGGGGCAGCCCTGTTGCGATCTTTTCGCCTCTCCCTCAAACACCAAATGCAACAGCTATTTCGCTTTAATTCCCCAAGTCGTGGAATCCCCGAGAGATGCTCTGGTGCATGTTTGGCCTCCCGGTCTGCTTTATGCTTATCCACCTCTCCCCCTGATGCTAAAGTTTCTACAGAAAGCCAGCCGGTTGGGGAGCAGGATAATCCTCATTGCCCCATTCTGGCCTCGTCAAACCTGGTTTCCTTACCTTTGGACTCATCTGGTGAATCCTCCTTGGATTCTAGCTCCCCTCCCGGATATGATCTCCCACCTTCTGGGTCTCCCGACCCCGAACCTGGACAGCCTCAAGCTCACAGCTTGGCTGCTCCAGTTCCACTCCTAGCCAGGACTCCCAGTATCTCTTCCCCAGTCAAAGCTATTCTAGTTGCAGCCCACAAGCCTTCTACTAGGAAGGTTTACAGCAGCAAATGGAGACGTTTATCTGGGCAGAATGTCAAAACTTTGATCCCTTCCCAGCTCCTTTACCTGCGGTGCTGGACTTCTTATCAGGATTATTTCACCAGGGAGCTAGCTGTTCCACTGTCAAGGTTCAACTTGCAGCTATCTCTCACTACCATGTCGGACATGATCTGCGTCCCTTGATCACTTCTAAGCTGTGCAAGACCTTCCTGCTCAGACCTCCGGTAAAGGAAGTGGTACCTCCGTGGGATTTGTCGTTAGTGCTTCTGGCTTTGACAGCTCCCCCCTTTGAGCCTGCAGCTTCAGTGGAACTCAAGTATTTGTCTTGGAAGACGGCCTTTCTCATCGCTATCACCTCTGCTGGAAGAGTTTCTGAAATTCAGGCCCTTTGTGTCAAACCCCCCGTATCTAACCTTCCACAAGGATAGAGTCTACCTCAGGACCAATCCCTCCTTTCTCCCTAAGGTTGCTTCTGAATCTAATATCAACCAGTCCATTAATCTGCCAGTCTTCTTCCCAACTATCACAACAAAGGAGAATACAAATTACACTCGTTGGATGTGCATAGACAACTTCGATTCTATATTCACAGGACATCTGGTCATAGGCAATCCGACCAGTTGTTCGTCTCCTTTGCCAAAATGAATTTGGGTAAATCGGTATCCAAAGTTACGTTGTCTTGATGGATCTTGCAATGTATTCTTTTGGCTTATGAAAGTTCTGGTAGGCCCGCATCTCAGGGAGTCTGTGCCAATTCTACCCGATCTATGTCTACCTCTGCTGCTTTTAGATCCAGGGTTCCTTTAGATGATATTTGTTCAGCTGCCACTTGGGCCTCATCTCATACCTTTATCAACCATTATAAGCTGGATATTATCTCCAGAGGGAGAGCATCCTTTGGCTCTGCAGTGCTCCGGAACATCCTTTCATGATGGCCATCCAAGATTCAGGTAGCTGGGGACTCTGTCCCACAGGTTGCTGCACAAATGAAGTTAACTACTTCAGATTAAGAAGTTATGTACTCACCATAACGTTCCATCTGAGTAGATAAACTTCATTTGTCAGCAACCATCCCCCCTCCTTCCCCCTGACCTTCGATTATTCACATTTGCTGTCTTCAGAGTTGATTTTTGAATTTGGTAAATCTGTAGCAGTTGCTGCTTGGGGGCAAACTTGATCTGAGGTCAGTCAGGGTTGGCAGAGGTTTATGGGTAGAGGGAGGAGCTAGGAGCTCGGATCTAAGCTGTTGAAAACTGCCGGCTTCGGGATCGAAGTCGGATCCGATACCCACAGGTTGCTGACAAATGAAGTTTATCTACTCAGATGGAATGTTATGGTGAGCACATAACTTCTTATTCTAGATGGTTATGATGAGTCCATTTTGCCTCTTGTGAGGGTGGACTGTTGGATGTGCCCAGTGGACCTTCAGGATGGCTATTATCATATAAAGATAGCCAAAAAGTCCAGACAGATCCTACACTTCTGGCTGGGAGACGGTCATTTCCAATTCAGAGTCTTGCCATTCTATCTCACCACAACCTCTCCTCTGTATTTACCAAATGTATGGCAGTGGTTGCAGCTCAACTCAGACTGCAAAAGTTCCAGGTGTTTCCATATCTGGATGACTGGCTTATTACAGATTCAACAAAGGAGTCAGTAATCCAGACAAGGAGCTCCTTACTTCAATTGTGTTGATCCCTAATCATTACCATAAATTACGAAAAGTCAAAACTAGAACCAACACAAAGTCTGGCATTCACAGGTTATCAATTTTGTACAGTTTTTCAAGTGATGAGACTTCCATCAACCAGACTGTGAGGCGTACATGTTCAGGCATTTCAGGTACTATCAACAATGAATCTATCAGTCTTCCAGGTACTTTATTCACTAGGATCCATAGCAGCTGTTATCATGGTAGTTCCTTTAGTGAGATTTTTCATGAAAATCCTTCAATGGACTTTGTCAGTACAGTAATCTCTACTGTCTCATCCTCCATCATCTGATCAGACTGACTTATTTGCTATCTGCACATATCTTGGTGGATGAATTCTTCAGCAGTCGCACAAGGATGTCCCTTTGTTCCCCACCCCCCAGCAGCGACAATCACCACTGATGGCAGCCATCTGGGGTGGGGAGGCATTGTGAGCGAATGACGGCCCAAGGAATGTGGTTTGTCCCAAGAGGCCAGCCTTCACATCAGTGTTCTAGAGATGACAGTTTTCTGAGCATTGCTGGAGCTCCAAGACTGCCTCCCCAGGGTTTTCCCTACCAATTAGACAAGATGTTGTTTGATATATCAACAAACAAGGAGAAACCCATTCATACTCCGTTTTGAGAAGCTCTGTGATAGTTTGGCAGTGGGCATTGTTTTCACAAAACACATAAGTCAATCCAATATTCTGGCAGGCAGGCTGAGCAGGTGTGTCCTCCTGCCTCATGACTGATCTCTGAAGCAGTCTGTGTTGATACGTATCTTCCACCACTGAGGTCAGTCTTGCTCTGATCTCTGTGCCAGCCACACCAGTTCCAAGAAAAGCAGGTACTTCATCCTCTTCCAGTCCTCTAGGGACGCTGTAGTCCATAATTGGCTGAAGGGTCCCTTCTCTACTTATCCACCCATCGCCCTCATACCAAAGTTCTAGAATTAAGCAGTCTTGTGCAAGGCAAGGGTTCCCCTTTCTATGCCCTCACCTTATACATCCTCATTAGGTATTGGATCCCACTTATCCAGCATGTGTCAGTCAGACATCAGTTCTCTCACATTGCCCACAATTTTTATTTGCATTTCCTATGATGGCCAAGAATCCTTCTTTGTCTTCTAAGGTGGTTCACGTTTGAATGTCATTTCAGAAGCCATGAACATGAAAAATACACAAATGCAAATGGAAAAAATGGAAAGGATTTTCTCTGTGGGCATCTAGTAACAGATTAGACCTGCTGTCAATCATGAATCTAGATTTCTTAACAGACCTTTTTCATGCAGGCACCAGTTACTCTGCTATCAAGGTTCACCCTGCTGCTGTCTCAAGCTTTCATATAGGAACCAGTAACTGTTCCATTTCCTGTCTTAAAATTGCCAAGGCCTTCCTAAAAAAAGTACTTTCTTGTTAAGGCCTTTAGTTAAGGGTCCAGTTCCACCATGGGACATTATTACTGGCTCTTACAAAATCTCCTTTGAACTTACAACTTATTATATGAATCTGAATTTTTTATTGAGGAAAATCCTCTTTCTAGTAGCCATCATGTCAGCTCAAAGGATTTCTAAATTACACATTTTGTCTTCCAAAACTCCACACTCGATTATTCATAAAGATAGAACTTCAGTAAGAACTATTCCTTCTGTTTTGCCTAAAGTTGCCAGACTTTAAGGATTCCCTGCGGGATGTAGTGTCAGAGATGGGTGGGCAGATTTGTCTGACGAGGGAGATGATTTTTCTGAGCTACGATACAGAATCGGAATTGCCTAGACATGGTAAGGTCTTGCTGTGTCTAATAATGCTGGCTGCCAAAAAAGAAATTACTAGAAAATAGAAATCAAAATCTAAATGAACTATACTGGAAGTAGTGAATATAGTAACAGATATAAAACAACTGGAATTAGGATCTTTAGAAAATGGCAAGCTACATAGGAAAAAATGGGAAATGTAGGAACAATACATACAAGGGAGGAATGAGGTCTAAAAGGAGGCAGGACTTAAATGAGCTATGTAATGTTTGACTGAGAAGATTGGGTAGATTATAAGTGATGTATAATGTTTGCAACTGGGAGTGTCAGTATGGTTTGTGATGTAAAATGCTGGCAACTAAGATTGGGTTGGTGTGGTTTGTTTTCATTTATATAAATGCATGATTGCCTGTGTAGTAAGTGATGGTTTAATAAAAGTGTTTCTTGTTTAAAAAAAAAGGCAGGAATTGAATAATTTATGTAATATTGCGTAAGTTATATGTGCAGCAATATATGTGAAGTATAATGTTTGATGTGTTAATATAGTTTGTTTACTGTTATATGAATGTAAGTGTGCCTGTGTCACAAGTGATAATTCAGTAAAGGTGTCTGAAAAAAAAATAAATTTGCCATTGAATCTTGCTTGAAGCAACCTGTCCATTTGCCAGTTTACTTCCTGAATTACTCAAACAAGGGACAGTATAGTCTCCACTCTTGAGGTTCATTGACAGTTTAGATGTTACTTGCATCTCACCCAAAACTCCAAGAAAGATGACCAACTTTATGATTCCCTGTGTAAAAGTAAGCTGAGCCAAAAGGTCTGAACGTCATACTGTCCAAATAGCTGTTAGATTGTATTGCCTTCGTCTGCTCCTGTACTGGCCTAGATTGTATTGCCTCCATCTGCTCCTGAACTGGCCTTTCCTACCATGCAGAAGAAAGGCCTGTTTTACCAGATCTGTTGCCACCTAATTAGCCTTTCTCAATTCATCTACATTGGATGGTATATGTGCAGTAGCAACCTGGTCTACTATTCATACCCTTATCAAATACTGTAAACTGGATCTTATCACTAGATCTAGAGCTTCTTTTGGCTCTGTTGTCCTAAGGAATATTTTTCCATGATGCCACCCAGGACTTTTCAGTAGCTAGAGACTCTGTCCCAACAGAGGAGGTGAATGGAGAAGACAGCATCAGATTATTAAAGCTATATACTTAACAATAATGCAGGATCCATATTGTCTTCCTCTATCTATCTAGACATCCCTAATGTCTTCCCCCTTCCAAATTGGCATTTTTCAATCGTACCATAGCTTCAATTCATAGCCCTTTGATTATCTAGGTGATGACAGGGAAAAAAAATTTCTATTTCTCTACTCTTCTGCTCATCATCTGCTTTACTGTGGCATACCTAGAAATGAAGATCGTGCACTGTGATGCATTATATGAGGGGGAACTTGAGCTCAGTGAAGAACCTTCAAGATGGCTGGCATTAGAACTGATCAGCTCAGAATCTCTCAACTATCGAGATGGAGGAAAACAGCAAATATCCAGCATCATAAGTACATGACTTTTATCTATCTCATTTTACCAGACAAAACCTCTCAGAAGAAACATTGTGCCATATGAGTGGATTCAACAAAATGGACCTAATATGCAGTTGTGGCGCTACATTGGCCTGTACACTGATGTCCTTAATTCTTCATCTTTCCCATATTCAGCCATCTTCCACCCGTCTCAATTACTTCATTTCCATAATCTCAGGCTTCTTCAGTTGCTTTTCCTTCACTAACCAGATTTCTGTGCCATACAGAATCACTGGTCACACCACTTTTTTATACAACTTTTTTTTTGGTTTCTTTGACATTGTTCTGCCATACCCCGAAGGTAGCTTTTTGCTGGTTGATGCAACATCTTTGATTCTAGCTTTGACATCAACTGCCCCTCTTAGATATGTGAAGCTGTTAACCTGTTCCACTCTTTTTCCCTTCTGTCTGTCTGGTTCCCTCCATTTGTTGCCATGACAACTGTCTTGTCTATACCATTTTATCCCACATGCCTTTGGTTTTGCATTTCAGTGCCCTGTCATTTGTTGAAGTTCCTGTTCAGAGTCTGCTTGTAATGCCACATCATCTGCATGCAGCATATTTTTTGTTCCATCCTATCTAATCTGTTTGCTGTAGTCCATCAGTAGTATGAACAGTTGTTTGAACTGTTTGATTTTCATACTTTTTGCCTAACCGATAAGGTATTTTGTAAAAGTTAAAATGTGGTGTTGCAGACATGCCTCTGGAAGGAGTTTTTTTAACATGTTTCGGAATGAAGGAAACCCTGTAGAATCTACACTGCCTCTCACTACATAGCCTACAATAAAAGAAAAAGAAGAGCTTGTCCTACAAGAAGCATGAAAGGCAATAAGGAAATGAAGTCAGTAAAAGCGGGAGATTCTGGTGAGGTCATGGCAGACCAGATTAAGATGTTGGGTGAGTTAGGGTAGAAATGGCTCCTGAGGTCACTCATCACAGTCATGAGAGAAAGACATACCCCAGATGATAGGAGAGAAAGTATTCGCAACTGTGGGCAGCACAGCAGTATGAAACTCCTGCCACACAAATGAAAGTGATGGAGAGGGTAACTGAATCAGATATGCAGTGTAATAATATGATAAAAAAAATTCTGTCTTTTACAGCTTCCCCTACTCTGAAAAAAAATAATATTTGTGTTGTCAGTGAAACTTTTCTTTAGAACATTGACAGCAGGTCTACCTTACCTGCCTTCTGTGCTTACCACTCATTTAAGTCCACAAACGTAGGTAGAAGTAGTATTGGTGGCAGCATGCCTGCCTTTATCTGAAACATCATCACCTCTGGACAAATCAACTCCTTCAAATCCTGAAATCAGTAAACAAGACTCCATACCAACTGCTAGCCAACTACAGGATCTACATGGCATCTGTATATCATAAAACATATCGTAATAAGCCCTAGCCTAGTTCTATTAACCCAAACACCATTTTTCTGCAGGAAATGAACTACCTCTGCATAATTTGAAATAATCGTTTCTTTGATGTTGTTATTGCAAACTCCTCAATAATATGGTACCTGCCCCCTCTAGAAACTAACACACATACCAAATCGTCTTCACAAACACAGCCCGTCTGCTATTCGCTTATTTTAATACCTGGTCTTGTCAAATCAGTTCATCATGATATCTTATTCAGCAAATGGTCCCATTCAGCTCATCAACCAACCTAGCCATCTTGGAGACTTTTCCAAGCCCAACTTCCTTGTGCTAGATGATGACTTGAGATATTTCAGCAGTCTGTCATCCCTTTATGACCCTAAAAGAGATAAAGCCTAATACACTTACATTTATATCCTCCTTCTCAACTTTTGCGTAGAGGTTCATGTTACTGTTCATCACTAATTTAGCACCAAGTTTAGAATCAAATCCTTGTGGTGGAACTTGACTATAAACAAGGTCTACAGTAATAGGAAAAAGCTCATAGCATTAAAAAATAGAACAGAATTTCAGTGTTACAAGCAATCTCAATTGGGTTAACAAAAAGTACAAGAACAATAGCAAATCTTTCTGAGCTACTTATTACACAAGTAATACCATATTAGCAAATTATAGCTGCAGTGCAGTCATTAATTATGTGAAGAACCTCAAAAATTAGACCCAGCATTGCACTGAGCTTATCTCTAATAGCATTACCCACACAGACCCTGAGGATATAGCTAAGATCCTTACAGATAAATTAATATCTAACTTCTCAGTACATTTCCAGTCCCTACTTCCCAATAATTACCTGTGAATGGATGCCAACCATTTTTCCAAGTCCAAAAAAAAAAAAAACAGCTGCATGGGTCCAGGTAGCATAATAGGCTGTTTCATGGTCAGTATGAGATACATTTTATATGACCACCTCCTTAAACTATTGAACCACACCTTCTCCACTGGATATGTACCAGAAGTCTGGAGAACAGCTATATAGTAGCTCCCTTCCACAAGGGATGCCCACCACCAACCGTGGCAACTCTAGATATATCAGCCTCACCAGGATTACTTACATGGTGATGTAACACAACGTCATGGACCTTGTAAACAGGGAAATAGGGGTCACATAACCAGTTTGGCTTCATAAAAGAAAGATAATTCATTTTAAACCTAGTTGACATTGAAAAAGGTCACAGAGCCTCTTGATGAGGATAACTCCAAGCACATATTTTAGCTGAGGCTTTTGACACTGTACTCTAGTCTGGCATCGTCGATAGACTGGTCAAACTCGATAGAAATTTTGGTGCAAACTGTTGAGTTGCCAAATGATTCCCTGATATCTAATTCTGTAGTGTCAAATCTGACACTAAAGGCCACTGACCTAAGTAAGGGACTGAAGAGCTTTTGTGACATCATGGATCCTGCCAGTAGAGAAACATCTGTCACCCTATGCTTGTCCAGCCTTGTAACCTTGAAGTCTCTGTGCCTAACAACAGGCTTACCATTGATATGTTATTTCTTGCAAGGGGAGTAAATGTCTTCAGCTGTTATTTGGCTGCTTAGTAAACTGCTGTGTGGAGAGTTTAGAATAAGAGGTCATAATGAATAGCCAATAGTAAAGGTTATAGTAATAGTAACTCAACAGCTAACTGCATGATGCAGCTCACTGTCACTAGAAAAAAGGCAGAAAAGTGTCCCAAATGAATTGTGTCTTGGCACAATAAACAGTAGTAACAGCTTAATAGTAAATGCATATATAGAACTGGATTAAACAAACACTCAACACTTCCCTGTTGTCTTTGTGACTTGTAGCGACTTCAGATCCAGTTAGAACAGATCAGTTCCTTAGCAGTATGCAGCAAGGAATGCAGCACAAAGCATGAAAAAGTCACAGCTAGTCAGAAAATCCACTGTAAATCAAGTCTTAAGCAAGACGAATGACCAGAACAGCAGCAAATTCCTTACTCTCACTAGAAAAAAAAAAGGGGGCAAGTGTTCCAAATGAACAAAACTCTGGCACAATAAACAGTATTAACAGTTATGCAGTCAATGCAGTTTGAGCCCATGGATGAAATTTAATTAAATAAATTAAATAAGAAGGCAGAAACATGCATGTCCACAGCTAGAGAGGTTTGGATTTAATGGCCTGAAATTGTCCATAAATAGACTTAAAAATGAAAGTAAAAGAAAAAATCATGGACATTCAGAATTGCCATTTAGCTGAAACACCCGCTATCCTTAAAGTGTGATTTGCATATGTCCCATTAGGCCTCTGATGCAGGAGGTTTAAGGTATCACACAGTTAGAAGTCTAGTTTTGCTACATTTTTCTTTTTGTGTTTTTTAAGCAGTTGGTTATCTGTGTGACCTTTTTACTCTTTGTTTTAGTTTAGTTGGGATATTTTGTAGACACCCTAATGTTTATGGATATCAGCTGGGTATGATAACCCTGTGTTTCCAAAGGTCAAACCTTCCTCTTATGCTGTGCTGATGATGTCATAAGAAGGCACAAACATGCATGTCCACAGCTAGAAGGGGGTTGGCTTTAATGTCCTGAAATTGTCCATAAATGGACTTAAAAATGAAAGTAAAAAGAAAAAGTCATGGACATTCAGAATTGCCATTTAACTGAAACACCTGATATCCTTAAAGGATGAGTTGCATATATCCCATTAGGCGTCTGATGCAAGAGGTTTAAGGTATCGCACAGTTAGAAGTCTAGTTTTGCTAGATTTTTCTTTTTGTGTTTTTTTAGCCAGTTGGTAATCTGTGTGACCTTTTTACTCTTTGTTTTAATATCTACCATTTGGAATTCTTCCCAATAATTACCCACTCCATTCAGAGTCAGATGTAATAGGTACTTGATGTAGGATATGGCCCTTTTCAGTGAGTGCTTATTATCGCTCTCCATTATGTTTGGAAAGCTTTTCCGTCCTGCTTAAACAGGTGGATTTCTTTTAAGTCAAGCAGGTAGTTTTATTTATATATATATATATATATATATATATATATATATATATATATATATATATATATATATATATATTTTTTTTTTGTCTTCCAGGTTCTGATGAATCAGTGCATTGTGGCTAAGCATGGGGGATGAAAGTCCCTCTCATTGCTCCAGTGCATCAATTCATAGCTTGCTGTAGCAGGTAACTGACTCCCCCAAGTGACAGAGAGTGAGAAGTTAGAACTATGCAAGTTGAGACTATTAGAAAGGATGATCACAGCTATTATCCAGAGCAGAGGTCCTCCTTGCAGATCTGCTGATATAGTGAGTGCATGTCTTATTTTTCAAGAAATATATTAGAGCTGGTAGAACTTTTCAAAAGTAACCACTGCATCAGAAGCTTTTAGATAAGAGATGCAGAGTTTGATACAATGTTAATGGGGTTTAGAATGCACAGAGCAGAAATGGTACATGCTGTTTGGGAATATAAATAGAAGAGATGCAGTTCATTAAAACATCATGTTTTTATGATGGCATCTGAACAAATTAAAAATTACAAATTAAATACATTACTGAGTAGGTGCCTTTGCAATGGACTTTTAAAATGGATTGCAAAAAAATTTCTATCAGATAAGGTAGCATGGAACAGTGTTCCTCTAATGGCTGTATTCATGTTTCATAGGTGATTTCTTGGGATGCAGTCTCAGATCATTGAGGACCCTGGCATAGTTTTCAGTTGCCCAGAGCACTGTTTGGTTAACTGACATGCTCAAAGTTGCACAGTAAGCAAATGTATGGTAAGGGAGTCAAACTCTGCTACAAGAAATAGCACATTAACAGTTTACATCCTTAATCCTCAGCTCTAACTAGTGCATTGCCAATTTGTGTTTAGTGGAACTCTGTCATGTTACATGTTTCTCTCTCTCATAAACACACACACATGTATACATAACACTATATACATATTTTTGTGTACATCTAGGAATGTCTGTGAAGTATATACACCTAGTACATACTGGCTAACATCAACAACTGATAACACACTGGGACAACCTACTGAATTACAGGATTATGTACACCAACTTTGAATGCACAACATAATTGTCCTGTTGCCAGTAACCAGTGTACTTATAAGTAGTTCCCATCAGAACTGGGTAGAGAACACCTGATCGGCAGTATGCTAGGATGTAGAGTGCTGTGTGTATTCACTCATTTTCGTGAAACAAACGTCTGTGAATGACATTAGGAGTGCTGGGTTTGGAGAGATAAAGAATGAGCAACTGTAGTATGCACTGCATGGAGTTTCATAGCATGTTGTTGGTACTGCTTACACCAAGTTCTTTCTTGGACATGACATACTAGCTTGTAGTTTGTGTTTTGGTACATTGTGCTGAGCGGTATATAATGCTACATTATGCAGTTCTGCCATTTTCTATATTTGTCTCTCCTTTTTTGTTTGCTTAGATCTATTTTGCTTCAGTAGCCATCCCTGCAGATCTACATTTCTTTTGGTTATGAATGTGGCCTTTTGTTATAAATAGATCTTTTAAGTTAACACTGTTCATCATGGGATGTTTATGATGACACCTGCATGTGGATTTGGGCATATATGTTAAAATGCCAGGTTTTTGTGATATAAAAAAATAAGACCACAATAAATCATTTCAAAACTTTTCCCATCTTTAATGTGACCTATAACCTGTACAATTCAATTGAAAAACAAATCTGTTAGGGGAAAAATATAAAAAAAAAAAAAGTACAATACGCTGGTTGCATAAGTGTGCACACCCTTAAACTAATACTTTCTTGAAGCACCTTTTGATTTAATTACAGAATTCAGCCTTCTTGGGTAGGAGTCTATCAGAATGGCCCATCTTGACCTGGCAATATTTGCCTATTCTTCCTTGCAAAAGCACTCCAAATCTGTCAGATTGCAAAATCTCTTGTGCACAGCCCTCTTCAGGTCACCCCACAGATTTTCTATTGGATTTAGGTCTGGGCTCTGGCTGGACCATTCCAAAACTTTAATTTTCTTCTGGTGAAGCCATTCTTTTGTTGATGTGGATGTTTGCTTGGGTTCATTGTTGTGTTGAAAGGTGAAATTCCTCTTCATCTTCAGCTTTCTAGCAGAGGCCTGAAGGTTTTGGGCCAAAAGTGACTGGTATCTGGAACTGTTCTTAATTCTCTCCACCTTGACCAAAGCCCCAGTTCTAGCTGAAAAAAGCAACCCCAAAGCATGGTACTGCCACCACCATGCTTCACTGTGGGGATGGTGTTCTTTTGGTGATGCGAAGTGTTATTTTTGTGCCAAACGTGCTTTTGGAATTGTGGCCAAAAAGCTCAGCCTTGGTCTCATCAGACCATAACACATTTTCCCACATGCTTTTGGGAGACTGTGTATTTTTTTTTGAAAATTTTAGCCGGACCTGGATGTTTTTCTGTGTAAGAAAAGGCTTCCGTCTTGCAACACTACCCCATAGTCCAGACATGTAGAGAATATGGGAGATTGTTGTCACATGTAGTACACAACCAGTACTTGCCAGAAATTCCTGCAAGCTCCTTCAGTGATGCTGTAGGTCTCTTGGCAGCCTCCCTGACCAGTTTTCATCTTGTCTTTTCATCAGTTTTGGAGGGATGTCCAGTTCTTTGCAACATCACTCTTGTCCCATATTTTCTCCACTTTTTGATGACTTCTTCACTGTGTTCCATGGTATATCCAAAGATGTTGAAATTGTTTTGTACCCTTCTCCTGACTGATACCTTTCAACAATGAGATCTCTTTGATGCTTTGTGAGCTCCCTGCGAACCATGGCTTTTGCTGTAGCAGGCAACTGAGTAAATGTCAGGAAAATCCTACTAGGATAGCTGAACTTTATTTGGGGTTAATCAGAGTCTCTCTAGTTGATGGCAGGTGTGTACCCAAGAAGATTGAATGTTGTAATTAAATCAAAAAGTGCTTCAACAAAGCATTAGTTTAAGGGTGTGCACACACAACAAAGTATTAGTTTAAGGGCGTGCACTCTACTGCAACCAGTGTATTGTACTTTTTTTTTTTTTTTTTTTAAATATTTTTTTCCCTTAACAGATTTGTTTTTCAGTAGAATTGTTCAGGTTATAGGTCACATTAAAGGTGGGAAAAGTTTTGAAATTATTTATTGTGATATCATTTTTTTATATCACAAAACCTGGCATTTTAACAGGTGTGTGTATACACTTTTTATATCAACTGTGTATATATTTTACATCATTACTTTTATGTACTGTGGATGTTTTGTAAGTAGCAAAGTTTATCATTTTAATGTATGCGTAATTGTAAATTTTCTTTTTTTCAGGATTAGCTTGTTGGGATTATTATTTTTTATCATTTTAGTTTAATGTGATGTTGAGTACTTTTGTTTTAGATGCATTTCTGTGAAGTAGTTGTAACTATTAGCTCTCCCACTACCTTTTTTTTTCATACATTGAGAACAACATTGTTTTTCAAGAGAATGGCAGTTTGTATTGACAGTCATATTACAACAAAACCAGGTTGATGACACAGTTTGCCAAAAAGAAGGCTGGCTGTATCTCATTGACTTGTACAATGGAAGACATCCTAGCTGCTGTTCCTCCTCCAGGAAGAGTTGACCTTTGCCCTAAGTTGCTTAAGTAGCAGCAGTAGTACAAGGGCTATTAAGAGTTTCTGCCCTGCCCACCCACAAAAAAAAAAAAAAAATGAGTTTGAGTGTATTATGGTAAATTGTGTCACCAGCTGAATTTTGACATATCATGATAACTGCGGTGGTGGTGCTGCGGTAGCGTTGTCGCCTCAGTTAGACGTTGCCTGTTCGATTCTCAGTTAGAGCGTCTTCTGTGTGGCGACATGCGTGAATGGGCGTTCCTTCATTGAAGGTTGTGCGTTAGGCCTGGCAAGCCAGCATGTCAAAATCTACTGCCAATCATTAGCGGACCGGAGTTCCGCTGTGGCGACCCCTAACCGGGAAAAGCCGAAAGAAACAAACAAATGATTGACTAAACATGATTTGCTAAATAATTTTAAATGAACTGCTCTTAATCCTCTGCTCTCTCACACTGGTCAAGCGATATGTATTTTTACTTTCTCATTTCTCAGTTTACCCCACTGTATACACTCGCACAGACACACACACACACACAAATATGTATAAAATGTAATATATTTGCATTTGGAACACTCCAGTTCCATCATTTGCTACTTCATCTGAGAATTAGTTGTGCACCACCCTTTGACTCGCATTAAATGGTGAGAGAATGTAATGGTGACAGGAAGTGTCTTTTACTCCCCACTGTTACACGTTATCACAGTTTCTTGGGTAGGTATTTGATATCTTATTGACAGATTTGGTTTTAATATAAATTCCATTGATCAGTTGCTGGTAGTCGTGTGTGTGTGTGTGTGTACACATTTGTGCTTTTATGAATACACGACACTTGCATACCTAATTATAAATACAAGTTTTATATGAGCTCGCATATTGTCTACCTGTATAAGAAATGTTCGTCACTCTGAATTACTGAAATGGTCAATTTTTTTTCTAGTTCCTGTATGCACTTCCAAGAGCTGAAGGCTATGAGTTCTTTGTGGGTCAGTGGTCTAGCAAACATCTTCATTTTACGTCACTAATAAACATTCAGGTAAGCTGTTTTCTTACATAATCTTTGTTATTGGATGCAGTTTTGTAGAACTTTATTTTATTATGCCATTTAACTGTAGCTTCTTCAAAGAATGACTTGCACTATTCAGTGAACCATTCTTTCAATGTATGCTTTTTGATACAGATGTTAGAAAAATCAACACGCAAATAGTTAATCTTAGAAAGCTGAAATTCAAGAAGATAACATGTAAAATGAGTCCTTAGTTTGTCCTGGGCCACCATCTTGCACTCTAGAATTAGCCAAGTTGTAGAACTGTTAAGAACTTATTACTTCATAATAATTTCTAATCAGTATTTACAAAACATGTAGGCATCTTGTATTGCCCATACTGTAAATTCATCTTTTACAAAACCTAACAAAATTGCTAATTCTTATATGACAACCTTATGTATGGAGGATATATTTGTAGTCTTCTTGTCCTGCATGCCTTTAGGTATTTATATGTCTTTCCAGAATGCTTCCTAGATTGCTGAACAGTTAAGTTTGAATACAACCCTCTATAAATAAGACCCCTGCATAATCTATTAATCATGTACATCACATCCCAAAGCTGTGGGCAATCCCCTTATGTTTGTGCACTTCTCATTGTCCAGTTTATTCCCTGTGGTTAACAGTTATCTTCAATGTCAGTGTGTTCCTAATGAATCCGCAGTTACTGGTGTGCACCACATTATCTGTTTGTTCAGCAACCCCAAAAAAAGTAGCTTGAATCCACAAAACAACAGCCAGCAAAAGTACAAAATTTTAATATGTCTTAGCGCCTCGGCAAAGCCTTCAAAGAGTACATAAAACCATCAGTTAGCCCCCATTTAAATACTAAATTATTAAAATCAATTTAGAATTCAAATAAGCAGCCTCCAATTACATTCAAGATTAAGCCCTAAAGGGGACAGAGTGTTAAATTTTAAAATGTAAATAATTTCTTTATGCATTACTTTCTTTTTATACAAGCTATCTGAGCAAAAACCTCTATGTACTTTTTCTAAAATAGTAACCTTTAGGTCACCTGGGTTAGAATCATGACATTCTAAGAAGTGTTTAACTACCGGGCTATCCACTTTTTTTATTTTTAACATTCCTAACATGTTCCTGCATTCTGTGTTTAAAATTTCTCTTGGCTTCCCCAATATATACTAGATTACAGGAACATTGTAGGGCATAAGTAACACTCTCTGTTTCACAGTTAAACATTTCTGATGGAAAAAATGCATATCCATTTATAAAGTTGAATGTTCTAACAGTATAAACACAAATATTGCAGTGACTACTATGGATACATTTGTTGTTCACCAGGAGAGATCGGGGTCTGCATTTTCTACAGGTACGAATATATGTGGAAATGGACTGAATGATGCCTCAAATGTTTCCTCTTTTATGGATAGACTGGAGCAGGACCGAAGGAGTCGACAGGAAAATCCTTTTCTTAAAGTGGGGGAGTGTGGTTATTCTACTCTATTGGGTGAGTCTGGTGTTCTACTTGACAAACTTGAACATTTGCTGCAGAAAGAAACTGCCATCTATTTTAATATGTTAGGTCTACGGAGATATTTGGATCTAGATATCTTTCCAGGAGGACTGAGAGCTTTTAAGTCTCCTACTCCATTTAATTTGTCAGACAAAATGGATACAAATTTTTCTAAAAGATGGGTTGCAGCAGCTCATCGTTGCTTGTTAGAGTGGGTTGCAATTCTAGTAGAAAGAGATTTGGTTAAACAAACGAAAATCAAAAATGAAATTAAAAGTACATATAGTGATTTATTTAAATTAACTGATTCTGGTAATTTGTGTGTACAGCTGGCAGAAATAAATGAGAAACTTAAAAAATATGAAACTGAAATTATTGAACGCAAAAGCACTAAATTAAAAAGAGACTTGAGGGACTATGAAGGTGGAAGGGCTTTTTTATGGCATAAGAAAGAACATAAAAACCCTAAAATATATCAGACCACCTTAAATAAGTCAACTAGCTCATCAAGAGGAGTGTCTTCTGCTTCAGATGTATCGTCAGCATCTATTGAAGTGGAAAACAATGGAGAACAGTTTCCATCTTTACCGGTGGCTCAAGATCCGGATAGATTGCATATAGATTTTCAGAGGGGAGAAAGAACAGTGATGGACAATGCGAATGAACGAAAACGGGGTTGCTTTCAACCAGACACGAGCCATGGAAGGGATTATATGAGGCAGTACAAGAAGTCTAAATGGTACTGATTTTGTGGACTCTAATGTGGTGAATATGTCAAATTATGATTTACCTAAATGTAAAGAGAAAGTGCTTAATTATGGATTAAAATTTATTCCAACTGTAATGCCCCGCTTGCATGTATTAAAATGTGAAGTATTTAGATTAAGCCATAAACTGCACTTGTTACATCACTTTAATGTGAATAATACAGAAGTGAATGAGGGGACAGAGTGTAACAATTTTGATAGTAGTTTGGAGGATAGTTTTTGTTCTTGCAATACTAGTTTTTTGTACGAAATACAGGAAAGTGATGATTTTAATGCATATAGTTTATTTAATACTGAAGATATTGTTTGTAAAAATTATTTCATTCCACCATATAGACATGATGGCATCAAACAGTTTTCGCAAATGCTTAATTATGCTGTGGAATGTGAATTTAATGCATTCATGAGCAATAATAACAATAAGATGTATAACCTCTCATTGCAGGAATAGGAAGAACTACAGATGCTGACAAAAATTAAAAATATAATTATTAAACCTGCAGATAAAGGGGGCAAAATTGTTTTAATGAATGTGCAACAGTATTTCACTATGTGTATGTCCCATTTGGATAATAGGGATGTTTATAAAAGTAGTAATGTGACTATATATAGACAGGCAATACGTGATTTTGAAGCTCTTATACAAAAAGGTTATCGACTAGGATATTTCTCTAAGAATGATTAGGATAAGAAGTTTGGTTGTGATGATAGTGAATTGGCTGTATTTTGCTGCCTTCCAAAAATCCATAAAGATATCACAAATCCTCCAGGCAGGCCAATTGTTTCTGCACAAACATATTTTACTAAGAATGTTGGTCTACTGTTACATAAAGTGTTACTTCCTTATGTAGAAAAATTACCTTCATATATTAGAGATAGTATGGACGTTTTAGAAAAATTGTCTGATTTTGAATGGTCTAATGATATATATTTTGTAGTAGTAGATGTTTTTAGTTTGTACACTAATATTAGACATGATCTTGGTATTAAAGCAGTTAAGTACTTTATAGGAGTTAGTCCAAAAAGTAACTATATTTTGGAATTATTAAAATTTTGTTTAGAAAATAATTATTTTACATTTAATAACAAGGTTTTTCACCAGCTCCAAGGTACTGCCATGGGGGCGTCTTTTGCCCCCATGTATGCAAACCTGGCAATGGGATTATATGAAACAGAATATTTATATCATGGTGAGTTTTTCAAAGAGTCTGGAGTTAAGTACTACAGATTCGTAGATGATCTCATATTTGTATGTAAGGGGGGGGGGTTCTACAAATGTTAACATGTTTGTGGAATGGCTACAGAAAATAGATTTGGTTTTGGTTTTGATGGTTTGCAAATGGGGACAAGAGTTACAGTTTTGGACATTATATTGAACATTAATAATAATAAATTACTTACATCAATACATAGAAAATTTGAGGATGGATGAGGAATTTTATATGACACTAGTTGCCATCCACCTCACACTCTTTCATCGTTACCTTACAATGAGTGTCTTAGACTAAAGAGATTATGTAATAATGAAACTGATTTCTATAGGGAAATTAATAGGATGTATTGTATGTTTGTAAAGAGGGGTTATGATAAAGAAGGTGTACAAACTGCTGTTAAGAAAATTATTGAAGGTATGGATGAGAATGATATTCAACATGACACATTATGATAATGCAGTGTATAATAAAGATGAAAATGAATAATAAATGTAAAATATACTTTGTTTCTACATATGGAACATTTAGTTCTATATTTGAAAATTTAGTTAAGATTTATTGGCAATATTTGTTTAAATTTAAAGATATAGGCAATATCTTAAGTCCATTCTTAGGTATATCATACAAGAGAGGAAGAAATCTTAGAGATATCTTGGTACATAATCACTTTGTAATGCTTGTTATAAATATTATGGGAAATATGAAGGCACCAATGGGTACTTATCCCTGTGGTTACTGCAATATTTGTGTTTATACTGTTAGAACATTTAACTTTATAAATGGATATGCATTTTTTCCATCGGAAATGTTTAATTGTGAAATAGAGGGTGTTATTTATGCCCTACAATGTTCCTGTAATCTAGTATATATTGGGGAAACCAAGAGAAAATTTAAACACAGAATGCAGGAACATGTTAGGAATGTTAAAAATAAAAAAGTGGATAAGCCCGGTGGTTAAACACTTCTTAGAATGTCATGATTCTAACCCAGGTGACCTAAAGGTTACTATTTTAGAAAAAGTACATAGAGGGTTTTACTCAAACAGATTTTCAAATCTAAGTGCTTAGGATTTCCCTCTCTCTTCCCCCCCTGGCTGACCTGGTGTGACTCAGTTTGAACTCTACAGTTCCCTACAAACGGAGTCTACAGGACTGCAATTGGTCACATAACAAAATCAGTTTCTCTCAGCATTTAAGCAGATTGAACTCTACAGTTCCCTACAAAACGGAGTCTACAGGACTGCAATTGGTCACATAACAAAATCAGTTTCTCTCAGCATTTAAGCAGAGTAGGTTGCACACAAAAAGCATTTGTTAAGCTTTCACTTACAGTGCTGTGTAAGTAAACAGGTCACCATTTTGGTCAGCCATAGGGCTGTTTTTTCTACTTGAGTGTTTGCCTCCTTCCCCTGTAACTTAAGTAAACTGACTCTTACATTAAGAACTATAATACTTACCTTATAGCTTTAGGACACCTTAGGAAACCTTGTAAACTGCAATAGCCCCGTTACGCTCGGGCTCTCTTCGCTCCCCACCCTGCCCCCATTTCCCTCCTACCCCCAGTACCTCTAAATTTATAGTACTGTAGCCACTCCCCCACTTTCTAGATCCTATCTGCTTTCATCTGTGATAATTCCTCCCACCCCCATTCTTCTACCTACATTTTAATAGCACCTTTTGGCTTTCATCGGGCATTCTCCCATCCCCCTTCCAGTACCTTTACCTCACCACTCTATCTTCTGGTGTTGCATCACCAGGTAAAACAGTTCTTTAACTCACTAGCTGAATCACAGATAATGATATACTCTTCTTTAATACCCCTCTTGTTCGCAGCATACCTCCTTACCTTGTATGAAAACCAGTTTCTCACGGGATTTCAGATCCCGAAAGGCCATACTGTTGCCCCAGCTGTAAATCCTCCCACCTTCAAGCATACGTACAGTACCAGGTCCATTCCAACATCTTGTTCAGTCTATCAACATCTCAACCCCAGGCACATTAGCTCTAGATCTAAACACTACCACAGACTAATAAACAAATTCCTGAAGTTCATCACCAAGTATAGACTTAACATAATACTTGGTGGTGATATTCACCCCAACCCTGGCCCACCCACTTCAGATACACATACCCCCTCTACTTGCAATCTAAGCTACAAACCTACAATTAATAGGCCAACTAACTCTCTCCCAGCCTGTCATCTCAATATTAGAAGCATTAATAACAAGGTACATGAATTGCATGCATTTCTGGATGTCCACACCCCTGAGATTCTCTGTTTATCTGAAACCTGGTTAAAACCTAACACTACAGACAATGAAGTGTTACCACCTGGGTACAACATACACAGGCTGGATCGTGCTTCCAGGAAGGGGGGTGGGGTAGCTGTACTCTGTAAATATGAGTTAAATGTCACCATAGATGTAATACAACCACCTCAGAATAATAACTCAGAGATTCCTGCCACCAAATTGCAACTTAATAAAAATAAATGCATTAATATCATCTGTATGTACATTCCCCCAGGTAACAATATATCTACACTTGAAGATATCCTGCACTGCCTATCTTGTCACTACCCCCAAGAAACCCTACTACTTGGAGACTTTAGCATAGACTGGGGCACCTGTTCCTCAGAATCCCCAATCACCCATATTAACCTGCATGCATTTACACAAATCATATCCACCCCTACCAGGATAGGTAAACCCAACCAAAAAGAAAGAATACTTGACTGGGTACTCATAAATAGTCACCCCCAACTGTACACCTCTGGTACCCTCCCTGATGGCCTAAGCGATCACCTTCTCACATATGTAATTAAGCACAAAGCCATTAATTCCCAACAACCCTTACTCAGAAAGTTTAGAAACAATAAAAACTTTGACCCTGCCAAATTCCAATAAGAACTAAACTCATGCAATTGGTCGAGTCTAAAACACCTCCCCTTAGAGGAAGCAGTAGCATACTTTAACAATAAATTCCTTGAGATCCTTGATTTGCATGCACCTGTTCGTTCAAAGAGAACAAAGGCAAAATCTGCGCCATGGCTTTCTAAAGAGTCTAAACTCAAAATTACCCTTAGAAACAAAGCATGGGCTTTATGGCATTCTTGTAAAGACCCTCAAGATCACATTAAATACAGGCAATCCAGGAACAAAACTAAAAAATCCATTTTACAAGACAAAAAAACAATACTACTGCAATTTACAGACAGTAAATCAAAATAACCCTCAGAAGTTTTGGGCAGGTTTAAATAATCTACTACATCCTGGACAAACTTCAACCCCAATCCCTGCTGCTACTATTGATAAAACCCCTGAAGATGTCTCTGACAGTTTTAACCGATTCCTTACTGAGACAATTCAAGCCCTAGCTAGCCAACTACCTCCTAGCTCCCCTGGTCATGAAAGTAGCACCCCTAGAAACCTACTCACGTTCAGCTTCCAACCAGTCGCCACTTCACTTATCTGTACCTTGATCAAAAAATTAAAACCCACTACACTTTCCGCTGATCAACTCCCTGCCGAGTACCTACAAAAATCAGCTGATGCTATTGCCTACCCCGTCTCAATACAAATCAATCAAACCATAGTAGAAGCTAAAATTCCCTCCATCTGGAAAATATCCTATGTAATCCCGCTTCACAAAGATGGCAGCTCTACTGAATTCTCCAATTATAGGCCAATAGCTATACTCTCTCCACTTGCAAAGATTATGGAAAAATGTATTCATAGATAACTCATGTACCACCTAATCCAGAATCACCTTATGGCAGACACTCAGCACTACTTCAGCCATCCTAGCCTTTACCAACACCATAAATCATAATCGCAACAATAATTATATATCCTCAGCCCTCTTCTTGGATCTTTCCAAGGCATTTGATATGGTTGATCACCAACTTTTAATCCACATACTGCAAACATTCTGTCTAGATAATAGAGCCCTTCAGTGGTTTCAATCCTACCTGAATGGTCAACAGCAGGCTGTCCTCTGGCAGAACAAACTCTCTAACCTTCTACCTAACACTCTTGGAGTACCACAAGGCTGTATACTAGGGCCTTTGCTGTTCTCCATCTTCATTAACGACCTTTATACTGTCATCCCAAAAGTCAGCTGTATTCAATATGCTGATGACTCTGCTCTGATTTGCTCGGCCACACCTCCAATAGAGTTATGGTCAGCTACCCAGACCACCTTTAATACAATAGAAAACTGGCTTTCTGAATGTCGTCTGATCCTAAATCCCAAAAAAACTAAAATGCTGTTATTTTCACCAACACATAGGTCTACTGCTTTCACCTTTACCATAGATTCAAATGATGGCACAATAATCTCCCCTGACCCCTCTACAAAACTATTAGGTGTCATCATAGATAATAATCTAAAATTTGACCTACATGTTAACCAAACTATCAAAAACATCAATAAAAAACTAGGGTCACTTTACAGAATAAAAGCCTTCCTAACCCCTCCAGCTAAAATTGCCATAGCTCGCTCTCACCTTCTTTCAACCCTTCTATATGCATCCCCTCTACTCTCGAATTTAAACAAGACTGTCCTTAACAAACTGTCAATTTGCTACAACCACATTGCCAGGTTTGCCACTGGACTGCCTTTTAGGACACATCATTGCATCAATCTAAATCAGCTTGGGTGGCTTGAACTACCCAGCCTAATCCAGTATAATCAACTGATTATGGCCTATAAAATCCTCTATAATCCGGACAATACTCCTGCACTTAAAAATATTATCATCCCCATAACAATCCTAGACCGCTTCTATCCTCTAACAATCTACTAATTCAGACTAGCAAAATTAATAACACAGCCGGTGAGACTCTTTGCAAACTCTGTAAGTAGATCCTGGAACTCTCTTCCAGCTGATATTACCTTACTTTCCACCTTAGGTCAATTTAAAACTAGACTCAAACAACATTTGTCACTTAACTGGCTATGTCACTGTATCAAGCCTGGCTAACTCTCTCTAGAATGTGTATAAATCTGTTAACCAGTTTACTGTGTAATTTAATTTAATCCTAACTTTCGCTCAGGATTAACTCTAACCTGTGGAACTTGTTTAACTTGCTTACTTATGTAATCTCTGTAAATAGTCTGTTTGTAATATGTAATATGTAATGCTGGTATTATGTAATGCTGTTTCTGCTTACCCTTGGAGCTTTTCTCCCCGGGCCTCCGCTGAAAATGGACATGCATCCAGTCGCACTATCCCGGTCAACAAATGTAAAATAAAGTAAATAAATAAAATAAAAATAGCTTGTATAAAAAGAAACTAATGGATAAAGAAAGTATTTACATTTTAAAATTTAACACTCTGTCCCCTTTAGGGCTTAATCTTGAATGTAATTGGAGGCTGCTTGTTTGAATTCTAATTGATTAATTGATTTTAATAATTTAGTATTTAAATGGGGGCTAACTGATGGTTTTATGTACTCTTTGAAGGCTTTGCCGAGGCGCTAAGACATATTAAAATTTTGTACTTTTGCTGGCTGTTTTGTACAGTATCAGTTTGTGTTGGGGCCAATTCATTGGAGGCCAGTTTTGGTCAATGGATGACTAGCCATGGTATGTTGTCTGTCTTGCTCAAAGGTGCACATGCCCCCTGCAAGTCTGTGCCATGATGTCACAAAGGTCTGGCGAGAAGACCATGCCTAGTTCCTGTGTCCACCCTTTCTTTCTGTTACTTGCACAATGTGCATATCAAGTATGATGATCCTCATGCAAAGGTTTACTTATTCTCTGCCTAAAAAGTACAAATATTTGAAGTTTACAAGTGATTGTCAAATTATGATCCAATGCCTACACTAGCTTCTTGAGAGAGTGACATAACATCAGTGCCATGAATTCAGCATTTTAATCCTTCCTCTCAGACATAGGTGAAAGAATTTCAAGACCTTGTATGGGGGAGATAATTGGTAGTAATATTTTTTTAATGTGAATCTAAGCTACTGCTTCAGCACCACGTGAAGATGAAAGGCCTGAAGGACAAACATTGGTCACACCATCTGGGTTCTGTGCCCTTTCCCAAGATGGTCTTGCATATTGTTAGCTCCCCTCTCGAGAGAGGTTGAGCTTACACACCTGTCCTCTGTGCTGGGATATAGCATGAGACTTGATAGAGATGCATCACCTGCAGTAAGTTTGAGAACTGTGCCCCAGCATGTTAACACTGCCCACCCCCCCCAGTAGAATGGACATAGCTCATCCATAACTGGCCTGCACCTGAGGAGAGCAGTATCTTGAGTCCAAGACATGTACTCACTGTCAGCCTGGACTGTTCTACACAACTCTTCCTCAAGTCCAGCAGGATTGGATACCAGAGGCTGAGGAGGCCCAAGAGGAGCCTTCTGTGCCAGGACTTCCAGTACAGAATATGGGTGCGAAAACACATCCTTGGGAAACACAGACTGATAAGCATAGTAGCAGGGAACTTCAGAATACCAAGAAGTCAAATATTAAAAAGCTTCCCGACTGTTAGGCTTCTCATTGCTTTTTTACCCCTTTTCAGGATTGAAACATAAGCTGATGCCAACACTTTACCCTCATGCAAGTCTCTCTAGTTCAAAAGCTGCCTGTTTTGAAACTACTGTTTAGAGGATTATTCACATTCTGTGTTCTAATAAAGGCACTCAGAGAATCCTGGGATATTTATATTTGAGAGTGGTAAGGATAGTGAAACCTCAGTTTCCCTGTAACTGCTTCCCAGGATGACTTTTTTTTTCATACAAACATTCAAGCTTTTAAGGTCAGATGCTCAAAGAATAGGAGTGAGTTGGTAGACAAAAGGGTTAGTCCTGCATGTGATACTGTACTACACAACAACTGGAGGCACATGTGATCCTGAGAAAAGGAGCAGAGAAGGAAAACAGTGTTAACCAAGCTGGGTTACAGACATACCTCTCAACCTGGAAACATCAAAAATCTGGACAAGGCCCATGAAAAATAGGTACAAGTCTGTATGCTGATTAACATAAAATTTGCATGCATAATTACATAACCCCACCCCACTCCAATGAAATTGTGGGATACCAGCTTTCCAACGCAAACCGAAGAACAGAACCAAAATATAGCACCAGAGTCCCCCTACAGCCATTCCAATGTCCCATTACCTGGCTATTTCACCCCATTTACGATAAACACTAATGTGTCCATACTGCTTTACTTCTACAATGATTATTTGGATTTTATTTTTATATTGTATATCACAGTGCACAAACACTAATAGATATCTGCTAAACAAAGGAATATTGTCTTACAATGAAAATAGACTTGGCATTAAAACTTCTCTGCCCTTGAAACTCACATTCATTGAAACAGCATTGAAACCCACACCACATCCAAAGAAAATGCATCTGGCCAGTGGTGGATAAAGATTACCTTTGGGCTGTTTTCAAATCATTGGCCCCTTTCACACAAAACAAGAAATATACATGTGTTCTTTTCTTTGATACACCTTCATGACTTTATGAAGTTATATTCCTTGTGTAATACAGCACACTTGTTCGACTTAAGTTGGAGTGCATTTTAAATTTATTGTTTAAACATTTTCCAGTAGGCAATGAAACAAACTGCATGAGCCAATAATGACAAAACTGCCCTATTCAGAACATTTCCATGATAAAAGTCTACTTACACACACACACACACACATATATATATATATATATATATATATATATATATATATATATATATATATATATGTATATAATTACACATACATAGAATGACAGTAGTGTATGCCACAGGCATCTTGCACAGCTTCTCGCACTTTTCAATTTCAATTTTTTTTGTTGAGGGGGGCAAAAGACCAAAAACCAGGGACACATTTTAAACATTGCTTGTATAAATTTGGAAAGTTGCTTGAATAAAATGTTGTGTTACCACCATGCATTTCACTGCCAAGTCTTGAACCCAGGACCCTGTGCGCTATAGTCAGAACAACACACCACTAAGCCAAATCACCAGTCATCTGAAAGACAAGAAAACTGAAACTGAAATTGCTGTCATTTAGTGAACTGGGTTCTCATTTTTCACCACAGCTGTCAACCTCTTAGCACAAAAACCTGGAAAAGCCAATAATGGGGAAGCCAATAATGGGGGAATATAGCCCCAAAATGGGGACAAATTTCAAATAATGATTACATAAACTTAGAAAATTGCTAGAATAAAAGGTTGTCTGTTACCATTTATTTTCTGAAGAATATGAAGTCTGAAATTCAAATGCCTGTCAATATTTAGTGAATTCAGTCCTTCCGTGTTTATTTTTTTTTTTAATGAGGAACAGAACAAATGTATGAGGCATAAACTCACAAGTGGTGGTGGTTGGGGACTTTAGACTCTTTTTACCTGTACCCAAGGTACAGGGTTTGAGCCTGAGTACCTCTAGCCACCAGGTGTATGCTGTTCAGAGCATTTTCTCAAACACACAGACCCAAAGCTCCGTTCTCTTGCAGCTGCAGTTGTTTCCTTGCATTTGCATTAAAACAGCCAGAAGTGGGTGGACGTGAGCCCTTGAGCTCAATTCCGACAGGCTGGTGGAGCTGACATCATTACGCACTCGGGAATCATGGCACCCCATCATTTCGACCCCCAAACTCAGTAAAAACCGAGCAATTTGGTACGGTTGGGAGGTATAATTACAGAACAGAGTCCCCAAGAGTTTCGTACTGATCAGCTACTCTGTGGTATGCATCTTTTTATTTTTTTATTAAAACACTTACTGGAAGAAAATGACTACATCTGTTCACAATCAGTCTTACACAAGTAGTTTTAACACTGGGTGCTAATTCCATACATTAAGCTGATCTACTGCTAACAGCTGTAACAAATTTAGCAGAGGAAATTCAAAGTCTTTATAGACTGTCAGTTCTGTGAATCACTTAGAAGAAAAATATTTAATTGTGAACCATACCACAAAAATGACACATCTTGAAGTGTCCCTTACAGACGATGATCAAAATTGCAGATTTTATCATACAGCAACATAATCACCTGGTGAGCAAAATTAATGACCAAAGTGATGAAAGCAGAGGAAATTGTACAAGTGTGGTTGATTTGATAAAATCCTCTAAAGGAATGCCATCTTGCCTTTTGAACTTTTAACATACTGGACTCACTTTTACTTTAAAGTAGATTAAGAGATCTAATGTTGAGGCTTCCCCTTTTTTTTTTTTTTTTTTCGGAGGGAGGGTTATTTTCATAACCTAGTTCAATACGTTTTACAGTAAGATCTTGCATTTTGCAGATGTCTTGTGTTCCAATATCAGCTCACAAAGTAACATAATGGCTCTGCCATGTAAATGTGAATGTCTCAGCATTCAGTTGGCTAATTTTTTTTTTCTGCTCATGCACAATCTCGATCCATGTTGTCTTCAGTAAACAGCATACCAGATTGCATTGCCTTTATTGTCTCAGGCAAGAGATATAATCTGACCTGCGTGTCAGAGATTCATTTCAGTTACACAGTGATGAATGAGGGAAAGTATGTTGATGTACTTCTTGACCAGGTTAAGGGTGTCTAGGTTCTCCTCACAGTCACAAGTACACTTTGGAACATCTTTCTAGGGATATTCTCTCAGTGAGCAAGTTTATGTTCAAACCTATTCAGGCTAAGTCCAGTGTCCATTCCAAGACCCTGAAGCTGATGTCCTTGCCTTTACCTAGCAAGGATTCAATCCTAAACCAATCCTCAGCTTCAGTTGAGAGGAAAGGGTTCAGATGAAGTCCTCTCTCAGGGACATTCTTGCTTTGCTTTGCTTTGCACTTGAATGATGATCTGGAGGTTGTAATCATCCAGACTGCTCCCAGGAAGTAGCTTCTTAAGTAACTTGACTGCAGATCAACGATAGTATGGGCAAAATACTCTTCTCCTGGGACTGGACTGCCCTGGTTGTGGCGCATTCACTACATTATCCCACAGGATCATATTTTAGAGTGTGGGCATTAGACAGATGGTTGATATTCATGGGCGCTGGAACCATAGAGTGAGAGGGAAAAGGGCACCCCCTCCCCACTTTTGCATCCAAGTTATATATACTAACTCGGAAATTGCTCTACAGTGAAGGAAAGGGTAACTTTCCCGATCCGCACTGTAGTGCGATCTCCATTCAGCTGCACTGAGCTGCATGAATAAATAAGCAAATGTGCAGCATAACCCAGTGCCCACAGTTATACAATTTCTATTTTAGTAAAAATGACAGCAATTTCTTTTCTTTATTAAAATTGGATTAGGATCCGATAGTTGCACTGTTGTGCTCTGTCTCTGCTGCTGCTTCGGTTCCTGAACTAACTTCCACTTATGTGTGTGTGTGTGTGTGTGTGTGTGTGTGTGTGTGCAGGGGGGGGTTCAACTTTAAATTCTGGGGACTGGGCTATACTGGAACTGCAAGCACCTGACCGCACTAAGCAGGTGCATTGGTCTGCCTCCCCTCGCCTGACTAGCTTAATAGGTCAGTCTGTTTACGGTTCCGGGGCAGATCACAGGTGTAAAAATTGCCAGTTAAAGTCATTGCGTTTTTTCTGTGACCTTAAGGGCTCCCGTGCATTTTCCCTGCTTCTGCTTGCTATATAGTCATCTGCTAGCCAGACCTCCTTCCACTCTTCAATCAGTCATCGAGAGTGATTGAAGTTTGTGGTTTCTTTCTTTCTTGTTGAAGAAGAGTAAAGTAATTTACAAGAATTGAAGTCCATTGCTTTCACTGCTGTGGTGGTGGTATGTTAAATATATTACTGTCTTCATGCAGGCAGTTGCAACCTCTGCAGCAAGTATTTTACCAAATTTGTCTTCTATTTTTTTGTTTGGACTTTGGTAACTGGGCAGGAAAGGCACTGGGTGAGGGCATTGGGTCTGAGGAAGAGGTCAGTGGGGAATCTTTGTCATTTTAGTGCTTGTGCATACATAGAAAAGTACTGAAGGGGTCGTTGGGGAAAATTTGTGCTTGTGCATACATGGACAAAGTACGTAAGGGATCCTTGGGGGAAATGATTCATTTTGATGTAATTTTGTGCTTACTATGCATACAAACAGACTACTGAAAAAGTCGTTGGAGAAAAGGTTTTATTTTTGTGCTTGTGCATACATGGACAAGTAATTAAAGGAACCTTGGGGGAAATGATTAATTTTGATGTCATTTGCTCCTTACGTGCATATTGAACAGGTCATTTGGGAAAATGTTTAATTTTGGTGTTTTTGTATACATGGGCAAACTGCTTGGGGGAAAGGATTCATTTTGATGTAATTTTGTTTTTACTCTGCAGACAGTATTTAATCTTCTATTTTTTGTGTGGTAACTGAGCAGTAATGGCACTGGATGAGGGTCAAGGGTCTTGGGTCTAAGGTGGTCAGGAGGTAGTTGGAGAAAATTTTTCATTTCAGAGCTTGACTGTACATACATAGACAAAGTACTGAAGAAGTCATTGGGGAAAATGTTTAATTTTTGTGCTTGTGCATACTATACATGGACATAGTACATACGGGATCCTTTGGGGGAAAGAATTCATTTTGATGTAATTTTATTTTTACTTAGACTGAAAAGGTCATTGGGGAAAATGTTTTATTTTTTGTGCTTGTGCATACATGGCAAAGTAATTAAGGGAACCTTGTGGGAAATTATTCTTTTTGATGTCATTTGGTGGTGCTTATGCATACATGAACAGACTTCTGAGAGAGTTGTTAGGGAAAGTGTTTCATTTATGGTGCTTGTGCATACATGGACAAACCTGACTGAGGGAGTCAGTGGAGAAAATGTTTCATTTTATTGCTTGTGCTTACATAGACAAAGTAATGAAAGGGTCGTTGGGGAAAAATGTTTAATTTTTGTGCTTGTGCATACATGGCAAAGTACACACGGGATCTTTGGGGGAAATGATTCATTTTGATTTAATTTTGTGCTTACTGTGCATACAGACTACTGAAAAATCATTGGGGGAAAATGTTTTATTTCTGTGCTTGTGCATACATGGACAAGTAATTAAAGGAACCTTGGGGGAAATGATTCATTTTGATGTAATTTGCTCCTTACGTGCATATTGAACAGGTCATTTGGGAAAATGTTTAATTTTGGTGTTTTTAAACTGCTTAAGGGAAATGATTCATTTTGATGTCATTTGCTTTTTGTGCATACATGGACAGACTTATGAAGGGGTGGTCATTACGGGAACTGTTTCATTTTGGTTGTGCATACATGGGAAACTACTGAAGCAGTCTTTGAGGGGCTTTAACGCCACAGCATATTATAGTTTTCATTTATTAGTTATTTATTGAGTGTTTATGGTACTACTACATGGGTTATAGATTTATGCTGGACCCTTGACTATTTGGAATCTATTTTTCAGAAGTCTAGGCAAAAGGAAAATGACCAGTGAGAATATGGGTATAACATGGCTAGCCTCGTAAAGGTCCTATGACCATTAGCCTAGTAATCTCCTATAAATCTGGGAACCCTTTATCCTATAACTTTGTTTGGATATTAATTGTCACTTGCCGATTCTTGGTTTGGGGGCCTTTCTGTAAGAATGCAGTGTGAGAAGAGAGTAGTGTCTTATAATATGTTAGTAGTTATGCAAAGTTTTTCTGTGTTGTGCACTTTTGTCTGTATTTTGTTGAACAATTCAGGGTTAGTGAACTTATTTCCAAGGAATTCTAAGTATCCAAGTTGGAATCTTCTGGTAGAAGCCTTATTGTGTTTTTACCTGATTGGCCCAAGGGATTAACTGTTTAAAAGTCTTCTACCCTGCTGTGATAATACTCGCATTTGCGCATTGTGGTGTGTGTGTGTGTGTGTGTGTGTGTGTGTGTGTGCAAATATGTGTGTATATATATATATAATGTGTATATATATATATATATATATATATATATATACATATATATATATAGATAGATATATATATATACACACACACATATATGTATATATTGGTTGAAAATACTAGGTGGACGTAAGTCCCCCTCTTGCTGTCTGCCCCCCACAGTCTTCAACAGCTTCTGGCATCTGTGTTGATATTTGGTGGAATCTTGTCATGGGGTGCAGGAGCACAGTGTCATGGAGTTTAGTCCAAAGCCTGTACCAGGTTCAGTATGAACCTCACTCCACTGTACTCTGTTCTGGCACATACTTGATCAGGTGCAGGCTCCTGATCTCCTAACACCTAGTGCCAGTCTGTTATTTGTTTCCCCTGAACAGTGCCACGCACAAGCTTTATACCTGCAAGAATTGAGGGGCTTGACATGTTCTGTCTTGCTGCCCAGGTCTTACGAAGAATCAGAACTCAAGACCAACATCTCTGAGACAGATAAAAATGAGTATGCCTCCAATCTGCCTCTCTGGCAAATGTTCTGTTCTTTGGAGTTTATGTAGTAAAGCTCAGGGTGATCTCAAGAAGCAGTTAGTAGAATTTGTGTGAGAAGCCTAAGAAGCCCTGAGTTAAATTGTCCCCAGAACCAGTCATTCAGGGTTTTATCAGTGCAGATGGAAGCATCCTGACTTTGCTGTCTTGCCTCCACCCCACAAAAAGACTGATGTCCTCTGTAAGCTATGATCTGGGCAGAGCAGCTTAAGTATCTCACTACTGACTTATGAGTGACATATTTGGCCCGACAATTCTCAAAGACCCCAGCTTCTTTCCACCTGTCCAGGGTTTGAGCATTGGACAAGTGTGACAAGCGAGTTTGCTTCTTTGCCATGTTGAAGATTAAAACCCTGAACTGTTCATTTCACCTGCCTTATTTTATTTCTTCCCTAGCAAGGAAGGTTCAGGACAAGTCTGAGGGATCAGGGAACAGAAGATCTTTGAGAGCCTTAGTCCAGGCTTTTACAGTGGGATAACATGTGTCCCATTGTAAATCTAACTGCGCTTGACATCTTAACTAAAGCTGTAAGTTAAGTTGTGTACCTGTGTAAGATAACATGGTTGAAATTTTCTTTATTAATGGAGAAACTTGAGAACAAGTTACATGATGCCCATTTATTTGTGGAAGTGATCTTGTGCCTGGCTATTCAGGATTGTTATAAAATCTCTTGAGAGTGAAACAGGCCTTCTTCCTCTCTCTAGACTGTGTAGATGGCCTTTGGTAATCTACCTTGCTCTGTGTCAGTCCCTTTCTCTTCTAGGCTGGTCTAAACCCAGAAGAAGAAGAGGTTCCCTTTACCACTCAAGGAAGGTCCTTAAATGTCACACTATCTTGCCCTTCAGTGTCAGTGTTTTGCCCATTCCTGGGACAAGGGCGGTACCAAAGAAGATGAGTTTGTTGGGCACCCTTTCTTACTTCTTACTCATTTAAGAGACTGACTGTGGAGTGGTGGTCTAAGTTTGCCTGGCATGGGCAAGTCATCAGAAGGGACCAGTAGGTTTTAGAAATGGTCCAACATAAAGTGCTTCATTTGGGGTATCAGCCTTTCTCAGAGGAATGGCTGTGAAAGGCCATGTCTGTACTTGGTGGCTATAGAGGCTGTGACAAATTTGGAGATAGATTGGAGGGTTTACTCCCATCCCTCCATGCTGCTGATTGAGATGGGATGAATTGCTTCTCATTTTGAACCTCAGCATCTTCACTAAATGCAGTCAGTACATTTGGTTTAAGGTGATCATTCTGCACAGGAATCCTGTATTTGCACCCCAGGGATCCTAGATGGTGCCAGTTGAGATGATGGACACCTTTGGGCTCATTAACATATGGTGGTCACACAGAAGATTTCTATGGCTTGTTATGAGTGAACATCAGTTGTGCTACAGTCTTTAGCCACTTGGCCTTTCCTTGGTGCACATACCCTTCACCATGGTGTTTGTCATGGTGGCCAAAAGCCTTCTAGGAAAGGATTTCCTGATGTTCTAATAGATTGACATCTGGCTCCCAGTACTTCCTTCCTGGGCCTCAGTAGAGATGGCCATGTTGTGAATGCTTCCTCAAATGAAGTCCATAGAAATGGTCATAAAATGTAGGAAGTCTTGTCTGCCCTTGGTGCAGAGTAAATGTTTTATTAGGGTGGAGTTGGTCATTCCTGCCCTTAGTAAGTACCCAGAAGGCTGTGGTCACAGATATTGGCAACTGCTGCTTCACAAGTGGGATTTGGCAGCTCACATAAAGTTCCTCCAATGAGTATGGATTTTGCCCCCACCGAGGATACTAATATCAGCCATTTAGAGTTGCATGCAATTCTTCTGGTTATAAAGGTCTTTGAGAAGGTGCGACTCCCGTAGTTACTCTTCATCCTGTCATGCAACCAGACCATTTAATGGTACCTAAACAAACCGTTGCGTACAAAGTTTTATCTCCTGTGCAGGGAGGCATTTTTGTGTGACAGTGTGCAATAAAAAAATCACCACTCTTTTTTTTTTATTTTTTTTTCTCAAATTCCCCTTCTGACCTGCTCAGTGGCTCCACTGCCTTTATTTCCTTTACCCATTTGGCCCATTTATTCCTTCATAAGCGAGAGTCAGGCATTCCAAGGCTAGGTGAGAGTCCTAAAATGCATTCTTTCCTGCTTTGACTGCCTTATCAGTCCATTTGTTCCCCATGGTGAGAGTGATGGTAGGGAGCAGGCAAGCTTGTCATGTGGGATGCTTCTCCTCCACTGGGAACACCATTCCACTCACTGTAGCTCTCTGGGCTCCAAAGCTGCTGCCACTGCCTCAGGGAGATTATCTCCTCACACTCTCTTGGCTGAGTGCATGTGCACATTAACAGTGAATCCTGGTAGACTTCTGCATCACAGGTACATTGTGTAGTGCTCCTGCAAGGTGTCTCCTGATTAGTGAAACATAGTTACCCCCTCCCCCTCATTATGGACAAGTTCTCACTGGCCACTCATTCCCATTCTTCCATAGCTGGTCCTACAGGCATACCATCCACTAGCTGAACTCAAATCACCTGCTTTGTCCTACTATACCATTAAGCTGGAGGAGTATTCCTCCTTCAGTGGCTCATGTTCCTGGGAAAGAGAAAGAGCTGAATGATAGTTTGAGTTGCACCTCCAGTCCCAACCTATTGCTACAGATTCAGAGGTTATATATGAGAAGGTGCTTACAGTTTTTTGTCTTTTTTGTGGGGAGAAGGTGGTTCTTCCTCTGTTTTGGTCATTTCAGCATGTAAAGGGGAAGGTAGTAGTGGATGCATTCTCTCTCTTAAATTGCACAAGTAATTCTGTAGTCATTCTCTCCACTCTTGCAAATTCCATGCTTCATAACAAAGTTAAGAAAAGAACGACTAAAACTCATTCTAATCTCCCCTTGGTAGCAGACATGTGGTTTCCGGCTGTGAACACTCTGTTAGCATAGAAGACACCCTCCATCCAGCCAGCTCAGGAATATTCACCCTGGATGGATTACCTCAGTCTTTGAGCTTAGCTTCTAATGTTTACTTGTTATCCTGGTGAATTTAACAGCTTGACTTGTGCAGGTTACTGGAGCTGCTGGGCAACTCTCCAGTTTGTAGGCTTATGTTTGTAAGTGGAAACCATTCACAGTTTATTAGTAGCAAAACCATGTAGTGCCCACATCCGTTTCAGTTTGCTGGAGTGTATGACTCCACCATAGTATCTTGTGTAGCATTAACTTGTGCAGGGTAAGAAATGTATCTAGATTGCCAGCTCAGTTCAGCTTAGCTTTTGTTATAGTGCTTTATCCCAAAGCACTTTAGAGAATAATTCACATTTAAGCATGTTATTAAAGCTATGTTTGCATACTGGCAGGAGACTGTAAACCTGTCTGGTCTGCCCTTTTAGGTGTCTTAATATTCTTCTTCCCCTTTCTCTACCTGTTCCATGGGTCCACAACCCTGTTTGTGAAAAAGTACTTTTGAAGATCCAGGGAATAGTCAGTCTCCACAAACATACTTCCTGTGCCACCTTCTTCCCTTCTATCTTTCCTATTCAGAATGATTTCTCCACATCTCTCTTACATGATTGTTTCACACTAGTATTATGTTCTCAGTTATTTCTAGTCTCAGTTGAGAAGAGTTTTAACTTAGTTTCATTCCTTCCCCTGATCCCACAGAACTTTCTGGTAGCTCATCTGTGGATTTCTTCCACTGCCTGATGTCCTTTTCCTTATGTGGCTTCCTGAATTGTATGTATTGCTCAGGGTGTGGTGTGGCCAAAGCCCTGTAGAGGAGGAAGCTTTACCTCTTTGTTTTGGAATTCTTTAATGCCTTTTGTGATCTCCCTCCCTTCTTTGCTTTGCCTGGACAGTTCCATCCCTTCCTTCATTCTGCTGTATATCTAAAAAGACTTTGCTTCCGTTTTTTAATCCCTTCTGCCATTTCATTCAGTGTTAGCTGTTGCTGTCCTTGTTACATTTTTTGTCCTTTTTGTTGCTTCCTTGTACTGTGCCTCTTCGTCCTTCTAAGTCCTGTCTTTCCAGTAATTGTAGGCCTTATATTTCACTCTAATTTTTGTATTGTCTCATATTTATAAGTAGCCATTTCGGGTTTCATCTTTTTTTTTTTTTTTTTCCTTTTCTTGACATCTTGTGTATTCCATCCCTTACCCATTCCCATAGTATATTTACTCCCTCAGTGTTCTCCTAATCTCCTAACTCATCCTATACCACCTCCACTGGCACAGCATAATCTATTCTTCTGAAATAGGAGACCATTTTTTGCTTTGTATATGTGTGTGTGTGTGTATATATGTAGATATATATATATATATATATATATATATATATATATATATAATATATATATACATATATAATATGGGATCCGTACGGATCACCGAACGGCAACATAACCGAAACAGATTCAGCCGGGCATACTTGCACGAAAGTGCTTTTCACCTAAAGGCACTTTCGTGTAAGTTTGCCTGTTACGGAGATCGCACTACAGTGGGGATAAGGGATAATTCCCTTTTCCCCACTATAGTGCGAACTCGGAGTGAGAATATTTATGTAGGGGGGATGTGGGGCTTGCCCCCCTGCAAAAACGTAAAAGCAATGTTTGTTTTTTTTTAACACACTTTAAGGAAAGCGCTTTTTTGGTGAAAGCGCTTTCGTTAAAGTGTGTTTGGCGATTGTGGATTCGGACTATTGAACTTTTGTTCAGTAGTCCTAGATCTATCTATCTATATATATATATATATATATATATATATATATATATATATATATATATATATATATATATGCATTTACATGTGTGTGTGTGTGTGTGTGTGTATGTATGTATAGTGTATATATATATATATATATATATATATATATATATATATGTCTATGTACAGCCCTCAAACACAAAAATTGCTTAATGGTATTACATCGAAAATGCCGTTCTGTGAAACTCCTCATTGGGGGGGGGGGGGCTGCACCCTCTCCTGCTAACTAGTTATACCAACTCCAAGATCGCACTACAGTGGGGAAAGGGCAAATTTCCTGATCCCTACTGTAATGCAGTTTTACTTGAATGCCTTGATGAACAGCATCTTCGACAAGATATGCCATTTGATGCTTTTTCAGTTCGATGGCTGAACATAGACCCTGTATATATATATATATATATATATATATATATATATATATATATATATATATATATATATATATATATATACATACACAGACACACATACATATATATAAATACACACACACACACACACACACACACACACATGCTTACATACATATATATAAATACACACATACACACACACACACACACACACACAGACACACATGCATATATATAAATATACACACACACACACACACACACACACATACACACATACATATAAATACACACACACACGCACATACATACATATCCTTTCCTCTCACTCTAAAATGCATAATATAATGATCACTGCTGGCTAAGTGCCTTAGCCTTGATATCCATGACATCATCTGAATTGGTTTTGATGACATCCAGGTTTGTATTCTGTCCAATCCAAAACCTCAGTCAGCTGCCACTCCCTTTCTACCATGGAGGTCAATATCTCCGTGTGCTCCTGGGCTGACAGATTTTGATCCCCTTTAAGTATTACTGTCTTCTCTCACCCAACCCTTTTATTTTATCCTGTAGTTTCTTGTCTTCCTCGCACCTTTTTGTGTTGGTGAGGATGCAATGAAATGATCCACTAGTCCTCTTCCCACTTCCTCTACCTTAACTACCAGTGACTTGAACTAGTTTCTAACCCTGACTGCACCCTTGACCTTTTTCCTAATTTGGTGATCTCCCTCCTCATTGACCTCACATCTGATTTTCCCTTTTTGTAGATTGCTACTCCACCTATGTCTCTCCATTTTCTGCTATTCCGTAACAATCTGTATTGAGGCAGCTTCATTCTTCACCCCCCCCCCATCACAGTCCCCTCCCCACATTCTCTTTTTACATCATCTCTGCTTGCTATCCCATTACTACAAGGACTCCTTGCATTGTAGAGTAAGGCTACAAGCCAGGCTCTGAGCCAGCCCTGTTTGTTCCTCTTCTATGTTATGCATTTACTTTTACCGTTTCTGTACTTCTTAAACACTTCCTCCATCTTCTGCTTTTTTCACCCTTTTTCCTCTTCCATCGTAGTTGAAGTGTACAATTGTTGAGATATTAACTTTACAGGCTAGCACAAAGCACCACTCTCCCTTCTGGTCAAAGATGGAGACTGTCCCTTGCATAGAACTGGTCACCATTCATCCAGCTACTATTCCTAAGCCTTTTTTTTTTGCCCACTACTCCAGCCAGTTGTTATACTTCATTTTACTATATTTTTTGTACATGTCTTCCTCACCTGGCACCCTCTGCACTTCCATATTCTGCTTGTTAACATTTCATCTCACTTTTCTGACATGTCTTTGGTGCTTGTGTACACCATAACATGCATATGCATATCTGCCTTTGGTGATCACTTTGGTTATGTTTTCAAATGTGTTACTCAGTCTAAGCTCCAAGATTGGTATGACTAAAATCTAGCTTGTCATTTCTTGCTTGCCTAGAATCCTAATCCCTTTGACTGAATCATCAATCACAAAAAAGAAAAAAAAACCTCTTTCCACACACTGGCTGTCCTCTCCTTTACTTATTGCCCCATGTCGTTATCCTTACTTATCCTGTATGTTCACAGTACCTCAATTATTCGCAGGCTTTCTCATTCCCTGTGCTGTTTGCTCTCTTTCCTGTGGTTTATGTAGGCGCTTCCTCACACCTCCTGTGCAATTCCTCCAAGACCCTGTCCACTTTCCTGTCTCTTCTGCCATCTATAGTTTCTGCCTGTCTGAATGTCCCTTCCATGACCTGTTATTTTCCTGCACATATTATGAGATTGACATCTGTTTGACACTAATACCCTCTTCTCACTTGCCATTGTTTTATATTTATTTATTGATATTTGTTGACTGGGAAAGTCCACTGGGTCAGAAACCCACTCTCAGTGGAGGTCCTGGGAAAAAGCTCCAGTTACAGTTCAAAATTTTTACAAGATAATAATTACAACAATAAAGCAGTGTACAAAACATTTTATACAGTTTCCTAGAGATTAGTAATACATGGAGTAGAAAGTTTTATACTGTCTGCACACATACAGTATTTTTAATTGCATTCATTGTATAGAGGGAAAAAAGACAGTAGATACATTCATAATAAACAGTTCATTTATGCACTTCAGTTCATGTGAAGTTTATGATTTAGCCTAATAATGATTATAGAGACGAGACAGAGATTGACATACCTTAACTGACGTAGAAAAGTTAATGAAGTTCAGAGGATTTACATATTATTAACTGAAGTTGAAAAGAGTCATACTAGTCAGCAAAATCTTAGAATTTATTTACAGCGGTCTATAGTTCTGGGCACAAGGACAGATTTAATTGTAAGAAAATGGCTTTTTAGGGCAAATTTGAAGGTTTTTATGGAATCAAGTTGTATAATAGAGGGGGGATAGGGCATTCCATGGAGTTTGAGTACACACTTTTTCCAGATCACTTGTAGGGTTTGGATACTCTTAGAAGCTGTTTATTAGTAGACCAAAGATTCCAGGAAGGGGATGTAGGATTGTAGGACCGAATGAAGTGAAGGGCAGTTTTCTGGGTTGTATACTAGTTTATGGGCAAGCGTTAGTTGGGTGTAGTGAAGGTAGTGAGGGGAATTCAAACCATTTCATTATCTTAATGGCCTTGCAGTAGTGTGTGCAGTTTGGTAGGCCAGAGACAAATATTGTGATTTTATAACATGATTGCAGTTTGTTAGTCAGAGATGTGTGAAGGTTGGTAAAGATGGGGAAACCATAGAGGAAGGAAGGGAGTAGTAGGGTGTTGGCTACTTTTATTTTTGTGGGTTTATCCATGTAGAGTTTGCCTAGTTTAAAATGTTTTTTTTTATTATATTAAGAATAAAGACTTTCTGCTTTTCCCAGTTAGGGGTCGCCACAGTGGATCACCGGTCCGCTTTTGATTGGCAGTGGAGCCTGACGCCCAACCTTCAGAGAAGGCGCACACATGCTCACTTACCTACGTGCATGTCTTTAAAGTTTGCTCGACCACAGGGAAGACATGCAGAATCCACACAAAAGGAACTCCAGCCGAGAAGCGAACCGAAGAATCTCTTGCTGTGAGGCAACAACACTAACCGCTGCATCACTGTTGTTCAAAGGATAGTTTGTCATCTGTAGTATTACCTAGTAATTTTGCTGTCTTAACTACTTCAATTTCATTCTTGTTTTGGGAGTAAATTTAAAGTCCTGTGGAGATAGTTTTGATGAAAATAGTAGTAGTTTAGATTTTTGGGGATTTAGTCGTAGTTTTGCTTCATTTAGCCAAGTTTCTATTGTTGGGAAGGCATTTTGTGTTATTTTTAGGAGATCTGGAGGATATGATAGTAGAATTGTCAGCATATTGGATGAGTGAACTTTGTGGGGAGACTGTGTGGAGATTATTGATAAATGCATTGAAGAGCAAAGGTCCAAGAATGGACACCTGGGGAGCTCCTATCTTATTAACCAGGTAACCAGATTGATTGCTGTCTGTTGTTCAGGTAGTTGGTAAACCAGGTAAGGGTATGTTCGGAGCATCCTGATGTTGCCAGTTGTTGGAGTAGTTTAGTATGTGATACTGTGTTGAAAGCTTTGGATAGGTCTAATAAGGCTATTGTTGTCAGTAGACCAGAGTCCAGAGCTTTGTTCACAGTATCAGTGAAAGAAAGTAAGGCTGTAGTAGCACTGTGCACAGGATGAAAGCCATGTTGGGTAGGGATGAGGAGATTATTGTCAGAGAGGTATTTTAGTAGTTGAGTGTGTATACACATTTCCAATATTTTAGATAGTGGTGAGAGAATGGAAATGGGTCGATAGTTAAATCATTAGTATTTCCACCTTTATGCAATGGGGTTATGATGGACTTCTTCCAAATTTGAGATAATGTGGATTCTAAGATGGATTGGTTAATTATAATACTGATGGGGTAGGCTATTGCTCTAGCACCAAGTTTCAAGTATTCGGAGGGGAGGTTATCGGCAGATAGGGAGCATGGTCTTAGTTTAGTTGCCAATATAAATACTAAAGAGGTGGGCACCGGTTTTAGGGAGAATATTGGAGTTACTGGGGCATTGTTAGTGGTTTCTTTGTGGAGCGAGGGATGTAAGCTGGGATTCTCATGAATTGGGTTTAAGGCACTTATCTTATTGTTGGTGGGTTTGTTTGTTTGTTTGTTTGTTATTGTTGCGAGTTCTTTGACAAGTTTAAGAATACTGTCGATAAAGTGGGAGTTGAAAATGTGGGCTATTTGTTGTGGGTCTTTGTCAGGGGATGGTGGTGGGTTTTGTGTGGTCCTAGGATTAAGGAGAGAAGAGACATTTCCAGAATTTTTTGGGGTTATTTCTTTGACTAGGTAATGGTTGTGAAAAATAGTTTTCTTGTAATTTTTAACTAATTTCTTGGCTTTGTTACGAAGTTGTTTGAAGTTAATTTCATTTGCTTTTTTTTTTGTTTGTTTTTACACCATTCTTTCCAGGCTCGGTCCCTGGAAAAAAGTATTTGTTTTGTTGTTTTTATAAGCCAAGGAGTATAAATCTCTCCTTCCACTCTGGTTTTGTACTTCTTTTCCTTCCTTGCATGGCTGCATCCATCATTCTGTCTATTCACATTTCCTTGTGCAAAACCACTTGCCTGTACTCCTCTGGCAACATCAGGCCATATTATTTTGCCCTCACCATTTCTCTCCTTAACTTTTCCCACCACAGTCTCTCTGGTGGACAGTTGATTCCAATTCTTTGGTAAGTAACTGCTAAGGCATTGTCACCAAATCCATTGTTGGATTTACTTAATTTTAATGGGTATTGGTTGATTGTTCATAGGTCGCTTGTGAGAGTGTACCAATAGACTGTATGTTATAATTCTGAATTAGAGTTAAGTAATTTATAGGTTTTATCGCGTTTGTTTATAACTTTGCAGTTATGTGACTGTCGTTGAACTGAAGAAGTCTGTTGTTAGGAAGAAAGCACTTGTTTTTTATTGTTTTTTTTGCTCAGTAGTAAAAAGGTTCATAGGTACTTACTAGGCTATTGATCTATGAGGACTTTAAGAAGCCTAGTTTTACATTCTCATTGTAGGTAAAATTATATTTTTACCTGTTCTAACCTCACTGTGAGCCATGGTTTTAGTGTGTATATTGTGAAATAACATGGTGATTCTTCCCAGTAGAAAAGCCCAAAAGGAAGGCATATCTGATGACTGGCTGAAGTAGTGGACAGGGGAGATTAGTAGGAGGATAGGAATAAACTTTGCAAGGAGACTGTAATTGTAAACATACTGCTTCAGAGTACTTGTGAATGTGTGTAAGTATTGAAGTACGTCTTCAAGAGAAGCACCTGTGGCTGACAGGATCAATAACCAAGTATCAGCAGTAATGATGGAAAAGGTTTTTATAAAAGATGGACTAATATCCCAAGTAACCACTCTTGGAGAAGGGAATCTGGAGGTCAGAGCATATGAAAGACTGCAGGAGAAGTCTGGACCCATGCACTGCATCTTGGTGTTATCAGTGTTGAACTCTGCATTTAACATTTCTGCAGGCACTGTTGCTTTAATTTTGTTAGGGACCAAAGAAGTTAATTTTCCTGGAAGATTTAGTCTTTACCTTCTATAAGTAATTTCCTTTTTATATAAAAAAGGACTTTGTTTCAGGTGCATTATGCTCCTTGTTGCGTTTTTTGGGTCCCTGCATCATCCTATGGCACTCATATCCAGTGTCCTGTGTCTACACCAGGTCTGCCAACTTCTCCTTCGCCCTCCCTGGACTTCTTCCAGTATTAGCCGGGGCCAGCTGTGGAGCTTAAAGTGCATCCAGGGTATCTAAGCCATCACCATTATACTGTCTTTTTTTCCTGTATACTTTACCCACTATTCCACCTTCCTCTTGTGATTAGTGGTATCATTTATATGTGAGAGTGAAATGGGGGGCATCTGTATGTGTGTGAAATGGGGGGCATCGCAGTGTATCACTCAGCAGCAGCACAGCTATATCTACAACACCCCTCACCAGGACTGTGCCTCCATGCCCATAATGTCCTCAGTCTTCACTAGTGATCGTCACAAGACTCTCCCACCCTCCTGGGATGCCAGCACCCATCCCTCCCTGTTGCTCCATCAGTCTTTCGAGGTGCTAATTGAACCTAGGTTGCTTTAGCCATAATCAAGGCTTCATTCCTGTCTGTCACCAGAAAAGTGCATTATGTTCCACACTGGTGGATGCAGCTGGCAAAATTCTGGCCTAGATTAGTCAGCCTGAAGTTTCAAGACACACTGTCTTTGCCATGTAAATGTAATTTTCACCATATAAAGAAAATGTGATCTTATGCTGTTGAGAGAGTTTTGATGTACTGTGTCCTTTAGTGGCAAACACACCAGTAGTATACTGAGAGAGACAGTGGCTCTATTCATTTAGTGTGATGTCCAAATTCCTGTGTCGAGAGAACAAACCTGTTCTCATTATGCTATCTTCCTGTGTAGAGAATGCACTGCTTTTTCCTTCTACAAGAGAATGAGTCCATGTTTGTGAGATGACAGCCATGGAGCATCTCATTCAGACAATTAAAGCAGCTTCAGATGGGTTGCAATTGTAAAGTCTATTGCAGTCTTTAGAATAACACTACCATTGAAGCCACTGACCAAAGATGAAGATGTGGAATAATACATAGTCTTCATCCTTACTGATGTTGTAACTTTTGACTGTTTGGTGTTGTATCTTGCCCAAGATACAACAACCAACACATTGTCAAAAAGCTCTAGCTTCCTTCCACACCTGCACTCTGACTGCTGATTTACTAGCCCCATGGGGGAAATCAGCAGTCAGTGTGTAGACAACTTCAGTATTATCTTACCGCCTGAAGGGAAAGCACCTCTGAGGCCTCAAAGGAGCAGCAGTTGGCTACAGGTTTCAATTCTGGCACATAAGACCCAGAAGGAGAACGCTTCCACACAGAAAATAATTGCCTTTTTAAATATTTTAATTCATAGGTAGGTACTAGTTTATTGGCACTAGGGCCTATATTTTTTTATTTATTTTTTTATTTTACATTTGTTGACCAGGCTAGTCCAGCTGGATATATGTCCATTTTCAGTGGAGGCCCGGGGAGGAAAGCTCCAACGGTATTACAAGTAATTCACAGAAACAGGCAATACAAGGTAAAAATTATTAACACATTGAATCAGAACATGAGATATACATGCAGACAGTCATAGTCATAGCAGGAAATTACATAAACAAAGTTTAGTAGATATTTGCTATACAAATTCTAAAAATATAAGTATATAATATGGAAAAAGGTGAAAAAGAAAATAATTAAAATATTTAAATTTTTTTTTTTTTTTTTGACATATATCTATAGGATGTTGTGTGAGGAGGAATTAAGGAGGAAAGGAAAAAGGAAGGTTAATCTGGGTTGTTACAGGAACAAAGCCAGTGTTTATTGAGATGTGTTTTCAGCTGTCTTTTAAAGAGTGGAAGACCAGACAAAGATGAGATATCAGATGGCAGTTTGTTCCACATTTTTCCAACAGAGTTAGAAAAAAGGCTGTCACCTGCAGAGCTATTGGGTATGGTAATATTAACCAGTAGTTTGTTTGAAGAGCGTAGGTGTTTCAAGTTATTATAAGGCGTAATGAGGTTAGAGAGAATTGGTGTTTTAGAAGGCTGATATAGAATTTTGTGAGCAGTTAAGAGCTGTTGATAAATGAGCTTGTTAGGAAGTTCAAGCCAGCCTAGTTGTTTTAGGTTATGACAGTGATGGGTTCTGAAGAGGGATCCTGTGACAAATCGAGCAATATTATGGTAAGATGTAGCAAGTTTCTTAAGGTTATTTTTAGAGAGATTGGTATAAATAGGGGAAGCATATAGAAGGGTAGAGATAAGGTGAGAACTAGCAAAGGTGGTCCGAGCTTCAGGTGTAAGGAATGGTTTGATTCTATAAAGGAAACCAATCTTTTTGTTTATTACTCTTATTGTGTTGTTTATATGAGAATCAAAATTGAGATTGTTGTCAATAGTTATTCCTAGTAGTTTTGTAGTAGCATCAGGAGAAATCAGAGTGTTATCAGAGGAAGTAATAGAGAAGTTAAGAAAGGTTGACTTGTGGGTAGGTGAGAACAATAGCAACTTTGTTTTCTTGGGGTTGAGGAGTAGGCAATGGTCAGAGAACCAGTGTTCAACAGTGGAAAAAGCTTCTTGGGTAAGTGACAGGAGTTCAGTCTGAGAGGAAGCAGTGCGGATTATAGTGGAATCGTCTGCATATTGTATGCAAGTAGTGTTTGGAATAGCTGACTGGAGGTCGTTAATAAATATAGAAAATAGGAGTGGGCCAAGGATAGACCCTTGAGGTACACCTAAAGCGATAGGAAGGGGATTAGATAATGAGTTTTCCCAAAGTACTGCCTGCTGACGGTTTTCTAGGTAAGATGTAAACCAGGATAAGGAAGAAGGATGAATTGAAAGAGATTTTAGTATATGCAGAAGGAGTTTATGATTAACCATGTCGAAAGCTTTTGAAAGATCTATGAATATAGAAGATGATAGATTAGTGTTGTTACGGTTATGGTTGATATCGTTAGTAAAGGAGAGTAATGCAGTAGTGGTACTGTGAGAAGGTCTAAATCCATGTTGACTGTTAGCAAGTAGGTTGTTATGGAGAAGTTGGTTAAGGAGTTGTTTATGGATACACTTTTCCATGATTTTGGCTATAGGTGATAGCAATGCTATGGTACGAAAATTAGAGAAGTCATTAGAATTGCCCCCTTTGTGTAGTGGGATGATGTGAGATATCTTCCAAATGGAAGGGAAAATTCCTTCTTTTATAGATCTATTTATCAGGATTGAGATGGGATAGGCAATGGCTTTAGCTCCTATCTACAGAAATTCTGCAGGAAGTTTGTCTGCAGAGGGTGTGGTGGGTTTAAGTTTATGGAGTAGGGATAAGATAAATGAGGTAGATACAGGTTGAAGTTAAAGGGGAAGAGAAGTGTGTAAAGTAGGTGTGGGTAATTTAGAGATGTTAGGAGGTAGGTGATTTGCTAGAGTTTGGATAGTATTGGTGAAGAAAGAGTTGAAGTCATTAGCTATTTGTGTAGGATTGTTTGGATTAGAGTCCTGGGGATTTGGTGTGAATGACTGGCCTGGGGATAGAAGATTATTAATACTAGCCCAAAATGTTTTGGGTTCTTTTTTGGTGGTTTGTTGTAGTTGAAAGTAATCGTTCTTTTTATCTGCCAGGATGGCTTTTTTGTACTATTTCTAAGCTCTCTGAAGTTATGGTGGTCAGTTAGGTTCTTAGTGGAATGCCATTTATCCCAGGATTTATTTCTGAGAATGATTTTTTGCTTAGTATTGTTGGTTAGCCAGGGTGCTGTTTTAGCTTTTGTTCTAATAGTGCGACTTGGTGCATGGTGATCTAGTATGGATAGGAATGTAGAATTAAAGTATTCAACAGCATCATTAAGTGGAAGGTATTTTAGTTGGGACCAATTACATTGTCTTAGTTCAGCAAGAAACTGATCAGAGTTGAATTGTTTTTTTAATCGTAGTGTTTTGTAGGTAGTAGGTAAGGCTAGGTTTGATTTGTGCCTAATAATATAAGTTAGTGAGTGGTCACTTAGATCATCTGGAAGGGTGCCTAATTGATAGGTTTGTTGGGGAGTATTAGTAAGAATCCAGTCTAAGATGGTTTCCTTATTGTTGGTTTTATTAGTTCTTGTAGGACTTCTAATGAGTTGTTTAAAGCCATATAGGTTTATATGGGAGGTGGGGTTAGTACTGTTACAGGAGTACCAACTGATGTTAAAATCACCTAAGACTAGTGTTTCTTGAGGGAGGTTGGTAGAGAGAAAATTGAGGATATGTTCAAGAGTGTTGATATTGTTTCCAGGAGGGAGATATGCACATATGATATTTATGGCTTTAGTACTATTGACTTGGAGTTTGGAGCTAATTATTTCAGCATTATTGTCAAGGTTAAAAGTCAGATTTAAAGTACTAATTTGGAGTTGTGTTTTGTAGAGAATTGCTACTCCTCCCACTTTTTTGGTACCGCGATCATGTCTAATGATATTATAACCAGGTGGGCTAATTTCATTGTCTTTGATTGATGGCTTTAGCCATGTTTCAGTTAAGCATAACATATCAAATTGATGGGTTTCAAGGAGGGCATGGATTTGACTAATTTTGTTACAAATACTTCGTATATTGAGATGGGCAATAGAGAGAGAATTGTTGGGTATGGAAAGTGAGAGAGATGTAGTTTTATCTAGTACTTTGTGTGTTTTTGTTTTATTATGTTGTGGGCTTGGATTAGGATGAATGTGTCCATCTAACAAAAGGTGGAGGAGTTTAAGGTATTTTGATTGATGGAGAAAGTAAAAGATGTCAGATATTTTCCTGGGTTTAGGTTTACTTAACTTGAAGTGAGCTATTCTATGGTATTTGGCATGTAGATAGTTTGGTTGTGTGGTAAGGTTGGAGAGGGAAGGAGAGAGAGGTGATATATATGTACTGGTGTACTTAGAGAGGAATGAATAAGAAGATATATATATATATATATATATATATATATATATATATATATATATATAGATATATAAGCCTAGCCAAACAGTACCCTGGCTTTTGCCACCCAAGAAAATTATTTTCCTGTGCCCCTGTCAAGCAGAGCCACAGAAGTGATCCCCGGGGTGAATTTCCTATCTCCCAACCAATCATCAGCATTTTTCTTGAAGAGTGCTGATGAGGAGCTTTGTTTGATATAGATAGGTAGTTTGTTCCAGAGTATGGGAAGTCTCTGGGACAGGAATCTATCCCTCCAGCATGTTCTGTTTATTGTGGTGACAAGGTTTAGGTCCCTAGAGCATGTAGCTCAGAGGGATTGGGATTTCTTTAACTGGAGCATGTCCAGCAGCTCTGGGTTTGACATAGCTTTCTATGTTAGGCAGAGATTGCCTCTGAGTAGGCGATATGCGACAGAGTAAAGCTGTAGTTTTTTGAGACAGTCTGCGTAGGGCATCTGTTTGAGGCCAGTAATCCTCTTGTGAGGTATTTCTGCAGCCCTTCCAGTTGTAGATGTCTTGTGAGGTGCATACCAAAAGGGGCGTTGTACTCTATTATGGGTCTAATGAGTGATGAGTAGAGGAAAACAATGGCCGCTTTTTTCCTGGATGAGAAACCTTTTGTGATGAGGTGTGCCACGTAGAAGGATTTCCTGGCTACTGTGGTGATGTGATTATCAAAGGAGAGACTACTGTCCACCTGTGTCCCAAGGTCTCTTATCACACTTTCGGTGTTAAGTAGACTACCGCCTATGTGGTAGTTCATGGGTACAGAGTTTTTACCAAAAGGGATGACATTGCACTTTTTGGCGTTGAGCTTGAGGCCATGGCTTTGACACAAGGCATCTGTCTCAGTGAGGCCCTTTTGTAGGCTATCCACACTGTTAGGAGTTTTGATTATGGCTCCTAGTTTGCAATCATCTGCAAACTTTGTTAGCCAAAGACCTTCTGTGTTAGTCTGTACTTAAGAGAAGTAGTACCAAACAGGAGAGGACCCAGGACTTAACCCTGTGGTACTCCACTTGTCACTGGTCTGAAGTTGAATTTAGAGTCTGCTACTTTCACAGTGTGGGATCTGTCAGTGAGCCAATTGGCAACCCATCTTGTGACATAGAGATTTATGCCTAGTTTAGTGAGTTTAGCTATAACTCCACAGTGGGGGGTGGTGTCAAAAGCCTTGGCAAGATCTAGATAGGCTTTGTGAACCACCTTACCCTCATCTACGGCTTTGGTGACCACTTCAAAGAATTTATTATTTTTATAAGAATTTTTTATTTTCTGAAGAATACTGACAATTTTAATATCAGAAGTTTTTTTTCAGAAATAGCTATATTTAGAACATGGCTTATTATTGAACACTGGTACTGCTTTTGAGACATTTTAACTGAACACTAAGGATTTGAAGACTTGGTTAGTATTTTTATGTAGTTAAAATGGCATTTAAGTGTTTTGGTGTTTGTGTACACTTAGTGACAACCTACCTTCATTTCTTGTTTTCTCTCCGTGCACTTTCTGTGAAAGGCACATAGAGTTCTGACATGTTTTTTGTGTACTGCTTGTGCTTTTACTTTTGCATTTTGAGCAGCTGTCTGTGGAAGTGGTTGATGTTCATGCAGTCATTACATAGGCGGTTCCCCAGTCGGCCTGAGTTCCAAAGTCTTGGTCCAGCATCAGTTGCTGTCGCTTCTTCCCTGACGTCAGTGCGCCAGGGGGATATAAGATGCAGCCGACGCCATTTTCTTCAGTCTTTCTTGCCACACGGTGCCCGAAGCAGAAGCAGCTCGCCAGTTCTGGTCGGCCAACTCCTGAGATTTTCAATCCGAATCCAGAACCGAAGTCTTCTAAAAAACTAAGTACCCCGTTGGGGAAACATTTTCTTGCCTCAGACCGATGTCAGTAAAAGTTAACAATTGTATTTCTTGTGGGAAGCAAATACCTCATAAGGATTTCCACTCCTACTGTATTCCATGCCTAGGCCCAGATCACGACGTCACTGGTTGTCAGTTTTGTGCTAGGTTTAACAAGCGCACTATTAAACGTCGGTTTGATTTTGCCCGACATTATTTTGGCAGAAAATTTAATTGCACCATGCCGTCGGAACTTCCGACGACTGGAATTCATAAAAAGTGCAAGGACAGGCATCCGAGGCCCAAGACTGATGACGAGGCCTCTTCTAGGCCGGTCGCCGGTTCTCTGGTTTTCAGTGAGGCGCCTACGCAGCTCCTGATGACCGCTTCAATAGAACCACAGACCGCTTCCGACTCCCACATGGAGCTGGCTGGGCCTTCGGACGCTCTTGGTATTCAGATTACCGAACTTAATCCTACAGAGGGAACCAAAGTAGCTGAACAATCCACAGCTTCATAGGGTGTTTTCAGACCTACCCAGTTAACCATTAAACCCTCTGTTAAGTCTAAACCTACATTAAAAGCAAAGAAACAGACACAGCAATCTCCAGGGCAGGCTTGCATGCCTAAGAAACAAATGCTAAAAATGGCCGAAGACCTAATCTCCCTGATCAAAGGGTCCCAACCCCATCCAGATAAAAAGCCCAGACAAGATGCAGACTATGAATCTTCAGACCAGGTGTCCATTTCCTCAGACTCATCCTCAGACCTAGGGTATTCCGTACCCCCTTATGAGGAATCAATTCCATCAGCCTCTCCGCCTGAGGACTACTCCTTTGGGGAGACCTTACATACCATGAGGGAGCATTTCCACTGGGAAGGCCAGGATTGCTCAGAATCTAAGAAAAGGCTCAGAGACTTCCTTTTTTTGCCCCAACACAGACCCCTTGCTATTCCACCAGTGTTAGATATTGTGGATGATGTATACACTGAATCCAGCTTAAACCCTACTCCTTACCACCAGCCCCAGTTAAGCCAGATAGATATTACAGAGTCCCTGACCCCCACAAATTTCTATACAAAAGCCCTGTTCCTGACCCTGAAACTATTTCTCAGGGACCCAAAGGGATTAAGGCCTCATCAGCTAAACACCCAGTTCCCTCTGACAGGGATTCCAGATCATTAGACCGATGGGGCAAGAAAATTTATACATCTGCAACTTTAGCCATGAGAGCCTTGAATTGCCAGTTTCACATGCTAAAATATCAGCAATTTTTAATGTCTCAGTTGAAACAAAAGATGCTTCCAGGCTCAGATTCTCCTAATTTGAAAGAAATGCAGGATTTATTGCATGCAGCTGAACAAGTGGGAAAACATACTTTGCAATGTGGTTTTCATTCCTTAGAGGCCTCCTGTAGAGCAGCAGTTACAGGCTCTGTCATTAGAAGGCATGCTTGGTTAAAAGAACATATGCTACCAGATCATGTTAAGGCCAAATTACTGGATGCACCTTTGCAGCGGGATGTGTTGTTTGGAGTTAAGGCAGAGGAGGTATTAAAAAAGATGGAAGATAAGGCAAAATCTATGCAAATGGTCAAATATTTCTTACAGGTTCAACCTCCTCGTTTTAGCAGAAATTGGCCAACAAAAAATTGGTCCTTTCCAGTCACAGGCAGACCTCAAAGGGGCAGATATATACATCCAATAGGTAGAGGTCAAGTACAAGGCCCTTACAGACCTCGACAATGGGGTACACCAGGCCAGAAAGAAGGGGAAGACAGACCTCACCCTTATAAAAAACAGTCTCAATGACTTCCCACTACAGCTGCCAAACAACCCTCTCTTGGCAGCCCCCTTAGGAGGAAAACTGGCTCTTTTCTATCACAATTGGCATTGCATTACCAAAGACAAATGGGTTCTCAACATCATATCTCAAGGTTACAGGTTCCACTTCCACACTCTTCCAAGGTTAAAAGGAATGCCAAATCTGCCACCAAATCAATGGGCAGAGGCTCAAAAACAAATTACAGCACTCATGGACATGAGAGCTATTCAAAAGGTACCACCACAAGAGCAAGGACAAGGATTTTACTCAAGACTCTTTCTGGTTCCCAGAAAGGACAAAGCCTGGAGACCGATTCTGGACCTTTCTTCTCTGAACACTTTCCTGGATATTCCGAAATTCAAAATGTTGACACTATAGCAGCTTCTTCCCATGCTGGGCAAGAAGGCTTGGCTCGTGACTTTGGACCTCAAGGAGGCATTCCTGCATGTCCCTATCAGACAAAACTGCAGAAGATACCTCAGATTCATAGCTGGTTCAATGCACTACCAATTCTCTGCACTGCCCCTTGGCTTATCTATTGCGCCCAGGGGTCTTCACAAAGTGCCTGGCACCAGTAATTGCATTTTGCATACAGAAAGGAATTCAAATTTATCCGTACCTGGACAACTGCCTGATTCAAGCAGAGAGCAAGGACATTCTACTAAAGCATCTGGCATTTGTAAAAAAGTTATTAAGTTGCCTATGGTACACAGTAAATGAAAGGAAATCAAAACTAGTGCCCTCACAAGAGATAATATTCTTGGGTGCCAGCTTGAATACAACGGCCCAGATGGCTTATCTCATGCCAGACAAGCAAGGACAACTGACTCAATATGTTTAATTGATGGCAACAAGGACCCAACTCCCTGCAAGAAAAATTCTGCAGGCCTTGGGTTACATGGCATCTTGCATACTACTAATTCCATATGCCAGACTGCATATGGGGAAACTACAATGGTACCTAAAGAGTGTCTGGTCTCAACACTGTCAAAGTTTGGAAACCGTAATACCACTAATTCCTTGCCTTCAACAGGAGTTTCGATGGTGGACTCAAGCTTGTCACCTCAACCAGGGACAGCCTTTCACTCAACCCACAGCCAGGCAAACACTGACAACAGATGCATCGGATTACGCCTGGGGAGCACACATGGCAGGAAAATGTATCCAGGGCAAGTGGTCCGCAGAACAAAGGCATCTTCACATCAATCAAAAAGAGATGCTAGCTGTACAAAATGCCCTTATAGCTTTCAAGGACCTTCTGAATCCATAACAACTACTACTAAAGACCGACAACACCACAGTTATGTGGTACATAAACAAGCAAGGGGGCACTCACTCTTATCCCCTCTGCAGACAAGCCATGACCTTGTGGAACACAGCTCTAACCTATCAAGTTCATCTGCAAGCACAATTCCTGCCAGGAGAGAAAAACACACTGGCAGACAACTTAAGCAGAAACATCATGGATCCCCACAAATGGGAATTGAATCCACAAATATTCAGAATGATAACACAAAAATGGTGGAGCCCGGACATAGATCTGTTTGCATCCCCAATGAACTGCCAGCTACAGAAATTCTGCACAAGGACTTACCACCCACATGCATGGAAAGTGGATGCCCTCTCATTCAGCTGGAAAAACCTACAAGTATATGCTTTCCCACCACTATCTCTCCTTCCAAAGGTACTCGTAAAAGCCAGGCAAGAAGAGCCAAAGATGATCCTGATTGCCCCAGACTAGCCACGCCAGCACTGGTACCCAATCTTAAAGAACTTAGCACAAGGACCACCCTGGATTTTGCCTCCAATCCCACATCTTCTGACTCAGCACAACAATCAGATACTTCACAGCCAGCTAAAGACTTTAAACCTGGCTGCATGGAAAATTCCTTAGTCAAGCAAGCAATGCCTCTCTCCAAAGCTGTTATGGATGTCATTCTGGAGGCCAGAAGGCCTAGCACCAGGAAAGCCTATTCGGATAAATGGAAGAGATTCTGTGCCTGGAACCAGGCTCACAGCCTTGAACCTCTTGTCCCAAATATTCCTCGGATACTACAATATTTAACTGAGATGCCGGACAAAGGCATCTCCTTTTCATCCATCAAGATCCATGCCTCTGCCATCTCTGTTCATTACAACACGGATCCACTAATTTTCTCTAATCCCTTGCTAAAACAGTACCTCAGAGGGGCTAAAAACATAAGGCCGGCCTATAGAGCACCTACTCCAACTTGGGACCTCAACTTTGTGTTGGAAAAATTAACTTTACCTCCCTTTGAGCCAGCTAACACAGCAGATTTAAAATATGTCTCTTGGAAAACTGCTCTGCTCCTGGCAATAACATCAGCAAGAAGAGTTTCAGAATTACAGGCACTAATGGCAGTGGAACCTTTCATCATTTTCCACCAAGACAGGGTGTATTTAAGAACAAACCCTACTTTTATGCCAAAGGTGGTATCAAGTGTGGCTTTAAACCAAACTATTCACTTGTGAACTTTTTATCCAAATCCACAGAATAAAGGGGAGAGACTTCTGCATTCTTTGGACATACACAGGCAGTTACGCTTCTACTTGGTCAAAATCAAAGCTTTCAGAAAAACTGAGCAATCATTGGTAGCATATGCTGCAGGAGCACAGGGAAAGGCCATTTCAAAACAGACAATTTCAAAATGGATAGGACACTGTATACGTTTCTGCTATATACACCATGGGAAATCTGTACCTAACAGCTTTAGGTCTCATTCCACCAGGGCAACAGCCACTTCAACTGCCTACCTCAGAGGAGTACCTACCAAGGACATTTTGGAAGCAGCAACTTGGAGTTCTGTACATACCTTCACCAAGCATTACCATCTGCCTCTATACTCTAAATCCAGAGCTGGCTTCGCCACTGCAGTGCTGCAGGGCCTTATAGCCACCCCTAATGCCTTATAGAACCAGCCACCCTACCTCAGCTTTGGGATTCTACCCAAGTGTAATGACTGCAGCAGTGTAACACGATGAACATAGTACAGTTTTGTACCTACCATAAATGTAGATGTTCGAGTGTATACACTGCTGCAGTACAGGTTACCCTCCCTCCTTCCCCTCTTACTTGCTGGTACGTACCAATGTCTTCTACCCTTTACTACCTATGGGGAGTATTTGCTGGTAACTGAAAGTTGTTGATTGCTTTTCTTATGTATGTTTTATTAGCAATTTGAATTGCCTACCTTTTTGGAGGCACCTGACGTCTGGGGCAAGAAAAACTGAAGAAAATGGCGTTGGCTGCATCTTATATACTCCTGTCGCTCTGACGTCAGGGAGGAGGCAACAGCAACCGACGCCGGACCAAGACTTTGGAACTCAGGCTGGATGGGGAGCCGCCTGATGGCAGGATAACCCAAGTGTAATGACTGCAGCAGTGTATACACTCAAACATCTACATTTGTGGTAGGTACAAAACTGTACTTTTCTTTGAGGTAAAGGCGTGAGGCCTTTGGGGCAGGTCAGACAAACCAAAGTACATACATGTCATAGAGCTGCTAGCTGTGATCCATGCTATAGAACCTCTTCATGACCTGTGGTCCATGTGACCATTATAGGGGATTACAGACAGTACCGCAGTGATGGGCTACATTAACACTGGATGCTCCAGGTCTTACCCTACATTCAAGCTTTCAGTGACAGCCCAGGAGTTAGTTCTACAGCACTGTATAACCTTCCAAGCATCTTACACACTGTCAGACAAGCTGGGCAGGACCAGGACAAATGCTCATGAATAGATATTGAATGAGTTGGTCTCCCAAGAAGGGATCTAGTTGTGGGAATTAGTTTTGTTTGCCTCCTTTCAAAACGGACACTGGGACACATTGCTGCAGGCCTGGAAAATAGTTGCATTGCCATTCATGTGGTCATTAATGTTCCTGTATGTACTTTCACCATTTCCACTGATATCCATGGTTGTTCTGAAGGACTCTCCAGAAATTATTGTTACTCCCTAATGGACCAGGTTTGGTTCTCCCTTCTTATAGAATTGTCCAGGGGCAATTACCACAAGTTTACTCAGACATCCTTATCACAGTGTACGATATGACTTGTATTTATCTTGTAATATTGTGTTTCTCAGATTTATAAAGCTTGAGCATTTCAGTCTGTAACTGGAAAATGTTCTCCTTGGGCCTCCACTGAAAATGGGTTCATTCTGACCCAGTCAGACCTTCCCAGTAAACAAATGTCAAATAAATGAATAGATTAGATGCACTCACACAAGACAGGGGAGTTACACAAGCCTCAGACAATTTGAACTGAATTCAATTCTTATACCTTTTATGCTCCTTTTTTATGAGGACATGGGGTACTAAAAAAGGCAAGAAATCCTACTATAAGGAAATCAATCATATGTCAACCAGTGGAGAACATTTTCTAGTTGGTGCCTCACCTATAACCTGGTCCCTATGTGGGACTATTAGGTCTGGTAGTCAAACATTTGTGCATACCTCTTAACCTGGAAACTTCAAAAATCTGGACAAAGGCCCATGAATAATAGGTACGAATCTGTATGCTGATGGAATTGTGGGCTACCAACTTTCAAACACAAACTGAAGAACAGACAACCAAAATATGGCCCCAGAGTCCCCTTGCAGCCATTCCAACATCCGATTACCTGACTGTTTCACCCAGTTTGCCGTAAACACTGTAATGTGCATACTGCTTTACTTCTACAATGATTATTTTAATTTTATTTTACATTTTATAGCACAAACACTAATAGACATCTGCTAAACAAAGCAATACAGTCTCACAATTAGAACAGACTGCATTAAAACTTCTCTGCCCTTGAAACTCACATTCACTGAAACAGCATTGAAACCCACATCCAAAGAAAATGCATCTGGCCAGTGGTGGATAAAGATTACCTTTGGGCTGTTTTCAAATTATAGGCCCCTTGCACACAAAACATACATGTGTTCTTTGATACACCTTCCTGACTGTATTAAATTATATTCCTTGTTTAATACAGCACACTTGTTAGAGAACATTTAAATGTATTGTTTTGAACATCTTTCCAGTAAGCAGTGAAACAAAATGCATGAACCAGTAATGACAAAACTCCCCAATTCAGAACATTTCCATCATAAAAGTCAACTCAAACTTCTACAATCCACCGGTATGAGTAAATATGCACAATTTCTGCAGAAGTAAAGTCATCTAAATTCCACACCTCATTAAAGAGATCTGTAGCTAATGAAGGGGCTGCTGCTAGCAAACAACTTTATACTTCATTGTTTCATCTACAAGTAAAGTGCCTGTTGCCCTTGAAGAATAAATTGTCTATGTTACATTAAAAATGATAAGCTAGTAATATTTCAATAGGGAATATAGATGGCAAACTGATAAAAGATTCATAATCACTAGGTATCTCCACCAGAGGAAGACATTCTCAGGACTGCAGCATCCACCCCCTTTAAAAGTACAACACAGTACAGTATCAGCAATCCATCTACGTACTGTGGGAGTAGAACCCACAGCCTTCTGCAGCAAAAGCAAGTATACGACCTGTTGTGCTACTAACAATGCAAGAAGCACTAAACTTCTCATTCCCTGAAGAACTGTGCAGCACAAGAAAGCAGGAAAAAGCCAAAATTTAATGGGGGGGGGGAGACAAATGCCCAAATCCGGGGAGGGGACACATTTTAAACATTGCTTGTATAATCTTAGAAAGTTGCTAGAATAAAATGTGTTACCATGTATTTCCTGAAAGATAGGAAGACAACCTTAAATGGCTATTATTATTTAGTGAATTCAGTTCTCACTGATTTGCCAGAGAACCATAAATTTTATTTTACATTTGTTTACTGTGAAAGTCCGACTTGGAACAAAGTTAATTTTCAGCAGAGGCCTGGGGAGATGTGCTCCGGACGCATATCTTTGTACTGTGGGAGGAAACCAGAGCACCCAGAGGAAACACACACAAACACAGGGAGAGCATTCAGACTCTCCACAGAAGGCACTTCAGCTGAGAATCAAACCAGAAAACCTCTTGCTGTAAGGCAGCAACACTACCATTGCACCATCCAAATCTTAAGAGGAATAAACCAAAATGTATGAGCCAAACACATTCCAGGCATTCTGTGAAAATTTGTACAGATGAGAGCTATAACTCTTTCAGTCAGAAGTGGTAGTATGGGTAGAGAACTCAGGCTCTTGCACCCTATACCTAAGGTACAGGGTTTGAGCCTGAGTAACTCTTACCACCAGTCATACCTAACTGGGGCATTGCACACACCTCAGTTTATTTATTGGCATCTGTTTACTGGGAAAGTCTGATTAGGCAAAAAAGCCCATTTTCAGTAGAGGTCCAGGGAGAAAAGCTCCACAGAATCATTTAACAGAATGTACATAGGTTCATAGGTTGGTACTAGGCTATCTGCCCTAGGGCCTATACAAGCCTAGCCATAACAATTCCCTGACTATTTCTTCCCACAATATTTACTTCCCTGGACCCCTGTTTAGCAGGGTGACTGACGTGATCCCTGGGATGAATTTCCTTTCTCCCATCCAATCATCAAGGTTCCTTTTGAAGAGGGCCAAAGAGGTGCTCTGCTTGACATGTATGAGCAGTCTATTACAAGAGTCTGGGGAGTGTCTGGGTCAGGAACCTATCCCTCCAGCATGTTTTGTTTATTGTGATGACAAGGTTTAGATCCCTGGACCGTGTGGCTCTGAGGGATTCGGATTTCTTTAAGTGTAGCATGTCCAACAGCTCTGAGTTTGACATGGCCTTGTATGTTAAACAGAGATCGCCTCGGAGTAGACGATATGCGACAGAGTATAGCTGGAGTTTTTTAAGGCGGTCAGCATAGGGCATTTGCTTTAGGCCTGTGATTCTTTTAGTCAGGTATATTATACATTATACAGGTATAATACAGAAAAAAAACTAAGCTATGAGTAAATTTACAAGTACATCAGAGTACTAATTGTTTAAAAAGAAAAGTAAAATCAGCAGTGGATGAATAAAGGGGTGAATATAAGGAGACATAAACAGGTAATGAGTGATTTTAAAGTTGTTCAGACACAAAACACAGAATAGGTTTGAAATACTAATGTAGGACACACTGGAGGATACTGAGTCAATATCTGGTGAAGAAGGACCAAACAGTGACAATATGAATAGTGAAGAGTAATAGAAAAATAATAGAAGATAGATTAAATATACACTGAATTTGCCAGTTAGGATATATGAGTGTTATCTTTTAGTATTAATATCTTAAAGGATTGTAAAAGATGGTAGGGAGTTTTGAAATAGGTGAGCAAGAAAAAGGTGGATGCCTGTGTTGCACAAGATACAAGATTTATAATAATTAGAGATAATATTATAGCCAAGGGATATCTTTGCATGTAAATTATTACTGTTCTAGACATGATGATTGTCCTTTCTATTAAACAACACATGCTTAACGTTAGTACCTGAAATTACAGCAGGAAGAACTTTAGGAGTGGATATTTTCAGGCCTCTTACCAAATGGAGGATTACTGAATGTTATTGTACTATCTCATCAAAGGAGCAACACTGGTGCATATTGTGAGGCTGCATTTTAGCTGTAGCAGCACAGTGAATGTCATTGCTACGGTTATATCTTTTTTGAAGTAGAACACTCAAATTCTGCTAAAAATTTAATTTATGCTATGGATTACCTTTAAGGCTTGCTTCTTTAATGCATTTTAAGTGTTTTGTCAAAATAGTGTTTTCTCTGTGCCTTTGGATCTAGCCCTGTACTGGCCCATTACCCGATCCCTTTGGGACATAAATAATTCATTCAAGACTTCCTGATTTCAAAATAGCAGTGATGCTGTTTCCTGAGAGGTCTTGGACCTATGTCATTTCTAAAGCCGTATATCTAACAACCAATGATAACTTTGCACTCGTAATTGCTAATAAAAAATGTAAGACAAAAGAGTGATACCGCATAATCCAATTACTAATCAATTAGCTGTAACTGTGAATTTTGATTTTTTATAATTAAGACAGGATGAACAAAATAACATTTTCTGCTAAACAAGGAAGAAATAAATGTAAAGCGACTCAACATGTGATATACATCAAACACACACACACACACATACACACACACACACACACACACACACACACACACACACACACACACACACACACACACACACACACTGTACAGCGGACCTTACAGATAAAATGTCCAGCAGCACGTAATAAGACGCAATTCAAATTCAGACAAAATGCACAGCAGCAGACTTTACAGAAAAAATGCACAGCAGCCATATAAAAAGACACAATTCAAATTGTGCACATTCCTGGCAGGCTGACCGCTTACATCTACAAACCCAACAAATACTCAGTCTACTTTACCTGGAGGGAAGATCAATATGTATTTTCATTCATAAGTTCAGGCTGGTAGCTTCTCTCATTCATAACTGAAGACCAGAATGTGTATTTCAGGCTGTCCTGCCCCTTGCAGCCCTCAGCTGAATTCCAACAGCCTGTATGAAGCTGACGTCACTACACACGCCTCCGCGTGATGACGTCAGTCCAAAAAAAAAAATCCGGAATTAAAGTTAAACAAAAAATAGCTGGGAAATTCAGAAATTAAAGGGTGACACTTGGGAATCGTGGCAACCATTTATTTGGACCTCAAAACTGATTAAAACTGAGAGATTTTGTACAGTTGAGAGGTATGCATTTGCGCAATTTACTATCCAATAGCATAATCACTCCTTTGGCAAGGAGTATTTGTGATGACCGTGCCCTGGCCCAGCAATCAAGGAACCTCAATCCTCACAACTAACACCAGGGAGGTCGTCTCCTAGAAGAGCGGAAAGGATAACTAATACACAGAGTAAAGTACAGTTTCCCTTAAGTGCACATAAAGATCACAGTCAGTCTGGGGCTGGTTGCCCCTTTGCTCACCAGGTCCTCAATAAGACTCCCCACTGGCACAGCTATAGGGTCCAGGTCTCAGCCTAACTGGGCAAGCTAAAACCTCCAGTACCCTCTCTGTCCAACCAGTGCTTCCTGTCTCTGCCCAGGTAGCTGATACGTACACACATGCACACACACACACTTTGAGAAGAGGTTATACAACCACACAGACTTTCCTGGGAAAAGGCTGGCACAGATTCTCCAGCTGTGCCCCTATTACCCAGGCCATACAGTAGTAATTCCTGCAACCACCCAGTTAATTATCAGCTACTGAAAGGCCCTTAAAAGGGTGTCCAATTATTACTGTGCAATTTTATTATCCAATGGTAATGTGACTATTCAGTCTAGGCTTATTGGAAGGGCTTAGACAGTAAACTCTATAAATATATAATGTACTCTAAAGCATAATTTATCTCTACATAAACCAGCCACAGGTAGAAGGTTTTAAAAATATTGAATAATAAATAATTAAAACACAAGACAAAACTACTACACCACAGAGATATGTAAGAGTTCAGAGATCACACAGAAACTTAAAATAATCCAGTAGGACAGGTCTGATTTCAAAGAAAAATACCTAATTAATCTTTACTAGCTTTAACTATTCCTACAAGAAATCACAGTGCTAGAAACGTACATGTGAGCTTAGGCAGAGTGCCGAGTTAGATATCCAAGATCAAAATGCTCTCCGTCTCTTGTGAGAAATAATATTTAAACATTACTAACAAACATGTCTCTAAGGCCCTCCTAAATTACATCATTTTGACACTTAGGTTTTCCCAGGCAAACAAACTGCATTATTTAGCAGTCTAACACCTGCTCAGAAACTTACAACAATAACAGGCATTTCATATATACACTCTAGCAGAAACCAGAGCAATAAAGCACCTTCCACATGTAAATTCTGGTCATAAATTTTAGCCTTAAATCAATGGGCATGAAACCTTCATCCAGATGCACTGAAGCCGAATTCTAACATGAAAGTGTCGCAACATTCCTCACTGGGCCAGTAGAGTGCAATGTTGTCACATATTTTGCAGTTCTACATTTCACAGTATTCTTTTACACTCAAGAAAACATGCCTGTATTTTACATTTATTTGCAAATGCCAGAATTATATATCAAATTCTATTTGACTAGGCTGGCAGCCTTCACCCATCTCTCCCCAATCATCACAGTATTTATCAGCCTTTTCAGCATGTCTGCTCATGAATCTGTCTTTACGTTTCAGACTTGCTCAAGCTTTTCTACAAAGTGTTTTTTTTCTCTTGATATGTAAGGCCAGGTGTTATTCAGATGACAGTTAACTGAGATCTTTGCTTTTTGCTGGGAAGGTTACTTCTGTCTGTTTGAACCAGCTATTCTGGCTGTTTTTGGTTCATTTTTTTGTAGACCTATTGGTTATTTTGTTCTGACATCTACAACAGAGCATCCAAGTTTCAACTGTCCATGGTGAGTTAACCTTTTTGCTTTTCCATGCATTTAGGGTTGTCTATAGAAAAAAATCCCTCATATATGTCCTTATTAAGTTAAGAATATATGTTGAATCCCGTCATCTATCTACCTAATTTCCTTTAGGATTTGAATGACTGGCAGAATAGATTCTATATGTTCTGCTCATTCTTTTGCAACTCTGATATTATCTTGTCCTTACCAAGTCCTTTAGGAAAGCTATATAGCTGTGGAATTCCAAGTATGGGACTGGAAAAGGACAGCTTTTGTCAACTCAGACAATTCCAGTTGGTTTTTCATTACTATATCATTTCTTGTTATTCCCACCATGGTAAAACATTTTCAGGTAGAATTAAGATGCATTCTATTAGAGCCTTGTTGATGGCACATTTTACAGGTGTGGATTCTAGAAGCATTTTAGAGGTAACAACATGGTTCTCTGTGCATACTTTTACAAAGCATTGCATGCAGGATTCTTTTTTCAGGTCCAGGACTGCCTTTGCTAGGACCATACTCAGGCACCCTGGGCCCTCATCCTTATTAGATAAGCTTTGGTAATCAACTCAAATAAATAAAACCAAAAGAACTTCGGATAACACTGCTCGAAGAAAAAAAAAAGAAAGTTTTACCTTTTGGAATTAAATTTTTATTTTTTTCTTAAAGCCATGTTAGCCAAAGTTCTTTTGGTTTTATTTGTTTTACTACATTCATGTACTTTGACTTTTACCCTAATGGTGCATTCTGGTTTTGTCTGAATTAACCCACATAACCAAAGATTACTGTAGCAGTGAAAGGGATTAACATAATGCAGTTATTTTACTGTAACGGTAAGTGATCAAATTCCTCACTCCTGCAGTAGTCACACTCATCCTCCTCCTCCTGTATATAGTTAGTTTTTGGGATAAAGAGTTATATGTTTATATCTTTTTGTGCTTTCAGAATAGGTACGTTTTCTCTTTTTGTTTGGACAAGAAAGTTCTGATGTCTGTACTTTGACTGCTGATTTCCCCTCCAAGGGCCTGGACAGTCAGCAGTCAGAATGTATGTGTGTTAGGGAACCAAAGCTTTTTGAAGATCTGCTTGTTGTTGTATCCTCAAATAGCCAAAAGTTACTACAGCTGAGAGGAATTTGAACATATTCTGTTATGGTAAGTGCAACGTACACCTGCATTTTGCCTTTGGATGGTATGGTGCAGTGGTTAACATTGTCACCTCACAGCAAGAGGTTCTCCAGTTCGATTCTCGGCTGGGGTGCCTTCTGTGTGGAGTTTGCATGTTCTCCCTGTGTTCGCGTGGGTTTCCTCCGGGTACTCCGGTTTCCTCCCACATTCCAAAGACATGCATCTGGAGCATTTCTCCCCGGGCCTCCGCTGAAAACAGGCTCTGTGGAACCTAGTCGGACTTTCCTGGTCAACAAATGATAAATAAATAAATAAATAAAATAAATAAAAAATAAAAATAAATAAAAAGAAGTATGGAATTGAGCCAATTGTACTAATGTTCTTTCATCACCATAAACAGAGGTATCTCCTGGAGCTTTCGTGAACATGGACTGGACTGATTTCAAAGACTATAAAAAATTAAATGCTTGCTCAAGTTGGGGTTACAACAGAAATCCAAGCTCATAAATTCCTTGCTTGCACATTTTTGTAAGGAAAGAAAAAACTTCTCAGATGTCGTGGCTAAAACATATAAACTTTGTCAGTAGACCTAGAAGGTTATAGTAGTAAAGAACAGACAACAAGTTATAGAAATGTTAGTCACTGACAAATTATAACAATCACTAGCAACTGCTCTTAAAAGTGTGTCTGTCAGTCTGGCCTTAAAGATGCTTAAAACTTTTTTTTTCTTTAGTAGAAAGTGTATTGCATTATGAAAGTCTGTATAATTTTGACTTGCCTAGAGAAGCAGTGGTACCTGTTGTTGTTTGTTTATTTTACTTGATTTATTAACATTGTTTAATGAAAGAGTCTGACTGGGCTAAATGTACCCATTTTTAGTAGAGGCCTGGGGAGATGAGCTGCAAAATATACAAAAAAACATGATGCATCATCGATAGAAACTTAAAACAAGCAATTTGATGATTGATTGTCCAAGTAATATTAAACTTTGAAAAATGAAAACTAGAGTGAGGAACTGACAAGAAGTGTAAGAGCGTAATAGAATCCACAAACCAACTGCAGAAGAATTCAGTGTATAACTGTATTACTCAAACAAAAAACAAAACAGATGGAAAAACGCTCTATTTATTCACATAAAATGGAATAACTGGGTAACACCCTTCACCAGTATACACCATTCATTTAAAAAAAAAATTTAAATAATCAGTTTCGAAACTAGTTTATATAGAAAAGAGGTCCAAGTTAACAGATATACTCACGCCATGAGCATGCATTCTAGGCATATATTTTGAGGTATAATAAAAAGCCAGCTATTAAGGATAAGTAGGTTGAACACAGATATAATAAAATGTAGAGAGCAAAAAGATAGGGGATATGATTATACCCTTATATATACCAGCATGCATGAAATATTAGAACATAGAGAAAAGTTAGCACCAGCTTTGTTTAATGATAATATACAGCAGAGGATGGAAAAATGATGGAAATGCAGATCATCTTAGATATGTCACCCCCCAAAGCAATATATCAAAAGACATAGAAAAAAATAATAATAACCAAAGTTTGCACATAGGGACTGTACAAGTTTAAAAAGAGAATTATGTTATAAAGATTTCAGATTAAATAAAAAAGAGTAAATATAATAAACAAAAGTGGCACAATTCCATGCCACAATTGCAGTTGTTGTAAAGACATATGTGGTAACACAGAAGCATTCCATAAGTAGAAAAGTATATAAGATAGACTGACATGCAACCTGTAATACTGAATTGATTATTTATCTGGCTACTTGCATGCAATGTGAAAGTTTTTATGTGGGAAAATGCTCAAGACGCATAATTGAGCACAAATCAGAGATTAGAAGGATAATTGAAACTAATGCAGTGGCAAAGCATTATAAAGATAGGGGGCCAGCTTAAAGTACTACAGGTACTATATAGGGATAGGAGGGGTGTTGATATTAACAATAAACTTGATATGAGTATGAATGGATTACTATGTTAGAAGCAGATAGGTATCTGGGACTTAATAACTTAGTGAGTATAAAACCTATATTAGTAGTTAAGCAGAAGCAGTATAAATAATAAAAAACATACGTAAGTACTTATGAATTTCCTATGAAGTTTGTAATTTTATTTTTATGCACACGTTTGCTGTGAAACTTTTATATGCATCGTGTAGGTTGAATATACTGTATGTTTTGCAGATGAATAACTTATATTGAATTGATTTTATGCTTAATTGAAAATTTATTTTCATTGGTTGGTTGTGTCATGTGTTCTTAATAACTGATTATTTAAAATGTTTTTTTAAATGAATGGTGTATACTGATGAATGGTGTTACCCGAAATCTTTATTCCGTTTTATGTGAATAAACTTTTTGCCATCTGTTTTGTTTTTTTGTTTAAGTGAAAGAGAATAAACAGCATTTTAGAACAATGAATTAGCAAGGAGATTATACATAACTAATATTCCTCTCATCTCTTTTCTGCTATTAATAAAAAAATGTGTAGCAGATATTAGGACAAGAGCTGGAAGGAGAAGATGAGAGTAGAGAAGAGTTACAGAATTAAGGGGTAAGGATTCAGCAGCCAGGACTTTGATAGGAATTCCTTTAGTGAGCATTTAAAAACACAAAAGGTTGTGTTAAATCTAATGATGAGGTAAACCATTACAGATTTTAGCTATGGAGTAAGAGTAAAGGCATTGTCCAGGGGCTTTCATAGGTTTATGGATAATGAGGAGGAGTTTATCCTCTGATCAAAAAGGTTTGTTGAGGAGGTAATAGTGGAGAATGGTAGTAAAGGCAGGGTAGGACAAGCTGAGGGGTTTATGTATTATATTTTGAGTAGTAATAAGTTGTAGGTGTATTAGGTCATGGGGAAATTTCAAGCCAGTTTAGTGCCTGCAGTGCTGTGCAGTGATGTGTCAATGAGTTGCACTAGTTGTTGATTTAGCAGCTTTATAGTAGCATGTTTCAGGTTTAGTTTTCATTGAGGTTTGTTGGTTGGCGAGAATTGGGGCTCCATATAGGAATGAAGGAAGGTGGCTATGTGGTTGCAAGGGTAGTCTTTGTGGATGTGTTTAGAAAGGCTTGTACTTGTAGAGAATCCTGAGTTTTTGGTGGTTGTTTTTTTATATTATTTTGGATATGGAGAGTTTAAGATTATCTGTAGTCATACATAACAGTTTTGTGTGTAAGACTACTTCAATTTCTGTGTTGTTCAGAGTGATTATTTTAAATTTTGTTTTTTCTTGGATATGAGTTTTTGGGTTAAATAGGAGAAGGTAAGTTTTCTTGGGGTTGAGAAGAACCTGAGCATTACTGAACCACATTTCAGTAGAAGTGAAAACTTTGTGTTAACTGCTAAGTGTTGTCAGCAGAGGTAGAGCAAAGTTTGAGCTTAAGTAACAGTTTCTTTATAATGATACTGGGGACTGGTTGTATGGTAAGGAAGGGAGAGTTGTGGCAGTGGTTTGTATAGATTCAGATGGGACAAAGGTTAGATAACGTTTATAGACATATTGGGAGAGGTAGGGATATTTGGAATTTAGTTAGGAGATGTCCAAGTGGATGGACAGGTGTGTTGCTGAGAGTTTGCAGTTTTGGAGGCAATGCTTTCAATAAAGTGGGTGCCGCAATTAAATGCAGTTTGCGGGGGGGGGGGGCAGTCAGGAAATGGATTCGATTATTTTTTTGATCTTGGGTTTAGTAGTTGAGGACCAAAATGCTGGGGGGATTATGTTTATGGTTGTTTTGTAGGAATGTATTGATGTTCATCGTGTTACACTGCTGCAGTCATTACACTTGGGTTATCCTGCCATCAGGCAGTTCCCCAGTCAGCCTGAGTTCCAAAGTCTTGGTCTGGCGTCGGTTGCTGTCGCCTGTTCCCTGAAGTCAGTGCGATAGGGGTATATAAGATGCAGCCGATGCCATTTTCTTCAGTCTTTCTTGCTGCGTGGTGCCCGAAGCAAAAGCAGTTCGCAAGTGCCCGTCGGCCGACTCCTGAGATTTTCGTTCCGAATCCAGAACCAAAGTCTTCTACAAAGCTAAGTACCCCTTTGGGGAAACTTTTTCTTGCCTCAGACCAATGTCAGTAAAAGTTAATAGGTTCATAGGTTCATACTAGACTAACTGCTCTAGCGAGCCATTTTAAGCCTAGCCAATTATCCCTTGTGAGACTCAAACCTAATAACTGTATTTCTTGTGGGAAGCAAATACCTCATAAGGATTTCCATTCCTATTGTATCCCATGCCTAGGCCCAGACCACGACGTCACTGGTTGTCGGTTTTGTGCTAGGTTTAACAAGCGCACTATTAAACGACGGTTTGATTTCGCCCGACATTATTTTGGCAGAAAATTTAATTACACCATGCCGTCGGAACTTCCGACGTCCAGAATACATAAAGAGCGCAAAGACAAGGACAGGCATCCGAGTCCCAAACCTGATGACGAGACCTCTTCTAGGCCGGTCCTCTGGTTTTCAGTGAGGCGCATTCGCAGCCCCTGACGACCGCTTCTGCAGAACCACAGGCATCCTCCGACTCCCCCGTGGAGATGGCTGGGCCTTCAGACGCACAAGTTTTTCAGCCTACCGTGGCTAACCCTTCAGAGGGATCCGGACTAGCTGAGCAACCCGAAGCTTCAGAGGGTGTTTTCAGACCTACTCAGTTAACCATTAAAAACCCCCTGTTAAGTCTAAGCCACCTTTAAAAACAAAGAAACAAATACAGCATTCTCCAGGACAGGCCTCCATGCCTAAGAAACAAATGCTCAAAATGGCCGAAGACCTAATCACTCTGATCAGGGGGTCCCATCCCCCTCCTGATAAAAGGCCCAGACAGGATGCAGACTATGACTCATCCGACCAGGTGTCAATTTCTTCAGATTCATCCTCAGACCTAGGATATTCTTTACCCCCTTATGAGGACTCTGATGCTGAGGAATCAATTCCATCAGCCTCTCCGCCTGAGGACTACTCCTTTGGGGAAACCTTACATACCATGAGAGAGCATTTCCACTGGGAAGGCCAGGATTACTCTGAATCCAAGAAAAGGCTCAGAGACTTCCTTTTATTACCTCAACACAGACCCCTTGCTATTCCGCCAGTGTTAGACATTGTGGATGATGTATATACTGAATCCAGCTTAAATCCTGACTCCTTACCTCCAGCCCCAGTTAAACCTGACAGATACTACAGAGTCCCTGACTCACACAAATTCCTGTATAAAAGCCCGGTTGCTGACCCTGAAACTATTTCTCAGGGACCCAAAATCCAGTCCCCTCTGACAGAGGTTCCAGAGCATTGGACAGATGGGGAAAGAAAGTATATACGTCTGCAACCTTAGCAATGAGAGCCTTAAATTGCCAGTTTCACATGCTAAAATATCAGCAAATGCTTCCAGATTCAGATCCTCCTAATTTTAAAGAAATGCAGGATTTATTGCATGCAGCTGAGCAAGTGGGAAAGCATACTTTGCAATGTGGTTTTGATTCTTTAGAGGCCTCCTCTAGAGCAGCAGTTACAGGCTATGTCATTAGAAGGCATGCTTGGTTAAAAGAACATACGTTACCAGATCATGTTAAAGCAAAATTATTGGATGCAGCTTTGCAGCAGGATGTGTTATTTGGAGTTAAGGCAGAAGAGGTAAAAAAGAAAATGGAGGATAAGGCAAAATCTATGCAAACGGTAAAGGATTTCTTACAGGTTCAGCCACCAAGATTTAGCAGAAATTGGCCAACAAAGAATTGGTCCTTTCCTGTTACAGACAGACCTCAAAGGGACAGATACAGACGTCCAAGAGGTAGAGGTCAACCACAAGGTCCTTACAGGCCTTGACAATGGGGTGCACCAGGCCAGAAAGAAGGGGAAGACAGGCCCCAACCATATAAAAAACAGCCTCAATGACTTCCCATTACAGCTGCCAAACAACTGTCTCTTGGCAGCCCCCTTGGGAGGAAAACTGGCACTTTTCTATCACAATTGGCATTGGATCACCAAAGACAAATGGGTTCTCAACATTGTATCTTAAGGTTACAGGTTCCACTTTCACACTCTGCCAAGGTTAAAAGGAATGCCAAATCTGCCACCAAATCAATGGGCAGAGGCTCAGAAATAAATTACAGCACTCATGGAAATGAGGGCTATTCAAGAGGTGCCACCACAAGAGCACGGACAAGGATTTTATTCAAGACTCTTTCTGGTTCCCAGAAAGGACAAAGCCTGGAGGCCTATTCTGGATCTTTCTTCTCTAAACACTTACCTGGATGTTCCGAAATTCAAAATGTTGACACTACAGCAGCTTCTTCCCATGCTGGGCAAGAAAGCTTGGCTCGTGACCTTGGACCTCAAGGAGGCATACCTGCATGTCCCTATCAGACAAAACTGCAGAAGATACCTCAGATTCATAGCAGGTTCAATACACTATCAATTCTCTGCACTGCCCTTTGGCTTATCTACTGCACCCAGGGTCTTCACAAAGTGCCTGGCACCAGTAATTGCATTTTGCAGACAGAAAGGAATTAAAATGTATCCGTACCTGGACAACTGCCTGATTCAAGCAGAGAGCAAGGACATTCTTCTAGAGCATCTGGCATTTGTAAAAAAGTTAAGTTGCCTGGGGTACACAGTAAACGAAAAGAAATCAAAACTAGTGCCCTCACAAGAGATACTATTCCTGGGTGCCAGCTTGAACACAACGGCCCAGATGGCTTATCTCACGCCAGACAAACAAGGACAACTGACTCAATACTTTCAATTGATGGCAACAAAAACCCAACTCCCTGCAAGAAAAATTCTGTAGGCCTTGGGTTTCATGGCATCCTGCCTTATACTAATTCCATATGCCAGACTGCACATGAGGAAACTACTATGGTACCTAAAGAGTGTATGGTCTCAACACTGTCAAAGTTTGGAAACAGTTATACCACTAATTCCTTGCCTTCAACAGGAGTTTCGATGGTGGGCACAAGCTTGTCACCTCAACAAGGGACAGCCTTTTACTCAACCCACAGCCAGGCAAACACTGACAACAGATGCATCGGATTACGCCTGAGGAGCACACATGGCAGGAAAATGTATTCAGGGCAAGTGGCCCGCAGAACAAAGGCATCTTCACATCAATCAAAAAGAGATGTTAGCTGTACAAAATGCCCTTATACTTTTCAAGGACCTGCTGCATCCAGGACAACTATTACTAAAGACAGACAACGCCACAGTTATGTGGTACATAAACAAGCAAGGTGGCACTCACTCCTACCCCCTATGCCGACAAGCCATGACCTTGTGGAACACAGCTCTAAACTATCAAGTTCATCTACAAGCACAATTCTTGCCAGGAGAGAAAAACATACTGGCAGACGACTTAAGCAGAAACATCATGGACCCCCACGAATGGAAATTTAACCCACAAATATTCAGAATGATAACACAGAAATGGTGGAGCCCGGACATAGATCTGTTTGCATCCCCAATGAACTGCCAGCTACAGAAATTCTGCACAAGGAGTTACCATCCACAAGCATGGAAAGTGGATGCCCTCTCATTCAGCTGGAAAAACCTACAAGTATACGCTTTCCCTCCACTACCTCTCCTTCCAAAAATAAAAGCCAGGCAAGAAGAGCCAAAGATGATCCTGATTGCTCCAGACTGGCCATGCCAGCACTGGTACCCAATCTTAAAGAATTTAGCACAAGAACCACCCTGGATATTGCCTCAAATCCCACATCTGCTGACTCAGCACAACAATCAGATACTTCACAGTCAGCTAAAGACCTTAAACCTAGCTGCATGGAATATTCCTTAATCAAGCAAGCAATGCCTCTCTCCAAAGCTGGCTGTCATTCTGGAGGCCAGAAGGCCTAGTACCAGGAAAGCCTATTCAGATAAATGGAAGAAATTCTGTGCCTGGAACCAGGTTCACAGCCTTGACCCCCTTGTCCCAAACATTCCTCATATTCTACAATATTTAACTGAGATGCTGGACAAAGGCCTCTCTTCTTCATCCATCAAGATCCATGCCTCTGCCATCTCTGCTCATTACAACATGGATCCACCAATTTTCTCTAATCCTTTGCTAAACCAGTACCTCAGAGGGGCTAAAAACATAAGACCACCCCGTAGAGCACCTACTCCAACTTGGGACCTCAACTTTGTTTTGGAAAAATTAACTTTACCTCCCTTTGAGCCAGCTAACACTGCAGAATTAAAATATATTTCTTGGAAAACTGCTCTGCTCCTGGCAATAACATCAGCTCGAAGAGTTTCAGAATTACAGTCACTAATGGCAGTGGAACCTTTCCTCATTTTCCACCAGGACAGGGTGTCCTTAAGAACTAACCCTACATTTATGCCAAAGGTGGTTTCAAGTGTGGCTCTAAACCAAACTATTCACTTACCAACTTTTTATCCAAAACCACAGAATAAAGGGGAGAGACTACTGCATTCTTTGGACATTCGCAGGCAGTTACGCTTCTACTTGGACAAAACCAAAGCTTTCAGAAAATCTGAGCAATTACTGGTAGCATATGCTGCAGGAGCACAGGGAAAAGCCATTTCAAAACAGACTATTTCAAAATGGATAGGACATATTGCATACGTTTCTGCTACACACACCATGGGAAACCTATGCCTAGCAGCATTAGATCTCACTCCACCAGGGCAACAGCCACTTCAACTGCCTACCTCAGAGGAGTGCCTACCAAGGATATTTTGGAAGCGGCAACATGGAGTTCTGCATACCTTCACCAAGCATTACCATCTGCCTTTATACTCTAAATCCAGAGCTGGCTTCACCACTGCTGTGCTGCAGGGCCTTATAGCCACACCTAATGCCTTATAGAACCAGCCACCCTACCTCAGCTTTGGGATTCTACCCAAGTGTAATGACTGCAGCAGTGTAACACGATGAACATAGTACAGTTTTGTATGTACCATAAATGTAGATGTTGGAGTGTATACACTGCTGCAGTCCAGGTTACCCTTCCTCCTTCCCCTCTTACTTGCTGGTACGTATCTATATCTTCTACCCTTTACTACCTATGGGAAGTATTTGCTGGTAACTAAAAGTTGTTGTTGTTTGCTTTTCCTATCTATGTTTTATTAGCAATTTGAATTGCCTACCCATTTAGGGGCACCTGACATCTGGGGCAAGAAAAACTGAAGAAAATGGCATCGGCTGCATCTTATATACCCCTGTCACACTGACGTCAGGGAAGAGGCAACAGCAACCGATGCCGGACCAAGACTTTGGAACTCAGGCCGACTGGGGAACCGCCTGACGGCAGGATAACCCAGGTGTAATGACTGCAGCAGTGTATACACTCGAACATCTACATTTATGGTAGGTACAAAACTGTACTTTTTTTGACATTATGTACTTGTTTCAGAGTTGTCTAAAGAGTTGACATTTTTTGGTTGTTTTATGCTTTTGGCATTATTTCCATGCTTTATCTGTCATAAGATGTTTACTCTGTTTAGAAAGCCAAGGGTAAAGATTAGCTTTGACTCTTTGCATAGAAGATCAAAGCTATTAAGGGTATTTAGAAGTGTTCAGTTGAAATAATGGACAGACATCTAAAGGAAGTATGTTTAAAGTGGACCAAGTCATAACTTTTAAGGTTTTAATAAATGACTGTTGATTACATTTGGAGAAATTGCAAGTTATTTTAACGTCATATTGTTTAACTAAAAGAGGGAGGGTTCTGTGAACATATGCTGGAAGGTGGACACTTAAAGAATTGGGCAGTGTTCCGGCAGTAATTTACTAAGGTCAGAAACCATAATCCAATCAAGGATGGTGCCATTGTCATTAGTTTTATTGCATTTAGTTGGAGTTTTAATAAGCTAGGTGAACCTGAATAAATTTATACTAGAGTTTGAGAAGTCCAGTTGTCAAGTTATGCCACTCAGTGTTAACATCACCTTGTATTGACCAAATCACTCCGCAGAAGATGCTATTTTAATTGCACTTCATTTATCCATGGCCCACCTGGAAAATAGGAATTGTGTGTGAATGTAGTTTATAGACTTTAGCTCTGCCTTCATTGCAGTGGTCCCCCAACACCTGATAAAAAACTTGACCACCTGGGAATAAAAACACCACTATGCAATTGGATACTGGACTTCCTCACAGACAGACCTCAGATAGTACGCGTTGGAAATAACACCTCCAAGAACATCACTATGAATGCAGGCATTCCTCAGGGCTGTGATGTCCTTCATGGATGCATCTGCAGTCATAACAACTGGGTTGTCCTGTCGTCAGGCAGCCCTGCAGTCGACGGTTCGGTCCGTCCGGGTCCGGCTTGACTGATCGCCACCTTCACCCTCATGGCCCTGGGTATAAAGGCATCAAGGCGCGCCATTTCGCCATTTCTTCAATCGCTTCTTGAAGCATGGGCGCGGCAAGCGAAGCTGTTTACGCAAGTGCCGGTCGATTCGGATCCAGAAGTTTACTAAAGCGAATACTTGCGAGAGACTTCTTCTTGCCTCAGCCCCGTTCAGAAAAGTTTCTACCTCAGCGATGTCGAAAAAAAAAATAATTGTTTAACTTGTGAAACAACTGTTTCATAAAGATTTCCCCAGACCTGGTTGTAGCAGCCTGGCCGGCCTGTGCTTCCTTCAACCGACAGCGGCCTGTGCTGGCTTCGGGTTGCGAGCGCTTGGCGTCGGTCGGGTTGCTGTTGAGTTTCCGGTTCAGAATCCGAGTACGTACATCGATCGGATCCTCCGACACCGCGGTCCTCGGGCGAAAGAAAAGGCCGACACTTCGCGGTCGGTCCGCCGGTTTTGAACCCGAAACCAGTCGGCCGCGACCGTCAACTGATCAAAGCACAGCTTCGAAAACTGATCAAAAGCACAGCTGAATCTTTTTGAATCGCCTCTGCTCCTGCCAATTAACAGAGACCTCTAGTGGAGAATTCAGACACCATCCCTTGACACAGTGGCTACCATCAGACACCACATCACCATCCCCTCCAGACCCCAGCATACCTAGGCCTGGCCAGCTGCAGCCATGGAGCCTCAGGCAGCTGCCAGGGCTAAGCAGCCCCTCAACCAGGGGCAGTGCTAGTTCACAACCCTCAGCAGGATCTGATCCCCCCTCAACCCTCTCAGCCTCATCTAAGATAATTAGGACAGGGCCAGGATCTCAAGAGACGTAGCCTGGGGGGCTCAATCAGCCCCAGAGAACCAGGATAGGGCAGAGCCCCCGAGACTCCAGACTCTGATGATTCTCACGGATGACTCTCTGATTATTCTCCAGGATGACTCTCACTTTCTCAGACCAGCCAGAACAGATGCTGAATTATCCATTCCAGCTATGCTGAAGAAGGAAGAATTCGTTTGGGGAAACCTTACACATTCTCCAGAAGAACACCTCAATGGCAGCAACAAGTTGCTCAGAGGCCAGAAAAAGACTTGGGACCTCCTCCAAAGACTTAAACTTTGGCCATTTCCTATACCTCCAGGCCCTCACCTTGTGGGCTCTCTCCAAGCCACAATGATGTCTACTCTGCCAGGTTCCCACCAGACCACTTCTACAGCAAAACCACAATCTTTACAGCAGACCAGACACGCATCATCACCTCCAAGGAGCCAGTTGCAGACCCGGAAAACCCTATCCCAAAGAGGGCAGGGGCAGTAGCCCTTACAACGGCAAAAAAAACATTCCTTCTGAGCTACTCTAAGCTAGAAGCCACAATACTGCCAAAAAAGTTTATACCAGAAAAGTTTATCTCTCAGCCTAGAGCTTTAAACTGCTTTAGATCAATGATACAATACCAAGAGTTTATGACAATATAGTTAACATAAAACTTAAAACTGGATGACTCTTAAAATGTGGCTATGATGCACTGAGGTTAAAAATATTAATATGCTCTGGGTTGGTAACCACCAGATAAAATATTAATAGCTATGATGCACTGGAGAATGCATTTTAGATCAGCCAAAGACTACAAGATGATAAGAAGAGATGCCAGCCTGAAGGAACAGAACAGCCCGGATCATGTGAAAAACTAAGTTCCAAGATGCTCCTATGGATAAGACCAGTTTGTTGATTACACCACCAGCGCCAGTGCCTAGCAGGAAATGCCTGAAAAAGTTAATCTGTCCAAGCAGTTTAAAAAAGGTCTTGGGCACCAGCCCCACCCCAGATCCAGAACTGGCCTGCCAAAATTGGTCCCTTAGGTGACCAATTAAAAGTAATCCCAGAAGGCAGGGCACTCAGAGGCGAAACCAGCAGAGGAGGTGCCTGGGGCGACAGTGGCACTACCACAATAGCACAGCAAAGGTAGACTCAGCCACTACCACTACAACAGCACAAAGCTCTGGACTTGCCGAACATCAATAACTCAGGAACAACTAGAAGCTCCACAAAGCGGAAAATTATTATTTTTAGAAAACTGACACTTAGAAACAAAAAACAAGTGGATCAATCAAACCAGTAGAAGGGGTGCAAACCGTTGCCTCAAACTTTACCATGCAAAGACTACAGCAAAACCCAACTCCAAATCAAAGAACAAGCTCTACAGCAGATAATGCAATTAGCAAAGAAGTGAGCAAAGGAAAGACCAACTGACCTTAGTCACAGGCAAAGGATTTTGGCGAGGAACTATCTCTCAACTATTCCCTTTTTAAAAGTACTAGACCTACTCTGCGAAAAACTCCACCCATCATACGCATCATTGTCCCAAATTTGTCCCAAAATTCAAACTTGAGCACCTCAGATCCATGCTGGGCAATCAAAGCAAGCCAACAATAGATTTCAAGGAGGCATGCCTTGCCGCATACATTCGACCAATTTGCAAGGACAATGCCTCCGATTTCACAGGATCAGAGCATCATCAATTAGGGCCATTGCAGTTTGGTCTATCTAACTATCCACTAAGCCAAGGTATGCACAAAACGACCCGCAGCCACTGCAGACTAACAAAGCACAGGTTTTTCCATACCTGAAAGTCACTGCAGACAAAGGGGACAACAAGACAATCTGACAACAGATTTACAAAGGGGTCAAGGGATTGCCCTTTGCTACTGATACACAGTCAATTTTTCAATTTACAAGGCTGGTACCAAACAGAACAAGGACATTCCTGGGAGGCCTTGCGAGTGGACTTTCTTAAAACAAATGGCATTCTAACATGAAAAACAAAAAGACCTCCTATCTTTACTTCTTGGCATCTCTAAACAGAAGAAGTTAACAGCAAGAAAAAAAGTGCAGGCCTTTCCCTACAACAACACATGCATAATGCAGAAAAACATGAGTTGCCACATATAAAACAGACAATGGTAGTGGTACCACTATGGTCAGTTGGTCCCAACACACTAGAAAGCCAAATTCAGATAATCCCATGCCTAATGCCTAGTTCATATGGTCTATCAAAGCACAAACATCAAAACCAGGCCTACCCTATTGAAACTATCAAGCAAGCCAGACCACTGCAACAGAACCCTCAGACCTGGGACCGGGATACAAACAGGATGTGGGCGGATGACAAACCTGCACATCAACCTACTGGCCTTGGGATGGAGCAGACCCTGCACATATCAAAATTTCAGACCATTTTTCTAAAGAGGGCCACTGATGATACCATTTGACAACACCCACCAACTGATATACATCAACAACAGGACAGCAGGGTACATTACCCATATGCAGAATGACTCACCTTCATGGAACCATCCACTCACTTTGGACCCAGTTAACCAAGATATTTATAGGGGAAAGGACAGCATTAGGCAGACCAATATTAATGAACAATGGGACAATTGACTCTATGAACATATTGAGACTTCGACACAGAAATGCGGAAATGGGAGAGACACAGATAGATCTTCTACGGTAACTCACCCTCTCAATCAGCCAACTCAAAAAATTCTTGCAAACTTGTTCCCACCCACTTGCACTCAAAGTGGATTGCACAAGGAACCAGCCCAACAGGTCTAGCCTTTCATATGCATTCCACCTCTTCTGGAACTACCAAACAGCAGGAGCATGTGTTAGGGCGTAAAAGGATACAGCATTTAGCTCCAAGAAAGCAAGACAACACTGCACCAAGAATGATACATGTCTATAACCAACAGCAGCCCACTGCAGAGATTCCTTTGATGTTCCTACAGAACACAACATGCTATACATCAAACTTTAAACAGCAGAACTGACTACATGGAACATCATTTAGCATACACTAACCCAGAAAACCCCAAGGTTAAAGACATTATCCTTGACATAAAAAGACCAACTTCAACACTTTCAGCTTATACACGGGAAAATGGAAAAAAAAAATTCACCTTTTCAGCTGAAAGAGGAAAAAGATGTGTCAGTGGAGAAATATCATTTGAACTGAAAGAGGGCTGGCATGTAACCTCTTAGATACCCCTTACCCTATTCCTCCATCAAGATACGGGCATCAGCTATTTCAGCAGAATACAGCTTCAAGATACATGCAACAGACTAACACAGCGTTATTCGACTTTGACTCAGAGAAAACCAAAAACCAACAACTCAGGCAGCTCCACCAGAGGACCCAACAGGATTTGAACACCTGTACAAAAATTTGACACTTTCGATTTGAACTTTGTGCTACTGTAAGTGGACAGAACAGCACCTATCGTGGAAAACTGCTTTCCTGGCAATAACCTCACCAGGAGGGTCTCTGAACCAGAGTTTCCTAACCCACAAAACAAACTTCTAATCTTCACAGGCCCAAGTATCCCGCGAAGCTACCTAATTCCCTTTATGGTAAGGTGTCCATAGAGTGTAGACCTAAGCCAGGCTGGCCACCACAAAACCTTCTTTCCCAACCCACAGGACAGAGGGGAAAAGAATGATGCGTCCTTGGATGTCCATAGACAACTTGCTGCATACCTGGATGTCCCAAAACATAGCAGCTACTACCTGGACTTTGTAAAAAATGCATCCAAACAGAAGGAAGCTTTTATGGAACGGCTAATCTCAAATGGATAGGAAAGCAATGGACCTGGTTCCTATCCCTTCCATGGAGAAAATTGTTCCACACGGGCTAAGGCCTCCGAACTGGACCCAACAGCCACTAAAGCAGCCCCAACTTTACAAGGTGCAACCAGAACGATATTGGCCTTGCTAAGGTGGGCTTTGCATACATTTTAGGCTAGGACTACAGATCGTGTACTCCCAGATACAGACGGGTGGGCGGGATACTGCCTATGCTGCAAGGGATCCTCCTCACCCACCTCAATAATTTAAATTTCCCTCCTCCTTCTATGGTATTGGTATTCTACCCAATGACTGCAGATGCATCCATGAAGGACATAGTACAGTTTGTATTTACCACCTGATAGGTACTCCGAACCGGATGGCATAGAGTCAGTCTTTATTACCCTCCCTCCTGGCCCTGGTACTGGTAAGGGAGGCTTGTTACCACTGTTTAATAGCTAGCTCTTTGGGAGTCTATAGTGGTGTTGTTTGTATATATGTACATATACTTTTCTGAGCCCTGTGTTGTTCACCTTGTTGATGCGCGACTGCACAACCAGGTTTAACTCGAACCACATCATAAAGTTTGCAGATGACACAATTGTTGTAGTTTTTGTCAGCAACAATGACGAATCAGCCTATAGAGAGGAAGTTAGTCAACTCATCGTCTGGTGCAACAATGACGACTTCACACTAAACTTGAACAAGACCAAAGAAATCATTATCGACTTCAGGAGAAGGCATAAAACGTATTCTTCACTAACAATCCACAATGAAATAGTAGAGAGAGTGGAAAGCACAACATTCTTGGGGGTACATATCACAGATGACTTAACATGGAGCATTAATACTACTGCCATTGTAAAGAAAGCACAGCAAAGCCTTTATTTTCTGTGAAAGATGAGAAAGACAAACGTCCCCTCTCCAATACTTACTATCTTTTACAGATTCACCATAGAGAGTATACTAACCAACAGTCTTGCAACCTGGTATGTTAAGAGTTTCACCACGGACAAAAAGGCCCTTCAGAAAGTGGTTAAGGTAGCAGAGAAAATCATTGGAACCATGCTCCTTGCCATCCAAGAAATACACTTGTCTCGATGTTTCAGCAGGGCCAGCAAGATAATTGGCGACACTACCCACCCTGCCCATGGACTGTTCACTTATTTATCTTCTGGTAAACGCTACCGCAGTGTGAGATGCAAAACTGCCAGATACAACAAGAGCTTTTTCCCACAACCTATCCGACTACTAAACTCATACTAACTCCACACTATGCTGAACTCTGAAAAGGCTGTTGGAATTTCAACACTAGTATCACATTTTTATGCAGTAACTTTCAGTGCAAGAATTCCACTGAGATTCTCTAAATTAATATCTTTGTGCAATAATCAAACATTGCAAAGCAATCCTAAGTGTGCAATAATGATTACCATAAAAATGTCCCCTTTTTGTGCAGCTTTTATGTATAGTTAGTTAAAAGTCCAAGACAGTAATGTGTGTCATGTCAGTAGTAGTAGTTGTAATACAGATCGTGTATATGTGAAAATGCTTCCACTTTGAGATGGAGTAACGAAATTTCGTTCAGTGATGCAAAAGTTATATAATCTGAATGACAGTAGAGGTTACTGTGACTTTTAACTTTGACTTTATTATAGTTTCATTGGTAATTGTGTTGGATGTCCAAGAGATTGTTTTCCAGTATGGGAATATTGTTACCAGGAGGGATATAGAATGTAGTAAAATACAGGCTTTTATTCTTACTTAGTTTAAGGAGAGAGATGAGTATTTTGGCATTAGAGAATCTTGGATAGGAGTTAGTGTGAGGTCAAAGTGTAGTGACTATGGTGGAGTAAGGCTATACTGTCTACTTTCTTCTAATGTCTGTCTTCACTAATTATATTATAGCCTGGGTGGGGAAATTGAGTCAGTATTATTTGGTTTAAGCCAGGTTTCAGTTAAGGCTTAGATGTATGGAGTAAGAGTAATCCAGACATGGAGTGCAGTAATTTTATTACATGTACTACATAGGTTTACTGTAATAAGGTTCAGATTTTTGTGGTGGTGGTGTGCAAGATAGAGGTAGAGAGGAGTGATAGTGCATGGTGTTGGGTATAGATATGGAGGAGCAAAAGTGTGGGGGATACGAAGTTGAGGAGAGAGATTTGGGGAGTTTTGAGTTGTGTTGGTAGGACCTGGATTAGAGTGGATGTCACCACATTGAGAAATATTGGAGGTAAAAAGTAGGCATATTAATAGCATTTTGTGTTTGATGGCAAGATGTTTTATTTTTTAGTTTGCAAAGGTGGAAGGGCAGTATTCTTTGTCAAAAATCGAAACAGAGGTGTATGTTATACAAGTTGGGGGATATTTCATGGTAACTGCTTATAAGGTCATAACAGATGACGGGTTTGATTACAGCAGAGGTTATGTTTTTGTATTATGTGTAGGATAGTGATGTGGGTTAGTAGAAGAAGAAATAAAGTAAGGATAGAAGAAAGCAACATGGTAAGATAGGGTAAAATAAAGGGAGATGCTCAGGTTTAATGTGAGAGTGTAATGTGGTGGGAAGGGGAGAGTTAAATGATTTAGAGTCTGTGTATATGAGGCGATACTAGGGAATGGAGTAAGGTTAATTTAGGGTGGGGTTGCATGAAGTATAACAGTGATGTAAGCTGGGGTGAGTTTGGAATTGAGGGTAGGGTGGGGGGGTGGAGTGAGCCGAAGCTCAGTGGGGCCCACACAACAGAGAGAGAAAAGACGTCCTAGTGCTACAAAAGCAATCAGTCAAGTAAGAATCTTGATGTGTATATGAGAATCAGGAAGAGTTCAGGTAAAGTTAGTTTTCTTTGTAATACAGAAAGTTTTTTTACAGATATTACTTACTTGTGCTTTGACTGCAGGGAGAAATACTTAAGCAAAAAACTAGAAAGAGAGCAGCTTTACACATAGACTAGGTAGGAATATTAAAAAATGTAGACTAAAGTTATTACAGTAATTATAGGATGTAAAAGGTTTGTGGACAAAGTACATTAAGAAAGAAAGAGGTAGGCAGGTGATGAATGAAAAAGGAAAGTGTGTCACTCTAATCCATACTAATATTTACCTGTGGAAATGTCTAAAATCAGAGTGAACATAGAGTTTTTCTTAAAGACAGAGGCTAAAATGGTGGGAGGCTTCCCCTGGTAGCGTGTCAGACTAGGCAAGGCAATTTAAATTAGAGTCTACATCATGGCTAATGTTTGGGAGACAGGTCTACCTACACAGCACAACACAGAATTAACTTTTATTCCTTCCTAGCAGATTAGAGCTCTACAGTGTTAGTTTCCTGCAGGTAATTGCATAGTTGGAGGCTATTGATTCAACAGCCATGTAGAGGACAGAACCAGCATGGGAGTAGAGGAGGCTGGAAAGGGAATAATAAGGAAAGATGCAGGTTAGCAATGAGGAAATGAGAAGAGAAGCCAGCTATGTGAGGGTACAGTAGGGCTTATAAGTAGAGCTGTGTAATTCAAACATACAGCTGAGTACTTTACACATAAAACAGTAACTAGCAAGTGTTTTGTTCATATAAGTGACAGATCCACCTTCTAACAGAAATATTCAATCTCTGTTACTTTGTTTTAAGCGTGAGAAATGGGGGCATATTGGTGGATTTTGTGCTAACACTTTTAATACTGCTGCACCTGTGAAAACTAAAAATACTTATTTAATATAACGATGACGTTGGCGTGGTATGTTAAGATTTACCCATGGCTGATGTGGTTTAATCATGAGGGTGATGCTCAAATGATTAAATAAAGAGAAGCTTGGGTAAATCTTAATATACCACACCATGAAGTCAGTTATTGCTATTATACAATGGCATTATTTAAGAAAAAAGAATAACTTACTTTTCTTAAATAATGTCTTTGTATAATGGCGCCGTGATTTTCTTTCTGCTACATATCCTGTTGCTTTTTTGATGTACTGCACATGCATGTGGGACATGTGTTCCCACACATACCCAGTACTTCAGTGCTTTGGAAAGGAAGCAGTGGAGAAAAGAAGGTCTCCGTTGCTCCTTTTTTCTTTTCTCTTTTTTAAATAAAAAAAGTTTTGGACAGTTTAGGGTTAGGAGAGAGACAGAATGGAGGAAATACAAGGAAAATCAGGTACAGGTCTTTAGTTTTGAATAACGTACCTGATTTTCCTAGTATTTTCTCCGTCCTGTCTCACTTGTATGTCCGGAGTCCAGATTTCTGATTTTATTTATTTATTTTTGTTAAAAATAAATAAATAAATAAAAGTTACAGTATATACCAATGGAAAAAATCTGGGCGACCAGACCTTTTTCTATTGGTATATGCTCGGATTTACAGCAGGCACACTGATTGGGGATGATCAGTCAGCATGCTCGTTTTTGAATATTTATGGCCAGTCATTGTATAATGGCATAGAAACTATAGAGTGTGATACAGTCTGTGCCATAAGGAAAGTAACTTCATTTTACTACTGCATACATGCTAAATAAATTAAATGTTCTATGAGACTTGACAGATCTACAAGGTATGTTTGATTCAGGTAACCTTTGTAATAGGGCAATATATTTGTGAAAAGAAAATGAAGACTAAAGTTATAAAGGTAGTTTGTTTAATGGGGAAAAGCATCCCTCAGATCAAGATATAACTGCAATGTAAAAACATGCTGCACCCTGTTGTTTTTATATTTAGCTTAACCCATGACATGGAATTATGGAAGTAATGGGAGAGGAGCAACATTTTTGTAGGTCATACCTGCATCATACAGTGAAAGCCTATTAGGGAACTAGCCCATCACTCTGCTGTCATTCCATTGGGAAAGGGGGACTGGGAACTACCAACAGCCATACACATACGGAAACAAAGTATCATAAAGACCAAGTATTTGAAAGCACCAAATGCGCACAGATATAGCTAAAAGATACAAAGCTTGGAGAATCCTTCACCCCTTCTAGTGATTTGTCATTGTAACCCAAATAGAGACACTGGGCAATACAGACCATGGCTCTGAAGCAAGAATAATGATGTAAATGCAGACTAAAAGTGTTGCAAATATAAAACAGATAGAAAGTAGGGTTATATGTAAGGACGCAGTTTCTGAAAATTACTTTCATTCTGAGGTACCCATTTCTGGTGAGTATTGAAGCGGGAAAGGCAGTAAGAGGCAGTGGTACACACTCACCCTAAGATAGAAATATATTTATGAGAGAAAAATAGGATAATATTAGCAGTGGATACTAAGAACCAAGTAAACCGGGAACAGAAATTTAATGAACCAATTACTAATTCAGTGGGTAAGCACTCCTAAAGAGAGCGAAGGGAGACATGGTGCAACAAGCTCAAGATATAAAAGAACTTAGAAAAGGCAGTTAAGTAGAGACGTCCAATAATCACCATTAATACTGGTGTGAACTTTCCAATAATTGTCAGCAATACTGATGTGAACCATAGAGTATGGAAGTCCCAAGTTGCTATATTGCCAGGAAAAGAAGAACCCTATAATTAACATTTTGATATAGAGGAAACCTCTGACTTGGCAGTCCTCCATGTGAGTTGGCTAAACATCTAAAAAGGCCGGATGGAGAATCAGACTTTGAGTAGAGCAAGTGAAAGTATGTATTCCTATTTTGAAGTGCAACAAGACTTGTTTTGTAGACTATATCCGGGTAGAGAGGAAGCAGTACTCCTGTTGTTGGTACCAGTCTTTCAGGATCTTAATTTTGTGTATGCCTAGTGCTTTCCAAAAAATGACTGCTAGATGGATTACTAGGGACAGGGTGTTGTTGAGATTTTATTGGCCAGGTATAATGAGAGAAATTGAAAATTTCTGTATCTGTTGTCTGTAGTGCCAAAAAAAAAATGCCAAGCTCTGGCTTTGAAAGCCCCTTAATTTCTTTGCCTGTTATATATGCTCCCTTTAAACAGATTACCTTGGACGTCATTAGACCAAGGGTCAAGTCCAAGAGTGGGTTCTGGTTTATTCTGACCATCCTGGCATATGCTGCTAAATACTCTGAAGCCATACCATAGTATAAAGCCAACACAAAATCTATAGCCTAGAAATTCATTTTTCTGTTTTCCAAGTTAGGCAGACCTAAAGCAGCAGAGATCATAGAATTCCATTTATGTCCAAGGTAATGCTCCAACTTTATCTGTTTCAAAGCTGAACAACTCTAAATTTCGATATTTCACCTGCAAGTAGACAGGCTAGCAGAACTATTCAATAGGACATTGAAGGCTGTGCTAAGAAAAGTCTTGAATGAAGATAGGAAAATCTGGAAACAATTATAACCTTCCCTACTATTTTCTTTTTGGCAAGTTCCACAGGCCTCAACAGGATGTAGTCCCTTCATAATGCTGCATGGCAATCATCATTGCTGGCTGTTGAGGGTCCCTGTTAGAACCACGAAAGTTAAAAAAAATCGAACGACTAAAAAGCCGAATATTCAGTTACTCGAAATCGGTTTTGTGGGGGGCTGTGCCCCCTCCCCCCCGCTTATTATATGTACCAACTCCGAGATTGCACTACAATGAGGAAAGGGCACATTTTCCGATCTTCACTGTACTGCGATCTCAGAAAATGGATCTCAATTAGCTGAAAATTCAGCCGTTCGATTTTTTAAATTTTCGTGGTTCTAATAGGGACCTGCTGTTTAACGAAACAAGGGAAGAAGAAAAAGCTCTGTTCAAAAGTTTTCTAGAACACTACACTAGCCTACAGATAGGTTAAACATAGTAATCCCAGTGGTTCAAGTAAATATGGAAAGGGCAAAGGCTGCTCAGTGAGGTATAAGTAATAGAAATAGAAATGCAAGAAGTGAATTTAAGTTGAGGAGCAAGTGATAGTTTTCATTCCCTCTTTAGCAAATTGTCTGGGACCATTTGATGTAATTGAGAAACCAAAGAGAATTGCTGAATCAAGTAAGTTGGCTAAAGAAGGCCAGAAGAAATGATATATTAATGTTCTGAATCCCTACAAAAGACAACGGTAGTAAGGTTTGGAGCCAAATGTAGGAAACCTGTCAAAGACTGAACAGCAGTGAATGTTCTTCATTAGATCACTGTTGCAGTAGCCGAAGCCATGTGGGACAGATCCTGCCAGTGATCAGATGTCTGGCCAGCATCCAGAGCTTTGAGGCACCTTCCATTCACCTGTATGACATTTAGAACTGGTATAAAAACAGTTGTATGTTTGCCATAATTCAGAACTTTCTTTCCATTGAAGCAACCTGCAAGTCTCACTTAATGCTAAAACTTTGTAGGCTTGGTGGTCTGATAGTTATTGCAAAGTGGGTACTTCATTTGTGGACTACCTTCCACTTTTGTGAGAAAAGTGCATCTTTGTTATAAGAATTTATGCCTAATAGGAAAGGATAGTGTTGGTGCTGCTGACAGATATCATGCAAAGATCACCACACATCTTGTCTTTTCTGTCTGGGTGAAGAACACAATAAATTATTTTTTTAATTTGTTTGTCCTTTACCCCTAAGCCTTTAAGAAGCAGGAGTTAGTACCCTCCTACTTCATTTCGAGAACCAAAAGTTGCAGATTGTTACCAGCAGTATCAAGTACCAGAGTTCCGCCTTCTCAAACATTCTTCCTCTAATCCCCAAGAAGAGAATATTTCAAGAGAGGCATCAGTTTCAGCTCAGGATTTCTGTTTACCTTGGCCTTCAGTAGGTGACTCCACTGTGACCATATCAGAGCCCTGGGATCATCCAACAATTCCTGTTGATCCCACTGGCATTATTTCTTGAAAACCCACCAAGACCCAATAGGCCAGCATGCCCTGAAGGCAGGGCTTTTTTGTATGTCTGCTTTGATCGAGGAAGAACCACTTTTACTAGGATTGGAGAAAGAAGCAAATTTATTACAGGACCACGCAGAGGAGTCTGATTCCCAGAGGAATGGCCAGACATCTGAATAAAGCTCCCAAGAAAGGAAGCACAAATGCAAACACATCCACCCCAGTGTCCCCTAAGATAATGGACTAAAAAATGGTTGGTATTTACCAAAGGCTTATTTAAAGCTTTTTAATGATTGCACTCTGTTACTTCCCCTTTTTTCTAAAAGAAGAAGCTCTCCCTCTCATTCTGATTCAGAATCTGATGTGCATGAAATCGGGTTAGATTATGCCTCTCAAATTTCTACGCACCTAACATTTCTTCAGATTCCCATGTTGAACAGTTGTCTTTTTCACGACACTTTTAGCAAGATGAAGGAGTTGTTCACAGAGAGCAGAAAAAATATCAGAAACCCAGCAGGGAGAGATATTATAATTTAATACAGATAGTTACCTATCAACCTGAGTTTGTTCCTTCTGTTTTACTGCCTTTAGAAGATGCCTTCCTTGCAGCCAGTAGGTAGCCTGAGAGTAGCCTGTATCAAGCTCCACCAACTCACATGTTTTTTTTTTTTTAGGAAATGCAGGGAGGATGCTACATTGGTTTCTCTCTCCAAACCATATTCTTCCCAATATCTAATGCGAGCTAGCACTATTCTGACAAGGATAAGAGAACTTTTGATAGGTTTGGGAAGATGGTATATCCCTCTTCCACCCTAACATTTAGAATAGTGAATTTTAAAGTTGAAATATTTGTTGATTTCTTATGAGAAAGTAAATAGCTGATCATTATACAATGACCCCCCCCCATTAATATTCCAAAACATGCACGCTGATTGGTCAACGTGCACGTTCTAAATCAGAGTTACAGTAATGGAAAAAGGTCCGGTCGCCCGGTTTTCTATTAGTATAAATCTTTTGTTTTTTTTTACGGCAACGGAGAACGCAAGATCTCCGTTGCTTTTTTACAACCTGTCTCGCTATGTTAAACTCCTTTAACATAGCGAGGCACTTTGTAAAAAGCAACGGAGATTCTCCGTTTGCTTAAGTCTCGCTATGTTAAACTCCTTTAACATAGCGAGATCTTGCTACTTACTGTCTCGCTATGTTAAATGGGTTTAACATAGCGAGACAGCTTTAAAAAAAGCAATGGAGATTTTCTCGCTATGTTAAACTCCTTTAACATAGCGAAACAATTTGTAAAAAGCAACAGAGATCTTGCTTTCTCCATTGCTTTTGCCCACAGCTCTGATGTACTGCGTAAGCATATGCATGCGCAGTACATCAGAACTGCCGCAGAATACCAGACAGCTGCGGAAGGGCAGCAAGGAGTCATTATACAATGCCATTATTTAAGAAAAGTAATTGTTTTTTTTCTTAAATAATGTCATTGTATAATAGCAATAACCCACTTCTGGGTGTGGGTAATGCTGGATTTACCCGCAGTTGTCTGTTTGGCCACTCAGCCTTTGCCGTCGTGAACAAACCACACCAACCGTGGGTAAATCCAGCATTACCCACACCCAGGCGTGGGTTATGCTATATTCCCCACTTTCTTCTGTGTCTTGTGTAACCAATCATTCTTTCAAATGTTTGTATGACACTGCTGATGAGATTTTCCTGGCTGCACTGTCAGAATTTGTCAGATGATATGAAGAACTGAGCTTCTGAATGGAAGTGTTATTTGATTCTTCCTTTTTGAAGTACTCAAAGGATTTGATGAATGGGGAAAGCTATTTTTAAGTTCAGCGTTCTTAAATATATTACAGACTTTCCTGCTATTCCAGGACCGTTTTATAAGAAGTAATGAAAACAATTCTAACAAGAGATGGGCAAACAAACTTTTGAAAACTATGTCAGGGAAGGTAAAACAAAAAAAAAAAGGAAAAAAGAGGGCCCGACCAAGGACAAGCCAAAAAAAAAAAAGCAGATTCCCACAATGGCAACCAGTCTTCCCTGTTCTCCCCTTCCCACAATGGCAACCCATTAAAACTATCCTAAAGTGTATGTTGTTAAATTGAAATTAACAACATTTCAAACAGGTGCATTACCAGCAGATGTGCAGACAGGCAATTCAGCTATATATTTGTAATTGCTGACAGATTTATTGAAACAAGCCGACCAAGCACTACTGTGAGATTATAAGCATTTTCTGTATAACACAGATTGCTGTTAGATGCACTGCATTTCCTCATTTGATTCAAATTACAAAAATGTCCACCAAAAAAGTATTCTATAGCCACTTATATAGTTTCAGAACTTTGTCATTGATGTGAAAACATTATTTTCTTGTATTGAAGCCTTCTTTGTCTGTGTCCTTATCTCAATCCAGACTCAGCAGGCCAAAATGTTCTTTCATTGATAGGATAGTTTGTAACTTTTTTTCTGCTGTGTTAACCATTTCCCTTTAGCCTGAATGTTTGTGTACAGTCAACTGTTTAGGATATTTCAACAAGCATCTATTGTTAATACCATTTGTTACAAAAACATTCAGAAGTATAATACTTTTTGTTCCACACAAGCACATTCTGTTGAGCCAAATGCATATTTCTTTCTTGTACTTGCAGATGCTATATCCCATGCTGTTTCTAAAAATATCACACTGTTATGATTATGAAACCTCTGTTACTGTGAAGGAAAAACACTTGTATATATTTTCTGTCAAATACTTGTTATTGCTATGAGAGAAGCAAGTATTATGCTTATATAATTCTATCAGTCCCCCCTTTTTATTTTGAAAACCAAAAAAAAAAAAATCAATCAAACTGTAAATCAAACTTTGAATCTTAGAGAAAAATCATGTCTCCATGAATCTTAGAGAAAAATCATGTCTCCACTGGTTGTGTTACTTTTATACCACCTTCATTGGTTACAATAGATAACCCAATTGACCGTCTTTTTAATACAAAGTTTAATACATGCACATTGTTGTAATCAAGAAAATAATGGCTACTATAGCAATAATAATGTTTTTTCACCATTCTGAAAATAACCCATTTAACCATTCACTTCAGTCACTGTTCCATGTCTTTCTAGCCTTTTCAGATACTAATACTAGTTATAGATTCTGTCTTGGCTGAAATATAAGTACAGCACTCCTCGTTGATCAGAGCACAAAGATCCTTTTGCTTCTGCTGCATTTATGTCATGACAATAGTTGTATGTTTGATCTAATGTACCAATCCTGTTTCCTAATTTTCTCTTTCTCCTGACATTTCATAGTTTACCTTCAGGTAATTTTTTTAGTTAATGCCATTGATGGTATTACACACCCTACGTAACAGGTTCCTTCCCATTCCATAGTGCTTTTGTACTGTAAATGTTGTATTTTCCCTAGCTACTGTGAATAGCATTCACTGACCCCTGCTGGTTTTGATCCTGTTTGTTGTATACAAGCACCCTTGTGGAAAAATCCTTCCTTTTAAGGTTGGAACATGTACCTTGTCTGGTTTACCACAACTCTATTCCTGTTACTAGTTACTTTGCTCTTTGGCTATTTTTGTCCATACTTTCTGCAGGTCTTTATCCATTGTTGATGCTTTGCTTTTAACTTTAAAACACTGATCTTTCCCTGCAGTTTTACTTTTGAATCAGTCCTGCACTACCAGTGAACGCTCTTTTAGCCCACGTTGTCATGTGTAGTCTCAGAGAATTTCCTACATAAGCACTGTCACTGTAAATATTTACTGGATGTAAATGCTGCAAAACATATTTTACAGCCTCTAGCTCAGCCCTTTGTGCTAATATGTATCCTGGTAATTTAACCATAATTGGCTTATCTCCTTTTGCAATGTTAGTATTGCAAACCCAGCATGGTACTTCCCATGTTTTCAGAAACGTGCACCATTTATATACACTGTATTAATGTCTGACTAACTCCTTCAGTGATTTTGTTTATCTCACTGTCATTTAGAAAAGTTTTGTTAAATGTGAAGTTTGAACTATAAACCCCGAGAAAATTGTCAAATACTCAGTGTTATTCCCCAGTAAATGGCCAAAACCTGTTTAATGCAATGATGATATCGTTTTTCTACAGTCATTTTCCTACTACAAAAAGTAACCTGCCTTAACTTCGTGTCCATTCCCTGAGATGCCTCTTATGGTCAAGACTGTAATAACACCACTGAAAGTGTATGTCCTTCCCTGCTGCTGCTTAAAAAACAAAAAGTAATTTACTGGTGGGAGCTATCAGCCCCATTGCCTGTGCCAACTTCTGCTTTAACATTTTAAATGCCTTTTCCTCTGTGCAACCATTTTAGAGTCAATTCTTTTTGATCTGCCTTATGCAAATCCAAAATTTTCAAAGGCTTTGGCAATTGCAGAATCCCCCTCACCCTTTCCTGACAAGGAGTCTTCCCTGTTGGTCTGATAATGGTTCCTACAAATTTTACTTTTTGTGACAAGAAGTGTATTTTGTCTTTGTTTATATTGAAACCTGTCTCTTGCAACCATCTCAGAACTTTTCTCAGCTGTGATATGTATTCCCTTTAACAGTCTCTGACTGTATTACAGTGTCATTAATATAATGAATAACCTTGTAATTTTTGCTCGCATCCTGTAAGAATGTCTCTGCTATCTGATGAAAAACGACAGGGCTGTTCTGAAAACCTTGATGTAATCTAGTCACAACATACTGTTGATTTTCAAAGGTACTGCAAAAAATCCATTTGCTAAATCTATCACTGTAATGTAATCCCTTGCACCTCCCACTGTAATCGGAACTTTTAACTTCCACAGTCAGCTTTTGTCTCTGCCCATAAGGTCTGAAATTCTTTTTCTGTGGTATTCCAAATATCTCTTTGTTTGTTTGTCTATCACAAGCCACTTTTGGTTAACGCAGTTCACTTTGACCCTCTGTTATCCTGCAGCTTTTGCTTTTCCTTTTTGACTTATTTTTTTTTTAAAACTCCATTACAAATATTCCTTTGGTATCTGCCAGTTTTTCCATTTTCTGTAGCATACATTGATGTGTCCCAGTTTTCTACAGAAAAAAAGCATGCAATTTGTCTATCGTTAGGGTTCCCTATAGCTGCAGGGGCTGATGTCACTCTCAGTATGTCCCTGTTCTCATCCCCCCACCCCACCTTTTTCTACTTTTCTCACATCCTACTGCACTCATTATTTTAAACCCATCTTTATCAGTACCAAGAGAAAAAATGTTAAACTTAAAAATATTTCCATTCTCACTCATTACTCTCGCTCTCATTAGCTTATGATCAGATTGATCTAATGTGTCAGCAGTTTCCTCATAAATGCACTTAATGTCACCCAGTACTTTTTTTCCCCAAAAACACATGTATAACTGTATAAACTAGTACTAAGAGTGCAGTCTTTAATTTAGCTTGCTGAGCTGGCCTATAATCTGGTGTGCTTGGTAAACTGCAATTTCTGTATGAAATATGAACTGATCTAATTCTGAAACTTTACTTGTCTACCCCTTTTTACAAGTATAACATAGGAGTTGAACCTGTGGCTTAATAATTATGATGCACTCTTTTTATTCATGGGATTTGAACTTCTGACTGTACTGTCAAATTTAAAATGTAGCAATGACTTTAAATTTTGAATTCTGTAAACTGTTAAAAAATAATTTGCCAAATCTGTAACTGTAAAACCCTTTATTCTGTGAATTAACTTGACTGTCCTTTGTGGTATGGTTACTCTTTTTTCCTAACTGGCCACACCCAATATGTGTTTGTGAGCACATTAGTTGTATCAGCTGAACTGAAATTTATCTTTAACCCATAAATCTGCAGGTCTCTGTCATAACCATTTTTTTAATTATGTACATTTGTGCAAACTACTACATGCAAATTTTTACAAGTATTTGTGTGCATTATTGTGCATTCTGTAGCATCCGTCTGTATAGCAACATCAACCCTAGTCAGAATGTCTAAAACATTTAGCATATACTTCCGAACCCATATGTCATGTTTCTTTAACATTGGTATGTGTTTTTCATTAAGCTTTGTTGATAATTTCTTATCTTTGTTAAAAGCATGTCACTATGAGTAGTAGCTGCAGTGGTGGTGCTGCAGTAGCATTGTCGCTTCACAGTAAGACGTCTTGTTCGATTCTCAGCTAGAGCGTCTTCTGTGGGGAGACATGTGTGAATGGGCGTACCTTCGTTGAAGGTTGTGCGTCAGGGCTGGCAACTCAGCATGTAAAAATCTACTGCCAATCATTAGCGGACCGGAGTTCCACTGTGGCGATTCCTAACTGGGAAAAGCCGAAAGACACAACAACATGTCAGTATGAAGAGTAGGTCTGAAATATTTCAGCTGTCTCTACAACCTGTACACTTTTAGCTTGATTTAAAAATGACTGGAATTCTCTATAAAATGTAGAAACTGGCATTACAAATTGGCTTTTGACAATTTTGATTTGTACTGCATAGTCCTTATTGACAATTTCTGTAACACAGTTTTAAACAAAAACAAGGATATCTGTCTCCACAGTTAAAACATTTAACTTGAGTTTTATACTGTTGTACATACTGACCAAAGCAATGAATGCATTTGCACATATAGACTTTCTCTTTTCTATTTATACCAAACAATGCTATATTACATTTAACATTACTACTGATTTGTTTATACCACTGATGAAATAATGTTCAGACTTGAGCAAGAGTCTGGTTTAAGTCTGTGGCCACGGAATGTGTGCATTTAGCACTTATGTCCTTGCTGGTATCCATCTTATTTCAGAAAGAGGCTTGCCATTTTCAGAAATGGCTAACAGGTGATCAGTCTGTAGACTAAAACTGCAAACTGGAAACTCCCTCTCTGTCGAAAATGCTGGTGAACACCTCAGAGCAGATGCACAGACTAAATCTCGTTTCACCCACTTGGAAGTTCCTGATACTGCTGAGCTGTTCAAGACTGTCTGTATTGAGGTTGGCAGCAATAAAACCTAACTAGTGCTTGTCATAGTACTTTTATGAATATTTAAAAAGTCCAAATGAAGTCTGGCTCACCACTATTAAGTTGAGAACAGCAGCATGTCACACAGACAGAGACAACCTGACTGTACAGCTGTATATTTGTAATTGCTGACAGATTTATTGAAACAAGCCAATCAATCACTACTGTGAGATTATAAAAGTTTTCTGTATAACACAGATTACTGTCAGATGCACTGCACTTCCTCAGCTGACTCAGATTGCAAAAATATCCACCAAAAAGTATTTTACAATCACTTTTAAAGTTTCAAAACTTTGTCTTTGAAAACATTATTTTCCTGTATTGAAACCTTCCTTGTCTGCATCCTTATTCCAATCCAGAGAAAACCAGTTCTCAGCAGTCCAAAATGTCCTTTCATTGATATGACAGTTTTAGCTTTTTTTCTTCTGTGTTGGTAATTTTCCTTTAGCTTGAATATCTATGTACATTCAACTGTTTAGGATAGTGATGCCCCTGCACTGGGCTGGTAATCAAGGAGCCTCAAACCTCACCACTGGCAACATTGGGGAACATACACACTGGGAGGATGAGTACACACACAGTAAAATGCAGTTTCCCTTAAGAGCACACAGAGATCACAGCCTGGGGCTGATTTCTCCCTCTTTCACCAGATCCCCAATAAGACTCCCCACTGGCACAGCTATTGGGTTGAGATCTCAGCTGAGTGGCCAAACAAGATCTCCAGTACCCTCTCTGTCCAGCCAGTGCTTGATGTCCCTGCCCAAGTAGTCGACACACACACTCTTTGAGATTTGATTTATATACAAACACACACACTCATGGGAAGGGCTGGCACAGGTTTACTAGCTATGCCCACTTCTGCCCAGACTCTAAGGTAGTTCCAACTGCCACCATCCACTCTTTATCACCTACTTTAAGGCCCTTAGCAAAAGGTATCCAATCTTGCTGTGTAATATTACTATTAATCCAAATGGTAGTCTGACCAAGAGCAAGGCTATTTAGGAGTGGCCTGTACAATATCACCAAATAGATATGCAAGTACTGTTAAGAGCTTAAATATCTCTAAACAGACCAGCCACAATTGAAAGGTTTAAATATATTTAATAATAAATAAAAGAACAAGACAATACTCGGTAAACAAACACGCTTACTTCAGAGTTCAGAATCACAGGAAATATTTAAAACAACGTTGCAGGACAGTCTAAAATAAAGAAAACACCTAAGCTATACTTTACTATATTCCTTTCGGAATCTAAAAGAGTTACTATGCCCTACAACCTTACTTACTTACTGAACAACAAGCAGGGAGAAGTGGTAATGAGTGGATGTTGTCAGGTCAAAGACAAATACAAAATACAATGTAAATATCCTGAACGTGACCAATAAGTGATCAAACTCCTTCAAATGGTGATAAAATTTATTCCAAGCACATAAAACATGGCACTAACATGAAATAACAGTACTGACATGAAAAAACGATTGTAAAAATATAGATGTTGAGCGCTTTCACTCACTACGTGAGCTTCTTCAGAACATCAGAATCAGCTGTGTCAGCTTGTTTAAATACAGAACTTGGCGCCATAAATCAGATTTTGAAATTCTCTTAAAGTAACCTACAATTATTTACTTCCTTTTAAACTGCAATCTTTGTAATAAAACCTCTGATTTCTTTATCCATTTAAATGATAAAACTTTTATCATTTAAATGGATAAAGAAATCAGAGGTTTTATTACAAAGATTGCAGTTTAAAAGGAAGTAAATAATTGTAGGTTACTTTAAGAGAATTTCAAAATCTGATTTATGGCGCCAAGTTCTGTATTTAAACAAGCTGACACAGCTGATTCTGATGTTCTGAAGAAGCTCAGAGTGAAAGCATCATCTATATTTTTACAATCGTTCATGTCAGTGCTTGGAATAAATTTTATCACCATTTGAAGGAGTTTGATCACTTATTGGTCACGTTCAGGATATTTACGTTGTTTGTTGGAGTTGGATATATACAAATACAAAATACTCTCTCTCTCTCTCTCCCTCTCTCTCTGAGAGTTCGTAAATTAATATAAAATATTACTGCTAGGTTAGTTTGGATGCCATCACCTTTTGTCACCTGACTTTAGTTCCCAAGCCTAAACCCCCAGTGCCAGAAACTACCAACATTTAACATCTCTCTGTGAAAATGCATAACCTTCAGATGTTTCCAACTGCTAGAGGAGATAAAACGATAAAACAATTACAAAACAACACAGAGTGTCCCCTAGTGCAGACATCCTGACTCCTGTTCACTGAAACTGAAATATACTTTTATAGCACAATCGTAAAACAATTTAATTTCAACTATTTTCTTGAAGTTTTGCAAGTTAACCCTCTATGTTCTAGTTTCCACTGTTAAACATATGCATTTACATAATTACAATAGTTTGTACACATTTCTGTTCTAAGCCAGCAGGGCATGCTGTGGTGACATTTTAGCTCAGCACATAACATACACTTCTAGCACAGTTGTAGCACAAGCATCTTACATGAAGCATGTTGGCATTCACAAATGACACATAACCATTTCCAAAATTCCAGATAGCTGGGCTGGCAATATCTCCTTCTGTCACACTTCTATATAAATCATATTAATATTCTCAAATGACATATAATTATTTACAAAATTCCAGATAGCTGGGCTGGCAGTATCTCCTTCTGTCACAGGGATATTTCAACAAGCCTGTATTGTTAATGTCATTTGTTACAAAAACATTCAGAAGTATAACACTTTTTGTTCAACACAAGCACATTCTGTTAAGCCAAATGCATATTTCTTGTCTGCACTTGCAGATGCTATATCCCATGTTGTTTCTAAAAATATTGTACTGTTATTATGATTACCAAACCTTTGTTAATGTGAAGGAAAACAGTTATACTATATCAAATACATATTATTGCTCTGAGGGAACAAGTATTGTGCTTATATAATTCTATCAGTTTCTTCACTTTCCTCTGTGGCATCAGATTACTTCCGACACCTGGGTTCTCAGAATCATTTAGAGAAAAAAAAAAAAAAACAATGGAACTCCTTTTTCTTTTTCAGGAGTCCTACTGCATCTATCCAACCAAAACCCATTGTTTCTTCCTATAATGGATCAAATGCTGTCCCAGAGATTCATGGAACCTGCACCTCCTGAACAAATGGAAAAGGGTTTTACTCGAAAATATTTTTGATGCCAAAGAAAGAAGAAACCTGGAGAACTGTTCTAAGCCTTCTCACCAAGATTCCAAAATTCAAAATGTTTTCTCTATAGTCTCTGTTACTTGTAATATCTCTGTATAGATTTTTAGTAAATCTAGACTTAAAAGATTACTATCATCATATTCTAATTCTCAAAGATCTCAGATTCTTTTAAAGATTTCAGTGTCTAGTTTACATTTTTGTTTTTCTGTTTTACCCTTTGGGTTGCCAGCGTCTCCAGGACTGTTCACAAAGTGTCGAGCACTGGTAATAGTCCATTGCAGGCTACAAGGAATTCATATGTTTCTGTATATGGATTACTACCTTATTTTTGCAGATTCCTTCTTTTCTAGATTGTCACAAATCTCTTCCCTTTGTCAAAAACCTCTCTCTCAGTCTAGGATTTCAAGTGAACCTAGAGAAATTTTATCTCATTCCATCCCACAAGATGGTGTTTCTAGGGTGCTTCCTGGATCCGTCCACTACGATACAATTGCTTCTTCAAAATTAAACTGAGTTCTACAAGAACTAGTTTCCTGATATTCACCAATTAGTCTCACTCAACAGCCAGAGACTATCTCAAGATTCTAGGTTTCTTGATGAGTTATGTTAAGAGGGAGATTCACTGATGGTTGAATCAGAAGATGTCCTTCAGATCAGGTCTGCCTTTTACAGCTCCAGCCTCTACTCAGTCTGTGACCACATATGCATCAGACTTTGCATAGGGAGATGTTTCCTGAAAGGTCAAGGTCCAGGGTTTGTGAAGCCAGCAAGACCAACTGAAGCCCATAAACATTAAAGAAATTATGACGTTGATAAACACACTCAGATACTTAAACCATCTCTGGATCCCAAACGCTAGTAATCTCAGGCAACATCACAGTTATGTGGTACATAAAGAAAAAAGGAACCAGATCCGTACCCTGTTTGCAAAGCAATCTTGCAGTGATAGCATGGAAACTAGCAGCTCAGCACAATCTGTCTCTGCAGGCTACTTGCATCTCATCCAAGGAGATAAGTTGAGCAGGACAAGGACAGACTGTCATGAATGGATGTTGACCCCGAGGTCTTGTAGGAACTGATCCATCTTTAGGGAACTCAAGTAGATGATTGCTCTAGTCTCAGTAGGCAACTAAAGAGATTCTGCTCCAGGTCTCTGCACAGTGGGCTGGAAAATACATGCCTTTTTACTCCTTTAGAAAAGAATGTTCTCCTATGCCTTTCTACCTTTTTCTCTAATAACCAGAATTACCCTAAAGATTCAGATGGACTCTACAATGAGTCTTGTGATTATTCCCATTTGGCCCAGACCACAGCAATTCTCCCTTCTCTTGAAAATGGCCAGGGGCAGTTACCGCAAGCTTCCTCATATGATGATCTTATTCACACAAGACAAGGATTCACTGATCCACCCCAGCCTTCAACTACTTTATCTGACTGCCTGGATGATAAAATTGTCATACCTCTAAGGGGGTTGGAGGCTGGCATAATGGTTATGGTGTTTACCACATAGACACGAAGTACAAGGTTTGAGTCTTGACTTTGGGATGGGAAATTTAGCTAGGATTAAAATGGCCCACAAGAGCCAATTGCCTTGTATGAACCTACAAACCTAAGGCACATTTTTTTCTGAGGATGTGCCTCGGGTATTAAAGGAGGCTAAGGAACCTGTTACAAGAAGATCAAATATAGTTAAGTGGAAAAGGTTTTCTAGTTGATGCTTTCCCAAGAATCAAGATCCTTTTAAGGCCCAATTATTATGTTCTGGTCTTTCTTATTCTTCTGTTAAGATTTACTTTTTGCCATCTGCTTGCCTGCCAGTGATCCTCCCCTTTCTGCCTCATCCTAAGTGAAACAATTCCATATAGGAAATAGATGGCATCCTACATGGGATCTTACCTTTGTTCTGGAGAAACTTGTACTTTTTTCCTTTTGAACCAGCTCAAGAGGATGATTTAAAGTTCATGTCATGGAAACCAGTTTTACTCACAACACTGACTTCTGCTAGAGGAGTTTCTAAGTTTCAAGCTCTTATGGTGACCCAATTATATCTTATCTCTCTCAAAGATAGGGCCACTTTGAGAACCAATCCTTCATTTATGCTCAGAGTGGTTTCAGACCTTGCATTGTACCAGGATTTGTCAATTTCCCCTTAAGGAAGAGGGTAAAGAAGAAATAGCTTTTTCTACCCCTTAGTTGCTGTTTCATTATAGTGGTCTTCCATTTGGCTTCCATTCCTTCATTTTTGTCAAGGTTGATGGACCTGGAATCTCAAATCCACTATGCTGCAATGTTTATAGTTGATGTAGTTATTGTATACTCTGAATACTGGGATTCTCATCTTCCCAAATTGCTGGCTGTACTTGGTTTCCTAAGGCCAATGGGGCTTAATAGCAAATTTCTCCTAAAGTGAAGTGGGAATGACCCAGGTTAAGTTTTTGAAGTACATATTAGGAAGAGGAGTCATTTGACCCCAAAAGTTAAACATGGAGGCAATTAAGAAGTGACAGATCCCGGAGACTAAAACACAGGTCAGAGCTTCTCTAGAGTTGGATATTTAAGAAAATGTATCCTCCAGTTTTGACAGTATTGCTGGGCCTGTTGCAAACGTCACTAAAGGAAAGATGCCTGTGAAAATAAAATGGACCTTAGAAGCAGATATCACATTCAGATGATTAAAAGCACTTGTGTACACTGACACAGTACTTGCATCAACTGTCATCAGTGACCAATTTATGATGGTTACATATGCATCTGATGTGGGCCTGGATGCCTTTATGTCACATTGTTTGCAGAGGAGCACCCTACATTCTTTTTTTAGTAGAAAGCTGTCAGGAACAGAAACTAAGTACTGTATTATCAAGCAAAAGTCAGATGGAAATTACTTGTTGATGAAATATTTTTTTGTAATTACCGATCATCCAATAAAGTGGTTTCATCAACAGAAGAAAGGAAATATGGAATTAAGCAAATGGGCACTGTCACTGACACTGTTAGATACACATTAGACTTGGAATAAACTACCACAATGCATATGGTCTGTCAAGGGCACATAGACTGTCTCAGTGGCATGAAACAAGTGGTTTCAAGCTTGGGGGGGGGGCTCAATTCTAACATATCGTGGTGATTCTCCTCAGTAAAGGAAGGAAAAGCGCCCCCAAAAAAACTGATGTAAAAATTGTAAACATATTGCTTTTGAATGCTAATATGGTGAATACATAACTGTAATTGTAAATTATACTGTTTGTAAATGCTTGTATGATGATACACGGTGATGTATGTCTCAATAAGCAGGTTTCAGCAACAGTGAAAACAAAGGATAGATAAAACAGGAAACAAAATAGCCACCCTTGGAGAAGAGCACATAGAGACTAGATCACTGGATCTATCTGGAGGAGATTATGTTTCTACCTGAAAGACAGAGGAAAGCTTGGTACTTGTTAATCTAAGTAACCCAGAAGAAAAAGAGATTTGCTTAGGGATTAATACCATGTTTCTTGCATATAACTATACACACACACACACACATATATATATATATATATATATATAAATATATATATACATATATATATATATATATATATATATATAGAAATACATACACACACACACACACATATATATATATATATATATATATATATATATATATATATATGTATATATATATATATATATATATATGTAAATGTATATATTGGTCTGCTTCATAACATTGAAATTTCATAACATTGAGACTAAAACATTGAAAACTCAGAACATTGAAAGTGTGCTTCATAGCATTGTAAACTACAATGCATATGTAAATAACATCCTCTCCACCTATAACAACACCTAACTATGAAACACACTTTCTACTACACTCCCCATGTCAAGATAACACTACAGTGGAAAAAAAGTTAGGAAATTAACTTTTTTTCCACTGTAGTGCAATCTTGGAGTTGGTATATCTAATTAATGGAGGTGGGGGGGGGTGCAAAACGTAGTAGTAAGTGTGTTTGTTAGTTAGGTGGTGTTGTAGGTGGAGGGGATCTTATTTACTTGTGCAGTGTAGTTTTCAGTGTTATTTAGTGCACTTTCAATGTTCTGAGTTTTCAATGTTTTGAATTTTCAATGTTATGGTCTAAGTGTTATGAAATTCAACATTATAAAATTTCAGTGTTATGAAGTAGACCCATATATATGTGTGTATGTGTATATATATATATATATATATATATATATATATATATATATGTATATATATATATATATATATATACACACACACACACACTGATGTATTCTGCTTTTAATTCATTTTTTCTTCCCAGCATAGAAGGCCAAACAGTAAATACATTTAGCCACGTATACCACACTTTTGGTGTTACAGTTGTGTTTATTTTTATATTAAATATAATTTTTTTGACCCTATCATTGTCCATGAACTATTATTAATGTATCTACATTCTTTGCAATTACCACGCATTCCCATTTTATATTGTATGGTATCAGAATTATAGCAGTTCACCTTTAATTTCGGTAATCAAAATAGCTCTTTAAATTACCAGTTCTTTTGAAAATGAAAGGGGGCCCTTCATCTATCAAACCACCTACTGCATCAGGTAATAGTATCTGCCTATGCTGTTTGTTGTTGTAGCCCTTCCATATCAGTGGAGAAATTGCACATGAACTGCAATGAATAGCCATAGCCACACCCGAAATCCATTTGTATAATTCACCATCAAAAGAGAAATTATTCTGTAAGACAATCTCCATAGGCACAAAGTCAGTGTCATAGTCTGACACAAATTCAGATAATAGGACGACATCCCTAAACTAAGCCATTCCCACATCTTATGGAATAACTATATAGAACTTCAATGTCTGCCAAAACAGAGACACTCATTCTGGATGGATAAATCTCATAAAATATCCAACAAATGCCACAAATCTCTTAATATATTGGAAAATAAGTTTAGGATGCCCTTTATTTTTCTGTCAACATAGACCCCAATGACACTACCTTTATTCTACATAATCACTCAAAATGGTGGGTTTCCATGTCTTTTTGAACTTTTGAGTGTCACAAACAAACTTGAAGTAATAAGGATCTCTACATATAAAAATGTAATTGATATTAATCTTTAGAAATAATTTGATCCATTGACGCATCATTTAACCATAAATCGTTTTTGTAGTAAGCTGTCAACATTTCATTCTTTGATACATGTGTATATGATTTTTGCATCTTTTGGGAACATGGTTTTATGGCATTGTGAGTTATTGTATGAGCCTTTCATAATATAACATCACTTCTGGCATTTCTTAGTCATGGTGCTAAAGTCCCAACATCCAATCTCAGCCTGCTGTTCACTCACTGCTTTGTATATCAGATGACTGTAAGATTTCTTCCAATAGTGATAAGGTGCAGGTGTATTACAGCTCTTTCAGTCTCTGAGAAATGTTGGGGATACTAATGCCTTTATGTTGGAAACAGATAAGGATAAAGATACCTCCCTTGCTTGCACATTCACTTCATTTGTGAGATGCCTTGGCTGATGTGGTGTTCTGTGGAATGACGTATTGCACCTGTGCCTTCACATCGAGAAATGGTAAACCAGTATTTGGTGAAGAAAGATGAGTGAAGTCTAATCATCACTCTACATTAAAAATCCTGATGTACCGAAAGACCTCACACTGAAACATCGACCACAAAAAGTTGAAACAGGAACACCCGAAAGCACTAATAAAAAAAATCTATGCATGGGTTCTAAGCTCCACACACACACACACACACACACACACACAAACATCCCTACATACCCTGTTTCTTATATATGCCAACTCTAACATTGCACTACAGGGAAAAAATAGTCCCTGCTGCACTGCGATCTTGCACAACATGCTACTGGTATTTTTATTTATTAAAAAAAAAGCCAGTAGCAAATGGAGTTAACCTTATGTGTTTTGACATTTTGTGGTTGATGTTTCAGTGTGCGGTGTTTCAGTACATCAGGATTTTGAACATATCCCAGTTTTTTAGGCCTAGAAGCATGTAGATGTCAATCTCTTTACTTCTAATGCCCTGTACAAACCATTTATAGGGTGTTGCGACACATTAAGGTAGCATCACAAAGCAAATTGTTATGTGAGGTCTTTGGTACATTATTGGTTCTAGATACCACTGCATATTTCCACTATAACCATATAAGGAATATAAAGCTTAAGACCGGCTACTCAAGAGGGCATTCTTTGCTTTTTCGGGCTGTAGAACTGTCGGTCTCATCTGTCCCATTTACAGTGTTCTCTTGCACATGCTCTGAAAGTCTGGCAGAGTTCCCTGTTTCTTGATCATGGGATCTACATATGACAGCTTCCTCACTGTTTTCTTACATAACCTTTCATAATTTTGATAGTACTAATGCTGTGGCTAGCACAGCAGGTCATGAATGGATGTCCATCAGATAGGGTGGTTCAAGACTGTTTATAAATAATGAACCGAGGCAGGCCTTTCTGATTGCTGATCTGGTGAAAGACTTTAAAAGATGAAACTGAAGATGACCACCATGAATGGTCTGTACGACTGCCCACTACTCCAGTGGCTTTATGTTTTTCTAGGTCAAACCGGTTTTCCAAGAAGTCACTGCCACCACCACTACCCCCTCAGCAGTATGAAAAAGAGTAACCATGCACCAAGCAACCTATACTGGAAAAATATGGTATAATACTTATGCAAAGGAGAAAGCAAAACTAACCAATGCAAAAAGAGCAGCACCAAAGATATTTGAAGAGAAATGCAGGCAAAGGAATCCGGATATGGAAAACTTTAGAATACAAAAAATAAGAAGACAAATATGAAAAGTAGAAAAGGAGATTAGTAGTGGAGAAGTTAAAGAAATAGAAACTGAGGTTATGGAGTACTGCGAGGTGAAGGAGTCAGTGTAGAAAATCTAATTCAGAAAGCACCACAACAGGATAGAACAAAAGATATCCAAATTAAGGGTAAACCAATGGAATGGAAAGCAATTGGTCAAGTGCCATATTGAAGATATTTTGGAGCCTTCCACAAAAACCAGTATAAACGTCCACTTGAAGCTGGCCAGCAAGGGAAGGAACAGGAAGCTGTGGAAACTCTGACACAGTCAGTGTTCAGGTGTGTTACCCCAGTAAGTTCCCATATGAAAGAGCAATGGATGGCACAGGATGAAATTGAAAAGAATGTGCCACAGGAAGATGCTATAGACCTTTCTATAGAATGCCCGCAGGAAATGGAAAATAAAAAATGTGCCCTCAGATTAGAAAAAATGAGCTAAGAGAAGAGTTGCTTGATTATTAAGAGATATACATATTAAGATCAATGAAAGAAACTGCAGAGGGTCAATAAAACCCCAAAAGTCAGAAGTTTAATAAAACAAATGAACACAGTAATTAGGACTGTCCATAGAGATCCATGCGATAAAACAGAAGTAAACAGGATATATTACTGTGCAGCTAAGTTGATAACTGATGAAGCTCTACTGCCAGAACACAGGGTAGTGAGGGGAAAGGTAGGGGAAAAAATCGAATACCGTCATGGAAGTATCAAATAGAGAAAACTATAAAGCAGTTAAGACAAGATATGTCACTGTTAGAAGAATATAGAAGAGGGGACACATCAACAAAAATACTAAGAAAGACAGATGTAATAAAAGCAATCTGCAGTATTACAACAGACCAGGATCTATCATGCACTATTGCAGATAAGCTAAAAATCTTAGCACAGGTGGAAAAACTTAGAAGATACACAGATAAATATAAAGGAAAAGTACAAAATAAGCAGTTTATTGATGACCCAAAAAAGTTTTATAGAGAGTTGGGAAACAAGGTAAAACAAATTGAAAGACCACCAAAAAAATACAGATACATTTTGGAGAAGTATTTATGAAGATCTTGTGGAACATAACAAAGATGCTAAATGGATAGAAGAAGTAAAAGAAAGAATAAGAAGTTTAAATGTACAGGATATGAAATGGGATGACATAACAGCCAGAGAGATTGAAACAAAGTTAAGAAAAGCCTCCAATTGGAAAACCCCAGGCCCAGATGCAGTACCTAACTTCTGATTAAAAGTATTAACATCTTTGCATGAGGATTTAGCTATGAGTAAGAACTATTTATATGTGCACCCTGAACAGACACCAACCTGGCTAACAATGGGAAAAAGTGCTACTACTCAAGAGTAAACCTGCAAGCTACCCTAAAAACTATAGACCAATAACTTGCCTTCCAATGACGTATAAACTATACACTGGAATTGATGCCAGCATAGTTTATAGTCATTTAGAAGAAAACACAATTATGGCAGTCGACCAAAAGGTTAATAAAAAAGTCATATGGAACAAAGAATATTTTGTTGTTAAATAAAGCCATAGTGGAAAATTGTAAAAAGAGAAGAATCTAAGTATGGCATGAACTGACTGCAAAAAAGCATTTGATAGTATCTTACATTCATGGATAAGAGTGCTTAAGAATGTATAAAATACACCCTGCACTGATCAACTATTTTACAGTGACCATTGCCAGTGGCAGACAACTTTGCAATTAATGCATGATAAAGGGCAAATTATTATTCCAGGGATAAAAATTCAAAGGGGGATATTCTAGGGTGACACTGTCACTGCTGTTATTCTGTCTTGCTCTTAACCCATTAAGCTGTCTACTTAACAGCTTAAGCCATGCCTATAATTTGGCTCCTAGAAAGCAACAAAGTGTAAAGATTTCTCATCTTTTCTTTGTTGATGATTTAAAACTGTATAGCTCATCAGATGAGGAACTGAAAGCGGAACTGCAAGTTGTCAAAACTTTTTCCGATGATATAAGAATGTCATTTGGTCTTGATAAATGTGCAGAAGCAACCTTTAAAGTTGGAAAACTGCACCAAGAAAACATCAGTTTGGGACAAGAATGGGATGTAAAAGAACTTGAACAAGAGGGAGTGTATAAATGCTTGGGAATTAATGAAGGGTCAACAATAAAACATGAACAAATGTGAATAAAACTTAGTAAGGAATACTTTAGAAGACTTAAATTAATCCTGAAAACAGTGTTTACTTCTAGGAACAAAATCCAAGCAATAAACCAATTTGCTGTTCCTGTCCTAACTTACAGTTTTGAAGTGACTGACTGGCCACAAAACATGTTGGATAGATTAGATAGGAAAACTAGAAGGATGTTTCATGCACACCAAATGATTTATAAAAATCAGTGCATACCAAGATTATATATTCCCGATTCTGAAGGAGGGTGGGCCTCCTTGAAACTGATTACATGTATAGATCAATCACAAAAACGGTAGAAAGAGTAGTAAAGTGGATGGAGAGTGAAGTACAAAAGCAACAGCAACAGAAAAGTATTCTCTCCACAATGTCGAGCCAAACACAATTTTATTAAAAGTGACAACGCTTTCGGATATGCAAATAATCCTTCCTCAGTGTCTTACAAAAATTAAAAACTCATACTAGTATTTATAGTAAAAACATGTGATACAGCCATTAATTAAATAGAGTGAACACCCAACTCTTAAAGAAACAGAGATAACAAAAACAGGAACAGATATATACATATATTTCATTTCTTCTTAATTTTCCTTTGTTTATTTTTTAAGACAGGTTTTAAAGTAACCTGCTTGTTTAATCCTGGACCTTTATCAGCTTGAAGCCTAACTATCCATTCATATTCATTGGTGTCAACAATATTATTATGGTCACCAAGCCTAATATCAGAATAAACTATAGACATAACTCTAAAGTCAAATTCATGTTCGGCACCCATCTGGGAAATATGGCAAGCAAGTGAATTACTACAAACATTCCTACAGATCTCTGACTTATGTTCAATAATTCTGTCCTTTAATCGCCTAGTTGATTTTCCCACATAAAAACCTAGGCACTTTTTACATGTCGCAAGGTATATAATACTAGAAGTATTACATGTTGCTGTACAGTGGAAGGTAAACTTTCTACCACTATTAGGATGTATAAACTCAGGACATGAATTAATACTATTACAGCAAGAACAATTATAGCATGGAAATGTACTTATTCTATTAAATTCACATGTATAGATCTGCAGTTGTGGGACTCCACACACATATCTGCTGACCTCACAAGACCCAAACGTAGTGAAAGTTTTGAAACATGAGGAGAATAAATCTAAGATTACTTCTCTGCTTAATCTAGCAGAAGTATACCAGGGTCAAGCAGAAATGGAAATCAAACCAAAAGTAGATAAAAACTAGGCAGCAACTGAATGTGCCAAGAAACAAAAGAAAGATTATAAGGTGAAGGACCAGATGAGAAGGCAAGAAATGTGGAAAATGCATAAATATAGTTGCAAGTATAGAAAACTTCTGGAAGAACCTCATGTTGATAAGGAACGAAGAGGCAAATTCAAACCAAGAGATGAAGGGTTAATATTGGCGGCCCAAGATAGTGGGCTTCTTACACATTGGTTTACAAAATCCATTGAACATGTGGGAGACAGACAAATGTAGGTTTTGTGAAACTGAACTGGAAACAGTTGAAAACCTCGTTGCTGGTTGTGACATACTAATGGCAGAAGAACTGTATACTGAAAGGCATAGTAACGTGGCAAGACTGTTGCACTGGGGATTGTGCAAACATTATGGTACTGAAGTGGCTGAAAAACACTGGAAACATGAGACACAAAGCATCATAGAAAATGATGGTCTACATTACATGGGATCACCTATTACCAACAGTTCAACAGATGGTTGGTAGAAAACTGGATATCGTATTCCATGAAAAGAAGACAAAAGTAGCACTGATCATTGAAATCGCCACACCCAGTGACTACAGTGTCTTGTGTACAGAGAGACACAAAGTCATAAAATATCAGGATGTGCAGGCAGAAATGTGAGCAATGTGGAAGAAAGATAGCCAGACAGTTTCAGTCATAGTAGGAGCAATAGGTCTTATAAAAAAGACTCTCCAGTCACATTTAGACATGTTAACAATACATGTAAGCCCGTATAAACTGCAGGAGTCTTTACTTCTGGCTGACATCAAAGACTAAAACAATACTTAATTCCATGAATGTTGGTTGTACTTTGACTTAGAAATGGGGTCCCTTCCCGTCATGGTGTTAGAAACCCAAAAGACTTGGAGAAATTAAAAAAAAAAAAAGAAAGAAAGAAAAGTCTTCTGGAGGCAAAGTCCTCAGATGCTCACATGAGGCTGGTTTGCAGAGTTTGCCATAGCTTGGAAAGTTATAATTGGGGGCTGGTAGCATCTGGACATGGTCACATCTTAAAGTTATGATGTTCTCTCCCAGAAAAAAATGCTTGAGGAAAAATCAAGTGCTGTGAACAGGTCCAGACAGTGCTCCTTAACTTTGTGAAGATATGTGAAGGCTGCCAACCTAGCCAGATAGAATTTTGTAGATAATTCTGTCATTTGTAAATATTAATGTAAGCCACATGTTTGTTCTCTTTGTTAAATGTTGAACTTCAAAAAAATTTAACCACATTGCACTCTGCTGGATGAAAGTTGATAAGTCAAGCACTGTATAATTCTTTGAATTCTCAAACTTGGAGCCGAGATGTCTGGATGAAAGAATTCTTGCTATTGTTTTGAGACCAGAGTTAATTGCTAGAATTTGCATAATGTATTTTATTGCTGTAGCTTCCTGACCAGATGCAAGATTAAAAGGGCTGTTAACTCTGGGTTTCTGTTAGCCTGGGAACCAGAGAAAAGTGATGTAATCTGAAATGAGTCAGTAGTACTGTGTTATCAGTTTAAGGACAGATGGACTCAGAGCATTTGTCTTAAGAACATCCAGCATCACCAGCATTCTGCGTATGCTCTATATGTAAGTATATTTTAGAACTGTGTTTTCTCTTAGATATAGCTAGGAAATAGGAAGATTAGATTAGTTTTTTTTTCTGTATTTATGTCAGATCTTTTCTACTGTATTCTTTTAAGTATTTCTCTGTGATCTCTGAATTCTTGACTAGCACTGTGTAATAAGAAGTGTTGTCTTGTGTTTTTATGATTTATTATTAAATATTTTTAAACCTTTTAATTGTGGCTGTTTTGTGTAGAGATAATTTAAGCTCTAGAAGTACATTGCATGTATATAGTGATACTGTCCAAATCACTCCAATAAGCTTTGCTGTTCAGTCACGCTTACCATTTGGATAACAGTATCGCACAGTAATAATTGGACACCCTTTGTTAAGGGCCTTTTTAGTAGCTGATATTAGTGGTTGTTTGCAGTAATTTCTACCGCATAACCTGTCAGAGAAGGAGGCATAGCTGGAGAACCTGAAGACCAAAGACGAAGAAACCACAGACGAAGAATCCACTTAAAACACCAGATGTTAAGTTGTCTATCTCGCCTTCATTCTTGCTGGATGGGTTCGGAGCCGACCTCGGCTCCGACTCGGCCACTCTAAAAGCTCGAGAGTTGGTTCCACCGGCTCGAGGCTCCCCTTATATCCCACAACGCTAGGCGAGAGTTACCTCAGATCTCGTTTGCCGCTACAGCTTCGAGGCTGGTTTTTCTACCGGTTCCTGGTGAGTACTATTTCTTGTTGAAATTAGTCTTTAAAATCCCCTTTTAATTTAACATATTTACTTAGTTTAGTGTAGTTTAGGAAACTTTTTATTCCCTTCCAAAAAATTTCCGTTTTTTTCCCTCAAGAACCTTAGGTTCTTCCCTTGGGCCTATAGGCCTTTCCTTCCCTAGTGGAGTGTGTGTGCATTATTTTTAAAATCCTAGTACTGCTTTTATTATAATTTAATTTAACAGGGTGTAACTAGTGTGTTTGTGTGCGTGTTTGTGTACACCTGTTCAAATAAAAAAATGTCCAAAGAAGCAAAGGTCTCCGGATTCAAGAAGTGTGATGCGTGCTGTCAGAAAATGTCTCTGACAGACGCTCACACTTCTTGTGTCTATTGTCTGGGGCCTTTGCACCTGCAGGACTCCTGTGCTGTGTGCCATGGCTTCAGCCCCAGGGTCCTGCAGGAAAGAAAGAATAAATTGATTCTTAGAGGCTTACTCAAGCCAGAGGATTCCCTGTCTGTTTCAACAGGGAAGCCCTCTAAGGCATCTAGGTCTTCGGCTCCGGTAACTGAGCCGAGACCTAAGGTTTCTCAACCTCTGCCTTCATCGGCTCCGGCTGGAGCCGATAAGTCTCAGCCCACAGTTTCTGTGGCCCCCTCGGCTCCGGCCGGAGCCGAGGTAGTAGAAGTTCCCGTGTTGGCTCCGACCAGACCTTCGGAGCCGACAACTAGGAAGAGGTCCAGGTCACCATCTCTTGGCTCCGTTCATTCGGCTCCAGGATCTCCCCTGCTGTCTGAACGGAGCCAAAGATCTCACACCTCTAGGTCATCGAGGCTGTCGGATCATGACCTTCAGAGGGTAGTGAGTCGACTACTTAAGTCCGAGGCACTGGCCCAGATGCTTCACAGCCCGACTCATCAATCGATGCCTGCCCCGGTCCATCAACATATTCCTCCTTCGACTCTTTTGAGCTCGGAGCCGGGTCGTGTCGGAACCGAGACTGTGATTGCGTCGGAGCCGATACAATTGTCTTCGGCTCCGTCGTCGGCTCCGTTCTTCCTTGGAAGAATCTCGGCGCCGGACTTCCTCGTCGGCTCGAGGGGTGAGTGGCATCGACCCTTGTCCGACCCCTCTCCTCTCGGTGCTTCGGCGCTGGTGAGTTCGGCTCCGACATCGGCCTCGAGCCATCACTGTCGGTGCCGAGGGAGGTTCTTAGCTTCTCGGAGCGGGACCTCTGGCTCTGCCTGACAGGGGTGCATTCGAGGTCATGCGGAGTGTGTTAGAGCCTGGCTCTACTCCACAGTCGGCTCCGTCCGCCCCTCCCTCTATGGTGCCTCAGGCTAAGTCGACTCACTCCCTCATCCCGGACCGCAGAGAGCCAGCTCCTCAGGAGCCCCTGTGGGGATTTCATCCTCTTCGAGGCCTCTCCTGATTTGGCAGAAGAGCCCCTCGAAGAGGAAGTGTAAGAGGAAACACATTGACTCACCTGAGTCCATCACGCCAGACACAGATTTGGATGATTCTGAGGGTTCCCCGTTCCCCTTCTGAAGATGTCTCATTTGCAGACATTCTGGAGATCCTGAAACAGAGGGGAAATTGGCCAGCCCTCAACCCTTCGGAGGACCAATCTGTGTATCTTGAGGCGTTTGGCTCTCGTCCTTCCACCTCCTGGGTGTCCCCCCTCATGCAGGTGGTTGCTAAGAAGGCATGGACGGCTCCTGATTCAGTGGACCCCACTCCCAGGAGACCCTCCAAGTTCATAACAGCTCCAGCAGACAAACAATTTTTAACAAAAGGAGTTTCTGTGGATGCTATGGTGGTAGCTGCTGCCACTAAGAAGGAGCTAGCTGATCCTTCAGTACCTGTCCATCCACCTAACAAGGAATCTAGGTCCATGGATAGGTACGGGAAGCGGATGTTCTCGTCAGCGACATTTACCATGCGTTCGCTGAACTACCTGTGCCATTTTACTCGCCTTCAAAGGGACTTGATCAAGGAAGCGAGTGAAATGTTAAAGGACCCTACAGCTGCGGGTTTCCAAGATAAGATGAACACGCAGCTGGCTACCCTTAATTCCATAACCAACTCCTCCATGCGCCTTCTTACGCGGCTGATGGAGCGAGCAGAGCCGCAGGGACAGGTGTGGCCTTACGTAGGCATGCCTGGATGCGGCTATGCAATTTTGCGGACCCCTTCAAGACGTCTTTCACGAACTCCCCGCTTGATGGATCATCTCTTTGGTCCTCAAGTGAAAGAAACCTTGACTAGGTGCGAGACTGATGGCAAGACCCTTTCTGCCGCCGGAGTCCATTTTCTACTCCTTCCAGGCCTTACCCCAAAGGCCAGAAAGGTGGAAAGATGTGGTTCCGTAAACAATCTCAAGGGACTTCGCCTGATGCACAGAGTCGTTTTCCCACCAGAGGCAGAGGTGGGAATAACAATGGTAGACGTCGCCCTAGGGGCAGGGGGGGTCCGCAGAACCAGGGCAATCGGGAAGTCTTTCCTGACAAGCCCTTTCAGCATCCCTGAGGTGTTGCCCGACTGCCCATCTTCGGAGGCAGTCGGGGGAAGATTGTCACTGTACCCAGAAGCCTGGCTATCCCTGACTCAAGACAAATGGGTACAGTCCATCATTTCGAAGGCTATTCTATCCCTTTCTTCGCTTTCCAAATCAGTCAAAAATCCCTTCCAGATGTTCCACCTGCTCAAAGGGATCTAGCAGTTTTGGAAATTTCAAAACTGCTTGCAAAAAGAGCAATTCAGCCAGTTCCAGCAGACCAGCAAGGATCCGGAATCTACTCAAGGTTCTTTTTAGTTCCAAAGAAAACAGGGGACTGGAGACCAATTTTGGATCTCAGTGTCTTGAACAAATCAGTCAAGAAAACAAGATTTCGGATGGTCACGCTGCAATCCATCCTTCCCCTTTTGGGCAAAGGAAACTGGATGTGCTCTATAGACCTTCGGGATGCGTACTATCACATAAAGATGAACAGACGCTCCAGAAGATTCCTCCGCTTCAGGCGGGGAACCAGTCATTTTCAGTTCAGGGCCCTGCCCTTTGGTCTCACCACTGCCCCCCGGGTGTTTACCAAATGCATGGCAGTGGTAGCTTCTCACCTGAGACAACAAGGATTCCAGGTGTTTCCATATTTGGACGACTGGCTCCTCACAGCTCCCACCAAGCATCTCCTTCTGATGGCCAGAGATTACACTTTTCGCTTGTCAAAACTGGGTATTTCAATAAATTGCGAAAAGTCTGTTTTGTCGCCTTGTCGCACTATTACCTACATAGGCTAAATCTAGATACAATAAACATGTCTGCAAGGCTAACACATCAGAGACTATCAGACATTCACAAATTGGTATCACTCCTTCTCAACAACAACAGAATCAAAGCCAGGTTAGTTCTAAAGGTGTTGGGAATTATGGCAGCGGCCATACCCCTGCTTCCATTAGCCAGATACCACATGCGGATCCTTCAGTGGATGCTTTTTACTCAATGGTCATACCAGGAACTTCCAATGTCTCACACCATTATGATCACGCAAGTGTGCAAAAAGCATCTCATGTGGTGGATGTCTTCCCCCCAGCTCCTGTCGGGAAGACCCTTTGTTCCACCTCCTCCGGTTGCTACTCTGACAACGGATGCCTCCCTGATCGGATGGGGGGGGGGCATTATCAGGGCAGGACAGTCCAGGGCACATGGCAACCAAACGAATGCCACTTGCACATAAATGTTCTGGAGATGAGAGCAGTGCTTTTAGCGTTGCAAGCCCTTCAAGACTCTCTTCCCTTGGGAACAATTGCAATCCAGACAGACAATATGTCTGTAGTGTGGTACATCAACAAACAAGGCAGAACCAGATCATACCCCCTGTGTCGAGAAGCACTCAGACTGTGGCAATGGGCGATTTCTTCTCCGCGGGTTCTGATAGCAACGCACATCGCCGGGAAGTCCAATCATATTATGGACAAGTTGAGCAGAGCTATACTCATGCCTCACGAGTGGTCTCTGAAAGACTCTGTAGTGAGAGAAATTTTTCTCAAGTGGGGTCAGCCTTGCTGCGATCTTTTTGCTACTCCCCAAAACAGCAAGTGCAGAGAATTCTTCACTCTATTCCCTTTACCAGGCCAACCCAGCAGAGACGCCTAGTCCAAGTTTGGCCGGGGACTTCTGTATGCATTTCCTCCTTTCCCACTGATCTCTCAAGTAATACAGAAAGCTATCGCTCAGAAGGCCTCATTGATCCTCATTGCTCTACTGGCCTCGACAAGTGTGGTTCCCCTTTCTACATCGTTTTCTCTTGGAGCGACCGTGGAATCTGGACCTAGTTCCAGATCTTTTGATCCATCAGTCGGGTCAGTTTCATCGCTCCCTCCCCTCTCTGAACCTCACTGCTTGGTTCCTCCAGTTCCAACTTTAGCCAGGCTTCCTCACTTATCTCACTCTGTTAGAGATATATTGATAGCTTCCCATAAATCTTCCACTCGAAAGATTTATTTGAGTAAGTGGAAACGCTTCACATATTGGGCTCAAGGAAAGGACATAGATCCTTTCACTGCTTCCATCCAACTAGTCCTTGATTTTCTAGCTGAACTCTTCCATGCAGGTTCATCTCCATCTACACTTAAAGTTCAATTGGCAGCTATTTCTAACTTTCATGTGGGTATTTCTGAATCTGCCCTAATGTCCCACAAACTCTGCAAAGCCTTTTTGAAAGGAGTTTTTCTTCTCAGACCTCCTATAAGAAATCCTCCTTCTCCTTGGGACCTAAATTTAGTTCTTGCCTCTTTGATTCTTCCCCCTTTCGAACCTGCAGTCTCCTGTTCCTTAAAATTATTATCATGGAAAACTCTTTTTCTGGTAGCTATTACATCAGCTAGAAGAGTTTCAGAGCTTCAAGCACTCAGCTGTCGTCCTCCTTATCTTTTGTTTCATAAGGACAGAGTATCCTTACGAACTAACCCGTCCTTTTTGCCTAAAGTGGTCTCGACATCAAATCTGAATCAAAGCATTGATCTACCAGTCTTTTTTCCAGAATACTCCAATAGGTCTGAACAAAAATTACACTGCCTGGATGTTCACCGTCAATTGAGGTACTACTTGGATAGAACTAAACAGTTCAGAAAATCTGATCAGCTGTTTGTCTCCTATGCGGAGAGCAGAAAGGGACCTTCAGTTTCAAAGGTATCATTATCCAGATGGCTAACATCATTGATTTCTCTTGTATATGAGATTAGACATCAAAAGCTACCTGATAAACCTAAGGCTCATTCCACCAGAGCTTTGGCTACTTCTTTAGCCTTCCAAGACAGACTGCCTATTGACACCATTTGTGCAGCAGCTACTTGGGCTACTCCTCACACTTTCATTTCTCATTATAAGTTGGATTTAGCTTCTAGGCATAGAGCTAGCTTTGGTTCCACTGTTCTCAGGAGTCTGTTCCGTTAGGCCACCCGGGACAAGGTGCTAGGGACGCGGTCCCATCCAGCAAGAATGAAGGCGAGATAGACAACTTAACATATAGAAGTTATGTTCTTACCATAACGTTCCATGTTAGTTGTCTTCTTCGCCTTCTTCTTCGCCCCACCCTCCTTCCCCCTGGCCTGGACAGACCTAGAGGAGTTGTGATTGTGACCTCTCTTTCTACCACCTCTTTTCTTAGACATATGCTATTATGCATATTTCCTGGTTCAGGATGTAGGTCACCCTTCTTTCTTCCTGTTGTTAGAGGTGGATTCTTTTTTACAGTTATTCTGTTACTATTATAAGCTGGGGTTAGCTTACAAACGAGATCTGAGGTAACTCTCGCCTAGCATTGTGGGATATAAGGGGAGCCTCGAGCCGGTGGAACCAACTCTCGAGCTTTTAGAGTGGCCGAGTCGGAGCCGAGGTCGGCTCCGAACCCATCCAGCAAGAAGAAGGCGAGAAGAAGACAACTAACATGGAACGTTATGGTAAGAACATAACTTCTATTTTATTGCACGTCTAGCGCTTCGGCAACTGCCTTCAAGGAGTATAAAACATCACATAACTTACAGTTTATATACCCTAATACATCTAACAATTAAACAGCCTAAACCAATTAATCAATAAACATTAAAAAATACTTAATACTGCTTCCTCATCAAATAAGAAGCCTCCAGTTACATTCCACATTCAGACCCTGAGGAAATAGTGTCATATTTCAAAATGAAAATACTTTCTTTATATAACAACTTCTTTTTGTACAAATCACCAGAAAATACACCTTTCACAATATGTTCTAAGATAGTGGCTTGTATCCCATTTGGATTAAAATTGTGAGCCAGCATAAAATGTTTAGCAAAAGGGCGATCTTCTTTATTATTTATAATATTCCTGACATGCTCCTGCAGTCTAGTTTTAAACTTCCATTTACTTTCTCCTGTATATACAAGGTTACAAGGACATTTCAACGCATAAATAATACCTTCAGTATTACAGCTATATATATTTTTTTAACCTCAAATACATGGCCATTTATATACTTAAAAAGTTGGAACAATATAAGGACATACATTGCAATGACCACAGGGTGAAGTTCCTAATGTCTGCATGGTCCTATGTTGTAATGTCTCAATGGGATATTTAAATTTGTTATGTACCAAGATATCTTTTAAATTCCTACCTCTATGAAATGAAATGCCTAAAGACCTAGACAGTAATTTTTTTAGGTCCATTGATCTAAACAAAAAATTCCAGTAGTGTTTAACAATATCTATTAAAACACCACTGAAAACACTATATGTAGAGACAAAATAAACTAGTCTTTTCTCTTGATTTCTAACATCTAACTTATACCCCTATAAGTACCAACTTTATGTTGTTCATTAATAGCCTTATCTATAGCTGTTTGAATACTAGCTTCACTATATCCCCTCGATCTAAACATCTCACTAGTCACATTAATTTCTTTAAAAAAGTCCGTGTCAGTGTTACATAGCTGTCTAAGTCGCATACATTCCCCATAGGGCAAGGAGACCAAAGTATGGACTGGATGACAGCTAGTCCCCATCAAATACTGATTACTATCAGCAAACTTTCTATGCACAGACGTACGTAAAGTATTACTGTCCTCCAGAATCAGATGTATATCTAAAAAAGTTATATCTTTGCCCACCTGTATGCCATCAAAGGAAAGTCCAAATCTATTATGTTGCATAACTTCTATAAACTGACCCACCTTTACAAATAAAAACAAGATCATCTATAAAATGAAAATAACTAACTATGTAATTTTTAAAAAGTCTATATGATATAACTATTCTAACTCATACAAACCCATCATCAAGTTGGCATACCTGGGAGCAAAAAATGCCCCCATGGCAGTGCCCTTGATTTGTCTGTATATTTGTTCATTAAACATAAAAAAATTGTTATTCAAACAAAATTCCAATATTTCAATAATATAATACGTTACTGGACTATCGCACAAAAAATATTTTACTGCTTCTAGTCCAAACTGACACTCTATGTGAGTATACAAACTAACAACATCAACACTTATAAAAACATATCTCCACTCCACTGTATTTTAGATAATTATTCCAAAAAATCAAAACTATCCCTAATATAACTAGGTATGATTATTACATAAGTGAATAAATATTCATGCAAAAATTTCCCAATATTAGATAAAAAATATTTTTGAGCAGTTACAATAGGCCTACCAAGTGGGTCAACCCCACTTTTATGAATTTTTGGAAGACAGTCAAATCAAGCCAACTCACTGTCACCAGTACTAAACTTTTTATCTTTGTCATTTTGTGAAAGAAAAGTCTTCTGGAGGCAAAGTCCTCAGATGCTCACATGATGCTGGTTTGCATAGTTTGCCACAGCTTGGAAAGTTATAATTGGGGGCTGGTAGCATCTAGACATGGTCACATCTTAAAGTTATGATGTTCTCTCCAAGAAAAAAAATGCTTAATGAATCAAGTGCTGTAAAGAGGTCCAGACAGTGCTCCTTAACTTTGTGAAGATATGTGAAGGCTGCCAACCTAGCCAGATAGAATTTTGTAGATAATTCTGTCATTTGTAAATATTAATGTAAACCACGTGTTTGTTCTCTTTGTTAAATGTTGAACTTCAAAAAAATGTAACCACATTGCATTCTGCTGGAGGAAAGCTGATAAGTCCAGCACTGTATAATTCATTGAATTCTCAAACTCGGAGCCGAGATGTGTGGATGAAGGAATTCTTGCTATTGTTTTGAGACCAGAGTTAATTGCTAGAATTTGCATAATGTATTTTATTGCTGTAGCTTCCTGACCAGGTGCAAGATTAAAAGGGCTGTTACACTCTGGGTTTCTGTTAGCCTGGGAACCAGAGAGAAATGATGTAATCTGAAATGAGTCAGTAGTACTGTGTTATCAGTTTAAGGACAGATGGACTCAGAGCATTTGTCTTAAGAACATCCAGCATCATCAGCACTCTGCCTATGCTCTATATGTAAGTTTATTTTAGAACTGTGTTTTCTCTTAGATATAGCTAGGAAATAGGAAGATTAGATTAGTTTTTTTTCTGTATTTATGTCAGATTTTTTCTACTGTATTATTTTAAGTATTTCTCTGTGATCTCTGAACTCTTGAATAGCACTGTGTAATAAGAAGTATTGTCTTGTGTTTTTATTATTTATTATTAAATATTTTTAAACCTTTCAATTGTGTCTGTTTTGTGTAGGGATAATCTAAGCTCTAGAGTGTATTGCATGTATATAGTGATACTGTCCAAGTCACTCCAATAAGCTTTGCTGTTCAGTCACACTTACCATTTGGATAACAATATTGCACAGTAATAATTGGACACCCTTTGTTACGGGTCTTTTTAGTAGCTGATATTAGTGGTTGTTTGCAGTAATTTCTACCCCGTAACCTGTCAGAGAAGGAGGCATAGCTGGAGAACCTGTGCCAGCCTTCCCCAGGAGTGTCTGTGTGTTTGTATATAATAACTCATATCTCAAAGTGTTTGTGTGTCAGCTACTTGGGCAGGGACATGAAGCACTGGTTGGACAGAGAGGGTGGTGGAGGTTATAGCTTGACCACTAGGCTGAGATCTGGACCCTATAGCTGTGCCAGTGGGGAGTCTTATTGGGGATATGGAGAGAAAGGGAGAAACCAGCCCCAGACTGACTGTGATCTCTGTGTGCTCTTAAGGGAAATTGTACTTTACTGTGTGTGCATTTGTTATCCTCCCCTATGTGGACGCCCCTCACTGGTGTTAGTGGTGAGGATTGAGGCACCTTGATTGCTGGGCCAATGCACGGGTGTCGCAAACTTTATATCCTTTTCCTTCTTTCAGCAGAGGCAGCAAGTTTTGTCCACATACCTTCTTGATACTTGAGGGGACAGGAGATTTTTGACCTGCTTTGACCTAAGCAAAGTCAGCACACCGTTTTATGTCATTTCTTGTGGATGGTGACTTTTTAGATGGTCAATATCTGTGCATAGCATAGCAGCTATATGGTTTTGATTGGCATGATAGATACCTTCTTGGTACATCACCTTCTGCGATCCTCACAGAGGGTTTCTTATGTTCATTCTGTCTGGGTTTCATTTTCAGTACAAACTGTTGCATTTTGATCTCCACACTGTGCATTTGTGTTTTTTTTTTTTTTTTTTACCAGTATGCTTACTGTACCGGTTGAGGAATTGTTGAAAAGGAACTTTGCATTCATTTTCTTCAGTGACTGGTTCTTTCTAACCCTGTCAAGGTAAGCCCTAGTAGTGACCCTTGCTTGAGTTTTGGTTGCAGATCCTGAGGTAACCATAAACTGAGAGAAGTTTCTTGTCCCAGCATAGATGATTTTTTTTTTGCAGATGTGTGATATCTGTTACAAAGTTGTAGTGTTCACAAACATTTTGCGTTTGACATTGCATATGAATAAATGCACTACTTGCATTGTATTTACATTTTAGTGTAATGTGTATTTTTATTCTGTGTGTACTGAACGTAACACTGAAAAGGAGTCCAGTAATCCAGGTCTATGTTTGCACATCGAAAAAAAAATTACAGCGAACGGCTAATAATTGAACATTAAACAACAAAAGTTTATTGTACTAAAAATGCTAAACAGCAAAAAATAATTCATCAAATGGCCATAGTTTTCCAACAACCAGGAAGTACTGTGATGCATAAGGAAGGAAACCTTTCTTTAAATTTGCCCTATTCCCCACTGTAGTGCGATCTTGGAGTTGGTATATATATTTAGGGGGGCAGAGCCCCCCACCTTGGTTGGTTACATTCTCGATGTTGGCCAACTATGGCCATTCGATGAAGTATTTTTTGTTGTTTGTAAGCTTTTTCAGTATGTTAAACTTTTGCTGTTTAACATTCGATTATTAGCCATTTGCTGTAATTTTTTTCAATGCGCGCACATGGACTCCAGTAATTCTGTACCTCTGGCTGATAAACAGTATAAATACAGTATAAAACGTTCTCTTAAACGGTAAGTTTGCAGTAAGCTAACCTTCCTTTTCTAGGGTATTGTAATTAATAACAGTTCAGGATATTTGCTTGTCAGTGTGTGTTGAATAATCGTTGTTTGAAAAAAAGTATTTGTTGAGCTGATTATTGTTTTTGCTAAACCTTTGTAGACATTAGCAGAAAATGCTCCCAGTCAGTTAATACTGTACCACTACTGCGAACTTCAGGAAGACAAGGGAATTGTACTCTTGACAGCAGAAATGGATTCCACCTTCCTGGTAAAAATCTTAATTCTATCATTTTTTTTCTTCCTATACAATTAATAATTGAAGTCACATTGGGATTAGATGAGTGTCTCACTACTGCTCTGGCATCTTCATTTTTTATAGCAAGTTAAAACCCATTATATTTGCTCAAGAACCCACACTGCCAGGGTCATTTAATGTGGTTTTATATGTAGTTCTGATATCTTACATACCTAAATGCATTGCTTACTTGTTCTGTTTCGAACACTTTAATACGCATGTTGTGTGCATTATTACTTATTTCTTCAGGAATATTCCTGATAAGACTTGTTACTGGCACAGCAATTGCACTTTATAGGTAATTATTTTTTAGGAGGGGAATTTCATTAGGCTGCTGTAAACAGGATTATACAATGGCAGGATTGACAGGACTGATAATTGATTTTAATTCACCCATTCTCCCATACACACAAACCCTCAGCACCTTGTGGATCGAATGAATGCATTGGCCCCCGTTTGTTTTTTTTTGTTGTTTGTTTTGTTTTTAGGGAATGGCCACATTTTGTGCTGAAAGCATCAAGTGGCTTATATACTTTTACAAGGTGTTGCGGTGAAAATACTTGCACCACTGAGCTGCTTTTCTAATGCACAAAGTATAACTTTTAAAATTCTGTAGCTCTGTGATGTATTGCAGGTGCTGACAGTGACTTTTACAGTAATATAGGGTAAACCATTAACCTTAAAAATTGACATTTACATTGATGGTAGGCTGAGATGCAGAATATTAAATGGACTCAAAGGGCACTTTAGGTAGGCTTATTGTATCCTTCTGCCATCAAGCAGCTGTTATGTCATAATTGATTTGCACTGTCCTTGTCTCCTTGCCTTGAGTGGACAGGTAGTTCCAGTTAATTGGAGCATGGAGACAGAGAAGTATATGTGCATGGAATACTGAAGCAAGGACAAAGTACAGCCAGAAAGAATGTACTAAATAATTTGATGGTGTAGATTAGAGGTCATAGATGCCACAGTAAAGAATTACAGTTAAACTGAGTTTTCTCTTATTAGTGGTTCTCAGCTGACCATTATTGTATGTTAAAAGAATATACAGATTATTCCATTTCATTGTAATAAAGTGTTTCATGGTGTACCATTCTGCAGTTTGCTGTTGTGGTTGTCTTTGTAGAAGTACTTCATTTAAAACTGCAATATATAGCTTACTTGTGCCTTTGGATGTACCTTTTCACACAAGGAAGCACTGTGATGCAGTGAATGGTTAATACTGCTACCTCACAGTGTTTGGTTCTGTAGTATGTCTCACAAAATAGGTCCATTTCATGCGGCGTTTACATGTTCACTCAGTGTCCACACTGATTTTGGCTGGAGGCCCTGGTTTCATTCCAGTTCCCAGTTGCATGCAAATGGCTGAATTGGAAAAGCCCATAGCTCCACCTAGATGTGTGTGTGTGTGTGTGTGTGTGTGTTTTTATCTGTATATATGTAAAGTGTATATATAAAATTAACGTGTGCAGTTCAAGTTCCTGTATATAAAATTTGTGTACTTCAAGATCCTACACATCAGCCAGGTTGTCAATGTATAGACCATGTTCCTGTGTTGCATCTGAAACTTACCCTACATGCTCTCCAAAAAGACTCTCCTCTTCAGATCTAACTTACCATGTTTCAAAACAGAATCATCAGAGAAAAAAATTACCTTAAGCTGCATTCTGCTTATTTCAATTGTCTATAAGAAAACTTGGTTCTTTTTATTCAGTATTGCTTTTCTGTGATTTCAAATGTTAGTTCAGGTCAGGCATTTTTACCGATTATTACTCGTCTGTATTTTATGTCTGTGTAAGCTGCAAGCATTTTATCATCTTATCCTTCTTATTGTACAGCATAGTGCTGTTCTGCAATGGTACTGATGTTCATATGTTTTCTTGGTTGTTAATGTTTAAGTTTGGATTGCATTGTAGTGTATAGCTTAAAAAGAAGAGTAAAGTATTTAAGTGTGAGTATAGTCAGAAAGCACTGCCTCAGGACATTTTTTGTCTGCCTGTTGCTTGGGAAAAGCATTTTACTGCTGGGTGTGATATTGCAAAGTGTTTAGTCTGTCTACTCTTAGATATTAAAAAGACAAGTTGAAATTGTTTATAACAGGAAGATGTTTCAGTCCCCCCTCCCTCCGTTATTGCTTTCACTACAAGCAGTGCTTCAAGGTCAGCTACCCCAACCACCAAAGCAGTGCTAGTTGTTGTTTGTGATGAATTTGCCAAACACCCTTCCCCCTGATCTAGTTTCTTGGTGGTCCATCCTGTCAACAGAAGTGGTTCAACTGGTACTCAAGTCTTCATTAGAAAATCATCTCTTCCAAGAAGACCATACCAAACTCTCCACACTCTCCCACCTGGATTATGATAAGACTGATGCTAGGAAATCCCACCCAGATCCTGAAAAAAAAAAAAAAAGAGTGAAGAAAAATTTGACAACTTTTGATTTACTTGCTGATGTAGTTAAGCTGATTAGAACTGAAAGCTTCTTTGTGTACTTCTGTGCATATAACTATGAGCTCATACTATTGTCAGCAAAGTTCTGTAGATGTTGTATTCCTCCATCTGAATGTGACTATGAAAATTTAATAGAGGCATATTTGAGAGTTCAGTAATGAATGTATGTTGTCTGTTCCCATTTGGTGTTAGGATAAATAGAAGCACCTATTCAGTACCTACTGTTTTTGCTTTGTCTTCCCAATTCCGCATTTTTTCACTGGGCTCCATTCTAGCATACGTTTTGAGGAGACCAGAATTAAATTACAAGGCTCAGATTTTGATGATAACCAATCTGTCTTTGTTGGCTGCAGTTTAAATTTCAAGGCCCCTGCTTTGGAAGTTATCTCCTTTAGTATTGACATCTTTTGTCCCTGGGTTTTCTGGCCTTTAGCTGGACCTTCAGGGTTGAACTTGGCTTAGAGTTTTAGCATCTTTTAGCATCCATGTTGATCTCACAGGGGTTGTGATTGAGTCTCATAGCATTGAGCCAGGAGTGTTTGGGTTCTTGGTGACTGGTTCAACATGACTTGGCTGGTGTAAGTGTCTCTCTTGGCTGGCTTTGATCTCTGGAAGCAGGAGTCAATGTAATTTCACCTTGAGTGCTGCTTTGACCTTGATGTTGTCATTGTCTGTACATGCTGTTCTCCATATGCTGCCACCATTTGTGCCTACATCCCATGCCATTAGTATCAGCTATAGACGGTGCCATACCTGGACATCCACATTTACATTAAGTAAGACAGAGGGACCTGAAACCTTTTGCAAGATCATTCCCAGATATCTGGACCACTTCTACCTTCTTCATCATCCCTGGACTTTCCACCTCTGAAGACTTTTAGGAAACATAACTATAAGAAGAAGCACATAGATGAGACTCTGGAGTCTTACACTGCAGATTTTCAGGAAGAAGAGGAATTATAATTCTTTCCTGCCCCCCCATGACTCTATGTTTAGTGATTAACTTGAAATAATGAGTCAGAAGGGGAGAAGAGACTCCCACAGTCCCCAAGATCTCTCCATAGAGGATCATGCATGAGGCTTTCTGGACCCCATCTCCAAATCTAGTTTCTTGGTGGTCCGTCCTGTCATACTTAAGTGATACCTAAGTCTTCATTAGAAAATTACCTCTCCTGTGAAGACCATACCAAATTGTCTACACTCCGCCTGCCGGATTGAGATTCCCAAGTTTGATTCGAACTTATCTGTATGTGGCTGCCCTTAAAAGGTCTGATCTTTTGGAACCTTGCATTCCATCCATCAGATAAAGAAGCAGTAGTGATGTACAGATTTAGAGACTGCATTTACTCACCCTTGACTTTTTCTGTGCAGTTATCTGTCTCATAAATTAAGGTTCCAGAGCTGGCAGATGAAATGAGCCATTCAGTGGAAAAATTTTCAGTGTCCATAATCACAGTGGGATTTGCATCCCATTCAGCTGATGGTGTGGCTCAGCAACAGATGTCTGTATTGCTTTTCACTGTCATGTTTAAGTACATTTGATTTACTTCACCAAGGACAACAAGGTGACCTGTACTAATGCCCACTTCAGCGGGTTTACTTTTCAGTCCAAATGTTAAAGTTCACCTGGAGGATATGGAAGTGAAAAGAAAGTCCCTTTTTGCTGTTGGTGTAAATTTCATACTGTAAAGTGCATGTTTGCCAATAACAACAAAATAACCAGAGGCCTGAAAGAGACCATCATTATTATGTTAACTTTAAGAATGGTCATTAGCACAGAGGCAGAAATTATTAGCAGTACCAGTGTGCCATAGTCCTTCTTCCAGGAGACATCACTAGAGCCCCTTGAGACCTTGTCAGAGTGTTCCATGCAAGACAGGTAGATGAGAACAGTAATATGTTGAGGCTGTACAGTTCCCTTCTACTTCTCTCCTAAGCCTACTGTCTAACCTTACCAGATATTCTACCCTGTCAAATCAGTACTTCAAGAAAAGAAATGATCTGATGTTATCCATGTCATTATTCCTCAATGAAGGGTCTTGGATCCAATATCGGATCCGAGCTGGCAACTTTTAGCATAGACAAGAGACAAGGCTCAAGCTCCTCCCTCTCCCATCATCCCCTGCTGTCCTGCAACCCTCAGGTCTTGTTTGTCAGGTTTTGCTACGGACGTGATCCCTGGCTCTCGCTCACAGATAAGTGACTTACTTCAGCTTTTTTTTGCTATAGCTTAGCTTAACTTACTGGTTTTAACTCTCTCTCTGATTTATCTTTAGCTGTTGTGTTACCTCCCCTCCCCTCCCTTAGATTTCCCTGGTTTGGGTAGTTTCCATTGTTAGTTGGGTTTTTTGGCACCTTTTTTTTTTGGTTAGTCGCTAGGCATTACTGTTTGCATTTGTATTGTAGTTGTACTTTTCAAAAATTAGAAATTATGTCTGAAAAGCCCTCTGGGTTTAAAGCGTGCTTCTCGTGCAGTCAGAAGATGCCCAATTCAAAGGAATGTTTGTATTGTTTAGGGGCTCCTCACCTGGAGGCTGAATGCAACATTTGTGCTGCATTCAACCCCAGAACTTTGGTGGAGCGCCACAATAAGCTGCTCCTTATAGGCATGGTGCAGGGGGGGTGTCCTTATGTTTCCCCTCCTAAGGCTTCCTCTTCTGACCTAAGACGAAGACCCCTTCCATGCCCTTGGTGGCATCTAAAAAGCCACGGCCTTCTTATCCTAGATCCTCAGATCTTACTCCAGCTTGGGTTATCTCAGATCTGAGGTCTTTGAATCTGAGATATTTGGGTTCTTCTTCTGGATCCAAGGCCTCCTCGGATCAGAGGCCCTTGAATCCGGTCAAGGTCAGGCCAGCCTCGGATCCGACTAGTTCATTGGATCCGATTGCTCCTTCTGCTCGGCCATTGGATCCAACAGGCTTGTCAGATCCACCCATAACTATTGAGGATACAGTTTCACCTAGTTCCTCGAGACATTAGACCGTGGAGCCAAACTCCAGATCACCAACACAGATCCTCAGGGTCTCTGGCCAAGTCTACCCACTCCTCCACTTCCTCCAGATCGTCCAGGAGTTTTTGCCTAACAACATGGACAGGATCATGAGGAGCTTCCTCAAAGCCCAAATAGAGTTGGGGCCTTTGGTGATTCCCAGCCCACCTGAGTAGGGAAGCTTCTCCAATCCCAATTTGCTATTCTCGTCTTCCAACCCCAGGGGCTTAGGAATCTCTGGACCCAGAAACCTGCAGTTAGATCCTGATGATGCTGAGTATTCCTTTTTTCTAGACCCTGTCACGGTCTCTGGCCTGCTCTGTTCCTCCGCCCTTGGACCAAAGTGTGTGCCATGCTGGAGTGGTAAGTGCTGGCTTCATGAGAACTGGGTTGGGTCTGGTCTTTTTGGACCGATCTCCTCCCCTGGGGGCCTTGGCAGCTTTGGACTGGTATCATTGGGGGGGTCGTGGCTCTGTATCGGGGGTTGTTCTTTCTCTCCAGGGAACTTCACCCTCTGAGATTGGGGACAGGACCGCTCCCAGTCCCTTGGCCTTCCGGGTGGTATAAAGGACCTTCTCCAGGACTGGAGCTACATCTCCCGCCCCTTCAGGTCAATCCCTGCCTTGGTCTACCTTGGGTGAAGAGGCCTCCCATCCTGTCTAGGGTCATCCCTCCTGTTTGAGCGTTCAGGGGGTTTCTTCCCCCATGGGTTCCCTACATCTTCTGAGTCCTCCACAGAGCCCCCCACTGAGGAGGTACCTCGTAAGAGAAAGTGCAAGAGGAGGCACTTGGACTCACCCACTGAGTCCTCACAGAGGACACGGCCCTCGATGAAGGAGACAGGTCCCCCAGATCTACACCCAATGATATCTCCTTTGGGGACATCCTTGCGATCCTGAAGGAGAAGGGTGGATGTTCTCCCCAACCCCCATCATCGAAGGAGTCCATGTTCCTGAAGGCTTTCAGGATGGGCCCATCCACTTCCTGGGTGTCTCACCATCCTGACTAGTTGGTTGATCTTATCGCCAGCAGGGCATGGAAGGAGCTCCACACTGTGGAACCATTTCCTAAATGAGATGATAAGTTACTTAGCCCCTGCCCCCCTTAGACCACCCCTACTGAAGCAAAGAAGTTCCAGTTGATACCATTGTGGTGGCCATGGCCACCAAGAAGGCCCTGGTGTAGCAGAGCTCTGTGGTCCATCCCCCGAACAGGGAGTCTCAGGTGATATGACCAGTATGGGAAACAGTTGTTTGCCTCGGCTACGTTTGGGTCGAGGGCAGTTAATTACTTGGCACACTTCACCCTCCTCCAAAGGGACTTGGTCAAAGAACTCACCGCTTCCCTTACAGAGTTATTGCCAGCGGAACACCTCAAAAAGGTGTCTCCCAAGCTTTCTACTCTGATGTCATTTGCTAATTCCTTGATGAGGTTAATTTCCAATAGGTTCATAGGTAGGTACTAGGCTATCGGTCCTGGGGCCTATACAAGCCCAGCCAAAAAGGTACCCTGGCTTTTGCCACCCAAGAAAATTATTTTCCTGTGCCACTGTCGAGCAGAGCCACAGAGGTGATCCCTGGGGTGAATTTCCTATTTCCCATCCAATTATCAAGATTTTTCTTGGAGTGCTAATGAGGAGCTTTGTTTGATATAGATAGGTAGTTTATTCCAGAGTATGGGAAGTCTCTGGGACAGTAACCTATCCCTCCGGCATGTTCTGTTTATTGTGGTGACAAGGTTTAGGTCCCTAGAGCGTGTAGCTCGGAGGGATTGGGATTTCTTTAAGTGGAGCATGTCCAACAGCTCTGGGTTTATCATAGCTTTGTATGTTAGGCAGAGATCACCTCTGAGTAGGTGATATGCGATGGAGTAAAGCTGGAGTTTTTTGAGACTGTCTGCGTAGGACATCTGTTTGAGGCCAGTAATCCTCTTTGTGAGGTATTTCTGCAGCCTTTCCAGTTGTTGCAGATGTCTTGTGAGGTACATACCAAAAGAGGCGTTGTACTCTATAATGGGTCTAATGAGTGATGAGTAGAGGGGAACAATGACCTCTTTTTTTCTGGATGAGAAACCTTTTGTGATGAGGTGTGCCACGTAGAAGGATTTCCTGACTACTGTGGCGATGTGATTATCAAAGGAGAGACTACTGTCCACCTGTGTCCCAAGGTCTCTTATCACACTTTTGGTGTTAAGTATACTACTGCCTATGTTGTAGTTCATGGGTACAAAGTTTTTACCAAAGGGGATGACCATGCACTTTTTGGCATTGAGCTTGAGGCCATGGCTTTGACACCAGGCATCTGTCTCAGTGAGGCCCTTTTGTAGGATGTCCACATCGTTAGGAGTTTCGATTATGGCTCCTAGTTTGCAGTCATCTGCGAATTTCGTTAGCCAAAGACCTTCTGTGTTAGCCTGTACTTCAGAGAAGTAGATACCAAACAGGAGAGGACCCAGGACTGAACCCTGTGGTACTCCACTTGTCACTGGTCTGAAGTCGGATTTGGAGTCTGCTACTTTCACTATGTGGGTTCTGTCAGTGAGCCAGTTGGCAACCCATCTTGTGACATAGGGATTTATACCTAGTTTAGTGAGTTTATCTATAATTCCAGAGTAGGGGATGGTGTCGAACGCCTTGGCAAGATCTAGATAGGCTGTGTGAACCACCTAACCCTTGTCTACGGCTTTGGTGACTGCTTCAAAGAAGTCTATCAGGTTTAGGAGACATGATCTGCCTTTTACAAACCCGAACTGGGTGGGGTCCAGAGTTTGTAGATTACCAATGTCGTCTTCAAAAATGAGCCATTCAAGAGGTCCGTACAGGATAAAGAGGATCCAGAACTTACTCTCGCTTCTTTTTAGTGCCAAAAAAGACTGGGAACCTGTGTCCTGTTTTGGACCTAAGCAACCTGAATCTATTGGTCAGAAAGTCAAAGTTCCGAATTGTCCCTGTTCAATCCATTCTGCCTCTGTTATGCAAGGACAACTGGATGTGCTCAATGGATCTCCAGGATGCTTACAATTACATCAGAATAGACAGACACTCCAGAAGGCATCTTTGCTTCCAGTTAGGGGCCCATCATTACCAATTCAGAGCCCCGCTCTTTGGACTCACCATAGCCCCCCTGGGTGTTTACCAAATGTATGTCAGTGGTAGCGGCTTACCTGCGGCTGCAAGGATTTCAGATGTTTCCTTACCTTGACGATTGGCTTCTCATGGTACCCATAGGGCAGCAACTGTCACAAGCCATCCACTATGTCCTAGTCTTGTTCAGTCAATTGGGTATCACTGTTAATCTCTCAAAGTCAAATCTGGTCCCTATGCAAAGGTTGGAATTCATAGGAGTCCAGCTAGACTTCGTCTCAGAGATTGCAGCATTGCCATTTCTCAGAGTTCAGTTGATCCAGGAGCAGGTCATGCAGATCTTAAATCTTTTACATCCTCCGGTCCACCTAATTCTTTGGATCCATGGCTGCGGCCATTCAGCTTGTTCCTCTGGCAAGGTATCATATGTGGATTTTACAGTGAACTGTGGCAGTTCAGTGGTCCGTCCTGTCTCAACCAGTGTCCAGGCCCATAAAACTGATGCCTGTGTGCAGATGGCACCCTTTGGTGCCTTCAATCTCAGGATCTCACCCGAGGCAGGCCCTTCTCTCTCTCTGCCCAATGTCACAGTGACCATGAATGCTTCCCCGTTGGGGTGGGGAAGCATTTTCAGGGGAGAACTGTTCAAGGCACAAGGGCCTGTGTAGAGACCAAGTTGCACATAAATGTCCTACAGATGAAATCAGTACTACTCTCATTGCAAGCCTTTCAGGGCTGCCTCCCCCTGAGGTGGATTGCTCTTCAGACAGACAACATGGCAGTGGTCTGGTGTATCAGCAAACGGGGGAACACGATCTTACCCATTGTGCAGAGAGCCCATGAGAGTGTGGGAATAGGCATTGTCATCCATGCACTTTCTTCTTGCAACGCATATACCTGGGGACTCCAGCATGTTGGCTGCCAAACTCGGCAGAGCCATCTTGAGTCCTCATGAGTCAATCAATCCCAAGATGGTGAAGAAGATTTCCGGCCGCTGGGGTCAACCGTGCTTCGACCTCTTTGCCTTCCCAACCAGCAACAAATGCAGTATGTACTTCGCCCTGATACCCTCACCCGGGAACTCACCGAGGGATGATCGGGTCTATATTAGATCACTGACCGCTTAAAGAAGCGAATGGTGATTAATCGACCCTATGTAAGAGAAAGCTTACAATCTCGAACTGTCAGAACAGCTATTTTTTTCCTAGGAAAAAAAAACGCTGTTCCAAAACATATACACACAAAACACAAGCACACCAAACAAACAGCAATCCACACACACACACACACCCAAAATCTTACAACTAACCTTACACTAAACTATACACACACCACTAACTTTCCACTTACCTTAACCCAAACCCTAACCCTAAGGTCCGTCACTATCGCACACTCACCTCACCCACTCCCTAACCCTAACTCACCTAACCCGCCCTAACCCTCATGTCCACACAATCGCACACACATCTAACCCGCGCCCTAACCCTAACTCACCTAACCCGCCCTAACCCTCACATCCACACAATCGCACACTTACCTGAACCCGACCTGTAACTTTCCACCACAGCGCTGAAAATACCGAAGCAACAGAAATGGACAACCAAAATCTTTCCCTAGGAAAGATTTTGGGTTTCTGTTGCTTCGATATTTTAAGCTTTTGCTCCGTAGAGTTCGATATTAGAACATTCAAAGGTTTTAAACCTCGATGTTCTAATATAGACCCAGATGATCTAGTCCACAATTTGGCCTCCGGGTCCCCTTTGCACATATTCTCTTGTTCCTCTTATCCCCAAAGTTTGGCAGAAAGTGCAACACCTGAAGACATCCCTATTCCTCATTGCCCCTTTCTAGCTTCGTCAACTGTGGTTCCCCTTCATCAGGTCTCATATGAAGTATCCTCCCTGTATACTGGATCTCCTTCAGGATCTGATCTCCTATCCTTAGGGACTTCCTCTGCCAAATCTTCAGACCCTTCGTCTAACCTCATGGTTTCTACAATTCCAGTGATCTTGAAACAGTCCAGGCCACCTTCCCCCATCAAGAATATTATCTTAGGTTCCCAGAAACCTTCCACCAGGAAGGTTTACAGTAGCAAATGGAAAAGGTTTTCTATCTGGGCTGAGAGCAGGAATCTGGATTCTTTTTCCACTTCTGTTTCAGATCTCCTCTTGTTCTTATCCTCACTTTTTCAGGCTGGAACAAGTTTTTCTTCCATTAAGCTCCAGTTGGCAGCGATTTCTAATTTTCATGAAAGCAGCAGACCTAGATTCTCTTCCAGGCTCTGTAAAATATTCATGACAGGAGTTTTCCTTCTAAGACTGTCAGTTAAGGATCTCGCACCTCCTTGGGATTTAACCTTAGTGCTGCAATCTCCAACTCAGAGTCTGTTTGAACCTGACAATTCTTGACATGGAAAACGATCTTCCTGGTAGCCATAACTTCGACTAGGAGGGTTTCTGAATTGCAAGCTCTTTCAATTGCTCCTGTGCATATGGTCTTTCACAAAGACAGAGTATCTCTTAGAATGAATCCATCCTTTCTGCCCAAGGTTACCTCTGAATCCAACCTGAACCAGTATATTCATTTACCAGTTTTCTTCCCTAATTATTCCAATAAAGGAGAGTACATTCTACATACCTTGGACTTACACAGATAGTTACAATTTTATCTGCATAGGACCAAGGAGTTTCACATGTCAGATCAACTGTGTTGCCCTTTCCCTGACTAGAAGTGGCCTTTCGGTTTCTAAGGTGACTATTTCTAAATGGAGCTCTAGCTGCATTTCTACAGTCTATGCCAACAAGCATCTTGAGGTTCTGGGGAAGGTTAGGGCTCATTCTTCTGGGTGCGTGGCTACCTCCTCGGCCTTCTTGGTCAAACTGTCCATTGCTGATATTTGTGTTGCTGCCACTTGGTCTAGTCCTCACGCCTTTATATCTCATTACAAGCTGTATTTGGTTTCCAGGAACAGGGCCTCCTTTGGTTCCACAGTGCTGATGTACGTCCTTCTTTGAGGCCTCACAGGGTCTGTGGTAGCCAGGGACTCTGACCCTACTGTGAGGAATTATGACATGGGTAACATCAGATAAAGAGTTATGTACTTACCATCTGTGTCATTATTCCTCGCATTTCCCTCCCTCCATCCCCCTTCCTTTTTGGATTGTCTGAGGAAGTTGGAGTGTGTGTCTAGGACTCCTTTTTCCCTTTTGATTGACTTCCTAGCTGTGTTAGCAAACATGATCTGAGGGTTAGAGGGCAGCAGGGGATTATGGGAGAGGGATGAGCTTGAGCCTTAGATCTATCTATGTTCAAAGTTGCTGGCTCAAATCCGATATTGGATCCAAGACCTTTCGAAAACAGTTCTGTAGTGGACAGGCTCAGTCACTGCGCAGAGAAACATCATAAATATTCCTTCAGCCTGTCAGTAGCAAAGAAGCCTTTCTGTCGCTGGAGGAAGTCTCGCTACAACCTGTTTGGATCCCTGAACAACAGGGAGTATAGTAAGTTCTTCTCCATTTCCTCTCATTCTGAAGCCCATACAGAAAATGTAGCAGAACAAGTTTAAGGTTCTCGTAGCCTCATTTTGACTTTTACACATTTATTATCTCATGTTTGGGCTGTTTCAACTGACAAGGCCCCCTATTCTGAGACTCTTCAGAGTAGTACTGACCCATCCCTCTAGTAGGCTTCATCCATATCTCATCTTTTTCGACTAAGCATATTGTTTCTGCAGTTCCATTAATGGCCAGAGTATCTGGCCAGATACTCATGTCTCACAAGAATAGTCCATATTTTCACCTTTGCTGAGAAGCCTGTTACTGTAAAAACATGCAACAGTATTTTTATTTTTTTTTCAATTTGGGCTACTTCTAAAGCTCTGGATATTTTTACGGTTCTATTCCCTGCAGTACTGTACTACTATTTTCAAATGTTTTATACAGGCCTCTGTTGTTCATCTAGAAAGATACGCTTTGCTGCCATTTCTAATTTCATCAAGGTCTCACCTGAGTACCATTAGCATCTTTAAAGGTGTGCATGCCTTTTTCAGAGCTATTTTCCTACGTATACTTCTTATCAAGAGCCATGTCCCTGGCAGAGATTTTTCTTTGTCATAGAAAAATGACTTTTCCTTATTTTGAACTAGCCTCAATTGCAGAATTAAAATTTTCACCTTTGAAAACAATCTTACTAGTGGCCACTGTTTCACGTAGAATCACTTCTGAACTGCAAGTATTTTGTTTGTGTTAATCCTCTGGATTCACTGTTTCTTTTTTGTATGAAACCAGATTTATTTCTACAGTGATGAATGCCTGAATGCATTATACAAACTAGCAAGTGAAAATTTTTCAAAGAAAGGAGTTGTTTACAATTAGCTGTTCCTTCAGTGCAAAAAAATAAAAAATACACTAGTGTTCGTCATCTCCATCTTTTGGATTTCTGGATCCCTGGACTGTTTTCAGTCCTGACACATAGGAATGCTCTTCTTTAGCAACCTCATCAAGTATCTCTTTCCAGAATTGGAAAATTACAGCAGATATACTCAAGAATCTTGTCCAAGTCAAAGCAGTAATTCCTTGCAAATAAACCAGTATTCGTTATCATCATCTTTTGGATTTCTGGATCCCTGCACTTTTTTCAGTCATGACCTATACCAATGCACTTCTTTAGCAAACTCATCAGGTATATGTTTCCAGAATTGGAAAATTAAAGCAGATATAATCAGTCTTGTCCAAGTCAGTGCAGTAATTCCTTGCTCCAACAGTAATGATTGCACACATCCGATACTCAGAATTTCCCATGTCTAAGGAGTGAGGAAGGTGTTTATATAGCTCACAGTGCTACAGACCTGGCTCATACCCATGTATTCCGACTAGAAGTGCAAATGCAAGATCTGTTAAAATACTCTGCATCTTGCATATTTTTCCTCTAGCATCACTGCTGTCCAGGCCCTCTGTCAGGTAGTGTCTGTGTGTATAGTCAGAAGTGCAACCATGTGATAAATCTAAAAATAAAGTTAGAGCGTACCTGAATGAAGTCTAAGTTTTTGGATCATAGGAGATTACTAGGCTATTGATCCAGAGGTCATTTCAAGCCTAGCGTTTTCATCCCAGTGTAATACCATAGAAATGATGGTACCAAAGATTGCAATTAGCAATGACTGCCCATGTCCAGGAGGGCTATGGGCATTATCTCTGGTAAGAATTTACAGTGCCTCATCCACTCATCCAGGTTCCTGTTGAACAGTGTCCTAGAGGTGCTCTATTTCACATGAACTGGTAGCCTATTTCAAAGATGCAGCAGTCACTGGGGGAAATATCTGTCCCTCCAGCATGCCCTATTTAAGTTGCAGGCCATATTTAGGTCCCAGAAGCAGTCCCGTTTGATTTTCAAATATGCAGCAAGTTCATTAGGGTTGAGTCTGATATTGCTGCGTATGCCAGACATAAGTCTCCCTTAAGAAGTTTATAAGAAACAGAGTATATTGACAGGGATTTTAGTCGGTCTGTGTAAGGCACGTACTGGAGACCCTTGATCTTCTTTGTTAGAAAAATTTGAGGTCTCTCCAACTGCTTCAGGTGCTTTGTACGGTACATGCTGAACGAGGTGTTATACTCAATTATGGTCCAGATTAGTGCCGAGTATAGAGGGGTTATAACCTCTTTTGCTCTCGGGCCGATGCCTTTACTAATCAAGTGTGCTACATAAAAATCCTTCCTTACTACAGTAGACACATGGTGGTCAAAGTTAAGGTCGCATTCAGCTTGTGAACCCAGAACCCTTACCACTTCGTGGATACAGGGTATTGTTGTTGATTTGATAGTGTGTAGGGACATTGGTTGTTCTGAAGGAAATGATGATGCAGTTCTTTGCGTTCAGTTTGAGACCATGATTAAGAAGCCAGTCGTTGGTCTGCATAAGACCCTCCTGGTGTATACTGACATCATTTGGGGATTCAGTAATGGCACACAGTTTGCAATTGTCTGCAAACCTGATCAGCCATAACCCTTTAGTTTTGACGTGAACTTGAGAAGTATATACCAAACATTAGGGGGTCCAGCACTGGCCCTGTGGCACCCTGCTTGTGAGGGTCTATTTTATATATTCGAATGCTTAAAAGTTAGAATCACTAAAGATCGAACTTTGAAATGTTTGAATATATTAGAAATTAATATTTAAAACAAAAAAAGTAAAGGGTTTATGCAGGGCCCTGCAACCCCACACACCCCCCGCTACTTAAATATACCAACTCCGAGATCGCACTTCAGTGTGCTACAGTGCGGAAATGGAAAATGTCCCATTTCCTGCACTGTAGCGCAATATTGGAGTTGGTATATTTAAGTAGTGTGGGGGGTGCAGGGAGGGTTGCCCCCTGCTTACACCCTTTAGTTTTACTTTTTTTTGTTTATTTTATTTTTTTTTTTTTAATTTTTTAATATATTCGAACAGTTCAATGATCGATCACTAAAGTTCGATCTTTTGTGATTCAAACATTTAAGCATCCGAATATATGAAATAGACCCGCTTATGACAGGTCTGCTAGTTGATGGTTGTGTGTCCAGTTTGTGACACTTGGCAACCCATCTTACAACAAAGGGGTTTACATTCAGTTTGCTTAGTATATCGGTAATGGGATTGTGTCAAAAGCCTTTCCCAAATCAAGGTACACTGTGTACACAAATTTGCCCTCATCAATGGCCATAGTCACATTTTCAAAGAAATCCACCAGATTTAACAGGTAGGATCTGCCTTTGACAAAGCAGAATTGGGTTGGATCTAGGGTTTCGAGATCAGCTACAGTATGTCTTTATTTATGAGGTCCATAATGTTCCATGGCCTTACAGATGAGGATGGTCAGGCTTATGAGTCTGTAATTCCCTGGGTCTGTTGCCAGGCCACCTTTGTGGAGGGGAATAACTGTTGCTGTTCCATTCTGCAGGAACAAAGCCAGTGGTTAGGCTGTGATTAAAAAGGGGTACTTAATGGTGATGCTAGTTCATGTTTTAGCCTGTTTAGAAGACAGCCTGGGATGCCATCTGGTCCTTTACAAGCCATGTTTTTTGCCTTGGACAAGGCTTTAATGATCTGCTCTTCAGATATCTAGGGTGGAGGAAAAATTTGGGAGAAAGTTTGTGATAAGTTTGGGGGGACAAGGGAATGAAATTTTCGCCAAACCTATCTGCTAGCAGTTTGCTATCTCTGTGGGGTCAGTGCATGTGATGACGTTGGTCACTAGTTCTGCACATGCTTGGGTCCTACCTTTTAGGCTGTGTACGTAGCTGTAAAAGGCCTTATGGTTATCCTTGGCAGTACTTGCTAAGTTTTTTCAAAGTAGCATGTAGAGGATTTGACAAGTTGTCTTATTTGCCTAACCAAAAACATCCAAAGGCAACCACACAGTAATGAAATATCTATTTATTTAGCACTTTTGACCGAAGTCTTTATCAGAATAAAAACACATCCTTTCCAGCCACACTTAAATAAATAACCATTTCAATTAACAATATCCAATGAAAACCTTCATAAAAAATTAAAGAACATCTCAAAAGTCACATGCTGCCTGAACAGATAACATTTATAAAAGGATTTATAAAAAAATAAAAAATGTAATACATGTGATTTCATTTAAACCAGGCTTTTTATCAGCCTGTAATCTCCCTTTTAACAGATTTCTTGTAATCACACCCACACTTTTAGGTACTGTTTCTAATACAGAAAATAAAAATGTTTTGTAAACATCACGTTAAAGTATGCTTATAAAGTGCATTATTGCCATCTTTACTTCTTATAGATGTTCTTTAATTCTAGTTTTTAATTTTCTCGTAGTTATGTCTACATAAAATGAAGAACATCCTGAGCATATGGCAATGTAAATAAGCCGTAAAGAGTCCTAGTTATATTGCCCTTTCACTTCCAATACACATTCAGGACCAAGCAGAAATATACCAGGACCCACAAAAATGTAGGTGTACACATCACAAAACCCACATGGAAACATCCCATTATTTTTGTTAAGTTTTCACATTAAGTATTTGATTGTTATCTGTCTCCAAATATTGTTTAATTGATTTAGCCGTTTTTACTATAAACTGTGGTTCTTCACCACTATATTTGCAAAATCTTTATTACCTTGAAAAATCTTCCAGTTCTGATGAACAACACCTCTTATTCTCACATCATCTACTGTCAGTCTTAAACACAAACTATTAACAAGTCTAGTTGCACCCTGAAATTCCTGCTTGTTTCTACTTTGAACAGGCATAACTGTCATTAAAATAGGAGGAAACTTGTTATTGACAACTTGGGATCATATCCCATGTCGATAAACATACGTATAATATCTTGAACAGCAGACAAAAAGTCACTGCCCTTAGTAGTTAACCTTAAGGCCCTAATCATCTGCCCTCTAGGAATGTTCTTATTCTTGTATTCAGAATGAGCACTCTCATAATGTATGGAAATGTTAGCAAAACATTATTTTCTATATGCATGTGTGTGTATATATATATATATATATATATATATATATATATATATATATATGTGTATATATATGTACAACACTGAGACAGAGTACATTTTCACAGTCCCATGTGAGTCTAATGTCCAAAACCTAACACTTAAACCTACATTCCCTTTGGTGAAGGATAAAAATTCACTACTAGAGTTGATTTCTAAAAGCATTTTTTCGATCTGCTTAATCCCATTTACTAAAAAGAACAACTCATCCACAAATCTCTTTTATATAGGACTACTTTTCCAAATCAAGAAAAATGTTTTAGTACTTTGGTCTCCCACCACCCCATGATTAAGTTTGCAAAAGAAGGGGCCACAGTGGCCCCCATTGCTGCACATTTTTTCTGCCGATAAATCTCTTCCTGAAATAAGAAAAAAAATTATTCTCGAACATTAATTAGTTCCATTCGTTTACAGATGGTACTTATGGTATGGCTGTTATAGGAGCTAAATTTGACCAAAAATCATCTCAAGTGTTCCATCCCCTCTTCCTGTGGAATGCAGGTATGTAATGATTTGACATCCAAGGTGAACATAATAGAGGTGTTATTAACAGATAAAGTATGTATATGACTTAAAAATGCCAAGAGTCTTTTACAGAACTAACTTTTGCACCAATAGGTTGAGAAAATAATCTAAAAATACAGAGATGGATTCCATAGAATTATCCTTAGCAGTCACTATCGGCCTAAGTGGGATGGGATATGTCATACTATGTAACTCGGGTATTCCAAACAGTATAGGCAGTTTTGCCTCTGAGTTGTACAAGAACCAATAAACTTCGGGAGGAATGTCACCATTGACTAATAAATCAAAAAGTAGTGTGTGTATAAAATCATAACTTTTTTAACCACAGATAAAGGAACTTTCTCATATGCATCACAATTATCCAGCATTGTTTGTATTTCATTTACTTAATCACTTTGATACATCACAGTTAACCCACTCCTCTTATCAGCTGTCATAAAATGTAAACCAGTTCTTTTAGATAGTTGCATTAAAGCTTCTCTTTCTTTAACATCCAAATTATAAAACCTTCGTTTAGGTTTAACATTTCCCAACTCCAAAATCCGTATCTCACACGTCCCATAGAAAACATGAACAGTGTTGGAGTGAATAGGATAGTAAGAACCTTTTTTATAAAAAAGTAGATGTTTGTCAGTTTTAACATCTTTAAATAAATAGGCTAGATTAAACTTTCTTCTTTCAGATGTTTTTGGTTTGGATTTGTGCTTTATATATCCATGGGATTTGGTGTTTTTATGTCTTATTTGCCTGTTGAGGCTGAGGAGGGTTTTTTTCCATTGTTGGGGCCTAGCCTTTGTTTGCTTGGACAGCAACGTTTTGCTTTTGTTGTAAAGTTTGTTGATGCTGGATGTCCACTATGGTTGCTTGTTTTTATGTGAGGCTCTGGCTTTGATTTTTTTCTTGTATATCTGAGTCAGTACATACGTGATTGTATGGGGCTTTAATGTAGGCTGTGGTGTAGTTACCACTTCCAACTGGGGGTGGGGCTTGGAATGCATTTATACCTTCACCTAGGAAGGTATAGTTTGCCTTGGTGAAGTTTTTTAGTCTGATTGCGCCCTTTGTGAGTTCTGGTTTTAGTGCCAGCTCGAAGGTGACTGATTTGTGGTCAGATTTAACCCGTGAGAGTCCAACAGTTGTGGCAGTCCATCTGTTTGACATGTTAGTGAAGATCAGATCTAATATGTTTGTTCCTCTAGTTGGGGTAAGAACAATTTGTTCCATGGGCATTTGAGTTAACAAAGTCAAGGAACTTTTGCGCTACGAAGTTAGAGCTAGAGTAGGTTTCCCAGTTGATGGTGAGATAATTGAAATCCTCTATAACCAGTGCTCACTAATATTTGGGTTGTCTCCACTTTGGTTAAGTAGGCTTTGTGTGTGTGACCCATGAATGGAGATCTATAACTGGCTATGACTTGAATGGAGGTCTTACCCTCCATAACTTGCACTTGGTGTAACTCCATGGTGTTGTCTAGTCTAACTAGACAGGAGGTGAATTAATCTCTAATATAGATAGAAACGCTGCCTCCTTTGGTTCTCACACATTGATTTTGCAGTTTGAAGGTGTGGAAGGCTTTGTAGCCTTGCAAGGCCGGTGTACTGTCTGAGTCCTTGAACCAGGTTTCTATGACTGCAGATGTACATCTTCCAGTCATAGAAGTGCTTCCAGGGCGTGCAGTTTTTGGTTTAAGCTCCTAGCATTTAGCAGCATGACCCTTATTTTGTTATGACTGGCAAATTTCACATCAGTAAATTTGTTTTCGAGTCCTTGCCTAAAAAAGGCACTATGGCGGAGGCAATAGCCTTTGCCAGCAGCCAAAAGCCTAGAGGTGTCAAGTGCAAACTGCCTCTGGCAAAGCAGCGAAGTTTGTCAACCATAGCTTCCCAGGTTGACAGGAACTGGCTCCCCTTTGACACCAAAAACTAAGCCAGTTATTGAAATCAGTCATTTTTTTGTTTATGATGTGGCATCATTTTAGGTGAGGTTAGTATGTGTTGAAGGCTAGGGGCATACCTGCCTGGGAAAAATACTCAGAGAGCTCAATCATGTCTCTGTTCACATAGTCCAGTGAGGTACATCTCTGGTCATTCACTCCAGCATGAGCTATGATAGAGTCATAATGGTACTTGTTGCTGAGAGACCTGAGTGCATGCATGATCTGATTAATCCTGGCAGCGAACAGGCAGCTGACTGTGTCTTTCTCCTTGTTGAACCTGGTGAGTCGGACAGCTGTGTGTCTCACTATTGAGTCTTCAATGACAAGAAAATTTGTTTTTTGAGTGTTTTGTCTTACGGGCTTGTTAGGTAAGACATTTATGTTACTATGTGTCATGGGTGCTGTGGGTACTGTGTTGGTTGTAGCAGTCTTGTGTTTTGGAGGTCTCTTTTTTTTCTGTGGGTTCTATGAGAGCACTTCCGCATATGTTGACTTTTGTGTTTGATGCATACTGTGCATGAGTAGAGGTGAGTGGGTTGACAACCTCTTCGGTGTTACTGTTTTATGTGCGAGAGAGCATGGATTCAAGATTCTTGGTATAGATGCATCTCTTGCACTCTACTGAAGTGAGTGAGTTAGTAGAGGTTTGTCTGTGTAAATGAGGCAATTGCAATACTGCCACAGGAGATACAAGTTAACAAAGTTGGCAGGAGAAATAAGTGTAGTCCAACTGTCTATAATGTTAGTTTGAAGACTATTATCACAAAAGGGTGGATTTTCAGGATCGATCAAGAAGGAACTCAGTGGATGGATATTTTTGCCGGGGTTTTTTTGCTGGTGGTTTAATAGGTTACAGGTCACCATCACTATTTCTTTGACCGGGAACGTACTAAGGATGAGGGCTACAATAATGTGCTTCAGCTGTATCTAAGAGAAAAATTGTTGAATTTATCTATCCGACTATGCCACACAATTGCGCAGTAGTGTGAGGTGCTGAGCGATGCACAAATAAGCAGAAATCTGCTCAAACGCAGGGCTTAAATGCCGGAAGCTAAAAACATGAAAGAAAAACTTTAAAAAGGTTCAGAAGGACCAATGAGGAATGCTACTCCAAGTCCTAGACCAACCACCCTTCACCAGACAGGTTTCAGTCAGCACACTCCTCTCACTGGAGTGCAGAAAGGCCCCTTCCAATAAAAGATGACCTGGAAAATGTGCTCAGAACAAATAGCCAATACAAATGGACCCAGATGCAGCAAACCTGTATCTGGACTGTGCTACAGCTACTAGCTAGGTTTACCTTTATAAACGCGATTTGCAGAAGGGCAGACTGCACATACCTGAAAGGCAGTGTGCAAGATATACAAACGTCGAACGTAAAAAGGTGCGAATGTGCAATGAGCGAATGCACAGTGAGATTTGCTCATTGCACATTCGACATTCAGGGGCAGATTGCACTATAGCGGGGATCGGGAAATGGTTCCTTTCCCCACTGTAGTGCGATCTCGGAGTTAGAATAATAAAGTAGGGGGGTGTGAGGGGTGCATGGGGGGCTTGCCCCCCTGCTTTACACTGTTTTTTTTTTATTCGACTTTCATGTTCAAAAAACAGCAAATCTGCTTTTCGATTTGCTGTTTTTCGAACATGTAGGTGTGTCGACATTGTTAGTTTCATGGATTAGAGACGCTCATATGAGCACTCGCCCTTCTGCAAATCACGGTTATAAAGGTAAACTTACTAGCTACCCTAGTTTCACTGGGATACTCTAGAGAATATTTAACACAGCAGAAAAATAGCAGTGAGATGCTAAAAAAAATGTTTAAAACAGCAGAAAAATCAGCAAGGAGACTCTAAAGAATGATCTGATGATGTCTTCTTCATTCTTCCTCACAATAGGGTCTCATATCCAACCCTCGGATCCAGCTTGGCCACATATTACAGACTTGGATCTGACTCTCAAGCTCCTCCCTCCTACCCACAATGCCCTGCATCCACCCAAGTACCTCAGATCTCGTTTGCCACTTATTAAATCGGATCAGCCTTCTCTCAAGCTTTGGGTTGATTTGTTTCTTAATCATTATAGTTTTTTCTCTTCAGTCTTTTACAGATTTGTAAGCCCTCCCTCTTGTCTTTGAGTGTGTGTGGTATGCATATGTTTTTCCCTATAATAAAAAAAAATGCATTTAGTTTACTGTTGAAGTTTAAAGTTTCACTTAAAACTAACTGTAGAGTTTAAACTTAAAGTAAACATTAATATTTAGGCTATGGCGTTTTTATACTTAAAGCTTTAGAAAGTGTTATTCCTGTTCTCAGTGGCCGTTGTTTTTGGCTGTTTTTTCCCTTATAGGCATGGTGTGCAAACCTTGCTTTAAACGCTGCACTTTTTATGGTCATAAAATTCCCAGCCAGGAAGCCCACAAGGAGTGCATGTACTTCCGGGGTGCGGACCACCTAAAAGCAGAATGCAGCATCTGTGCAGCTTTCAGTCCATGAGCCTTTAGCAGATCATCAGAATAAGCTCATCCTTTGTGGCCTTCTTCCCTCCTTGGCTCTGGAGGCTCAGACCCCTTCTGTGGCTTCTTCTTCCTCTCCTGTGGGAGCGAAAGAGTAAAAAAAAAAAGAGATCCTTTCCAGTTTCTCAGAGGGGCTCTCTCGAACGTAAGAAGCACAAGAAATTTACCTCCTCAGTCAGATCCTGCAGTCTGTATGGATCTGGGGGATGTTATCACTATATCTCCCATGCCTTCGTCAGCTCCTACATCAGATCCTGCACCTCCAGATCCTGGGACTTCAACGACGTCTCCTGTACTGTCCTGTAAGTCCAAGCATTCCCTGCCCCCCTCGTCAGCTTCATATTGGTCCTCTAGAAGCTGGTCCAAGCTGGATATGGACAGGATAATGAGGAGATTCATAAAGGCCCAGATCCAGATGGGCGTAGTCTCAGCTCAGTCCCCTGCCAGATACATGAGCTACCTAGGCCATACCATCAGAATTCCTTCTCCAATCTGACCCTCTGTTTTGAAGTCACAGGATTTGGGACTTCCATGAGCTCCCTTCCTCGATGCTGCAGATGCCCTTGATGAGCCTGTTCCAGCCTTTTGGGAGCAGAGCAAGTCTCGGAGCCATGCCGTTAGTGCTTGGTCTGGGGGACAGGGATCAGCCCCATCCTGTTCGGAGCCGTCCCTTCCCTTAGGCACTTTGGCGCTCAACATTTTGGGTCCAGTCCCTCCTAGAGGCCGTGGATCTGGAGTGAATCCTGCCCCTTTTTCCTCAGTGGTTTTGGCTCCGGGGGAGATGGAAAAGGCTTCCCCTGTCCTTCAGCTTTTCAGGTAGTGGATAGGGTTTTCTCCTGAGTTGCAGATCCAATGACACAGGTTCCCCAATCCGACAATGTACCACCATCAGATCCAGGCCTTGCTTTGTCCCTCTCGTATTGCCACGAGCCTTCCTATTCTGAGCGGCCTCCAAGAATTGTCTGTTCAGGTGGGATCCCCTTCATCCAGCACTTCCCCAGAACACCCAGCTGAAGAGGTCCCTCGGAAGAAGACATGCAGAAGGAGGCACTTGGACTCCCCATTGGAGTCCTTAACCGAGGATACTGACTTCGATGTGGGGGGATCCCCCCAATACTCACCTGAAGATGTCTCCTTTGGGAACATATTAGAGATCCTAAAGTAAAAAGGTGGGTGATCCACCCAGAGTCAGTTCTCATGGAGATATTCAGGACAGACCCATCTACGTCTTGGGTGACCCCCCTCCCCTGGCGGATGACCTGGTGGATTTAGCATCTCACTGGGCATGGAAGGAACCAGACATCATCGAGCCTGTACCCAAATAACCCAATAGGTTTCTGGTCTCCCTGCAGACAGAAAGTACTGGAGTAAGGGTCCCATGGTCAATGCCATCATGGTGGAGGCAGCCACTAAGTAAAAGCTGGCAGACGAAATGGCTAATGTCCATCTGCCTAACAAGGAGTCTGGAGTGCTGGACAGGATTGGGACATGCGTTTACACATCAGCCACCTTTGAGCTGAGGTCATTGATCTAACTGGCTTATTTTACTCCTCTGCAGAGTGACCTGATCAAAGAATTGTCAGCTTCTCTCTGAGTCCATGCCTGCACAGGAATTTAAGAAGGTGTCTCCCAAGCTAATCACTCTAGTCTATTGCCAGTTCATTGATGAGGATAATCTCCCATACCACAGAGGGCAGCCAGTTCAGGACTTTCCCTAAGAAGGCATGCCTGGGTGCGGCTATTTGATTTTGCAGAACTTTTTAAGGCATCATTTATGAATGCCCCTTACGATGGTGGCTCTTCCCTTTTTTGGGTCATCAGTTCGAGACACTCTTACCCACAGCAAAAAGTACGGAAAGACTGTTTCTGCTGTTGGAAACAATTTTTCTACCCCCAGAGATCCTTCTCCAGGAACCAATATGGAGGTAAGAAAATGTGGTTTTACAAATCCCAAGGACCTTTCCAGGGCCCGCTCGGGGAGCCCTCCTCTAGAGGCAGAGGAGGAGGGTCTGATGGTAGACACCGCTGCCCTAGAGGCAGAGGAGGTCCGCAAAACCAGGCCTTTAGGGAATCTCCTCCCGATAAGCCTTACCAGCATTCCTGAAGCACTGCCCGACTGTCCATCTCTGGAGGTAGTCATTGACTGACTAGCTGTGCATCCAGAAGCCTGGACCCAGCTGACTCAGAATCATTGGTTGCTCAGTGTGATATCCAGAAGTTACTACATCCCATTCTCTCTTTCCCCCAAGCTCCAGAAGCCTTCCTGATGTGCCGCCCAGTCAAAGGAAACAGGCAGCACAGGAAATTCAACAACTGTTGCAAAAAGAGTCACACAAGAGGTCCCAACCAAACAGAGAGGATTTGGAACCTACTCCCACTTCATTTTGGTGTCAAAAAAGACAAGGGACCCAAGACCCAGCTTGGATCTAAGCAAACTAAATGAATACGTAAAGAAGTTGAGGTTCTGAATGGTTACGATTCAGTCCATTCTACCACTGTTGTACAAGGATGACTGGATGTGCTCGATAGATCTTTCACATCAAAATAGACAGCTGCTCTGGGAGATATCTGCACTTCTGGCTGGCAGCTAATCATTACCAATTCAGAACACTGCCCTTTGGGGCTCACCACAGCCCCCTGGGTGTTCACCAAATGCATGGCGGTGGTAGCAGCTGACTTGAGACTCAAGAGATTCCAGGTGTTTCCATATTTAGATGATTGGTGCCTAACTGCCCCCATGAAGCATCGGCTAATCGAAGCCAGGGATTACTTAATCCAGTTATCACATTCCTGGGGCATCACCGTAAACATGAGCAAATCCAGTCTGACTCTGACACAGAACATGGAATTCATAATTTCAATTCAGCTCAATACAAAGGGATCAGATAGCTTCTCTTCTTTCTTACAGGGTAATCATCCTGAGAAATAATGTGCAGGAACTGTTAACCCAGCAGACCCTCTCGGCTCATTTGATTCTGCAGATCCTAGGGTCCATATCTGCAGCCATTCTCTTGGTCCCTCTAGCCAGATTTTTCAAGTGGGTTCCTCAGTGGATGTTAGCAACACAATGGTCCATCCTTTATCAGCTGTTGTCCCTTCACATCAGGTTGACTCCCATCTGCAGGTGTCACCTCAGTTGGTAAATTGAAACAGACAAATGTCATTATAGGCAGGCCATTCTTGAAGAGCCCCCCTATAGCCTCTGTGACCACAGATGCTTCCCAGTTTGAGTGAGAGGACATTACAATGGGAAGATGGTCCAAGGCATGTGGTCCCCCACCGAGACCAGGTTGCATATCAGTGTCCTAGAGATGAAATCAGTCCCCCTAACATTGCAAGTTTTTCAGGACGTTCCCCCCTTGGGGACTGTTGCAGTACACAACGACAACATGGCTGTTGTATGGTACATCAACAAACAAGGAGGAACCCATTCTTAACCCTTGTGTAGGGAGGCCATGAGAGTGTGGGAATGGGGGATGTCTTCAGACTGCCTTCTAGTTGCAATGCACATTCAGGGGAAGACCAATGATCTGGTGGATAGACTCAGCAGATCGCTCCTGGTTCCACACAATTGGTCCCTCAATCAGTCAGTGGCGAGCATGATCTTCAGCCGTTGGGGTCAACTTTGCTGCAACCTCTTCGCCTGTCCTCTCAACAACAAATGTAGAAAATTGTTTGCTCTGATCCCCCTTCTGCGGAGTCCCTGAGGGATGCACTAGTCCATGACTGGCCCCCGGGTCTCCTGTATGCTTACCCTCCTCTTCCGCTCATCCAAAAGTTCCTGCAGAAAGCAAGCAGACTGAAGACCTCAGTCATCCTCATTGCCCCCTTCTGGCCTCATCAAGTGTAGTTCTCCTTTTTTTGGTCTCATCTGAAATATCGTTCTTGGATTCTGGAGCCAAGTCAGGATCTCCTTTCTCACCCATCAGGGATGCAGCATCCGAATCTTCAAGCCCTCATATTGACCGCTTGGTTTCTCCACTTCCAACTTAGTGAGACAGTCCAGGCTTACATCCCCTGTCCAAAAAATCCTTTTGTCTTTGCAAAAGGCTTCCACCAAAAAAGTGTATAACAGTAGATGTAAGAGATTTATTTGGGCCTCTAGCAGGAACATTGATCCTTTTTAGCACCAGTTTCAGATGTTTTGCTATTTCTTAGCACCCTTTTTGACAACAGTGCTTGTTTCTCCACTGTCAAATTACAGTTCGGTACTATTTCCACTTTTCATATGGCAAGTCAGTCCCATTCTCTATTCACTTTTCGACTTTGCAAATCTTTCATGAAAGGTGTTTTCTTGTTAAGGCTATGTCCCTCTATGGACCTCATTCTTTTGTTACAGGCTTTAACCCAGGGACCTTTCAAACCAGCGGCTAGTTGCAATATGAAGTTTCTGTCATGAGAAACAGCTGTCTTGGTGGCTTTGACTTCTACTAAGATGATTTCTGAATTTCAGGCCTTATCTTCTTCCTAGCCTCCTTACATTCTTTTTCATAAAGACACAGTGTTGTTGCGTACCAGTCCATCTTTTATGTCCAAAGTCGCGACCGAGAATAATATTAATCAATCCATCCAATTACCAGTTTTCTTTCCCAATTTCTGTAATAAAGGGGAGTATGTTCTCCATCTTTTAGACGTGCACAGACAACTTCGCTTTTACCTGCACAGAACCAAACAACACAGAAAATCTGATCAACTTTTATACCTTTCTCCTGTAATAGGCTTGGACAGGCAGTATCAAAAATTACCTTGGCAAAATGGATCTCAGATTGCATCGTGTACATATATTCATCCAGTGGATTAGAATTACCTAAACCTCCTAGGGCACATTCCACCAGAGCTGTGGCTAGGTCTACAGCCGTCTATTCCCGAACTTCCATTGATGACATCTGTGCTGTAGCATCTTGGTCTAACAGTCATATCTTTGTATCGTATTACAGGCTGGATGTCATATACCAGGAGCAGGGCCTCTTTCGGTTCGCTGATGCTCCGGCATATCTTTCCATGAGGGCCACCCAGGAATTATGCATCTGGGCACTCTGACCCAGTCATAAGGAGGAATGAAGAAGACATCAGATTAAAAAGTTATGTCTTCACTGTAACTTGGCATCTGTGTTGTCTTCCTTCATTCCTCCTCACTTTTCCCATCCAGCCATCCCCCCGCTTTCTGTTCTATAGGAAACTGGATAATGAAACGACTCTTATGTCCTATGTCTCAACCTCTTCTGCAGTTCCTTTAATGTGTGGATGCTGAATGTTTGGAATTGGCAAACTCGATCTGAGGTACTTGGGTGGATGCAGGACATTATGGGAAGGAGGAAGGAGCTTGAGAGTCAGATCCAAGTCTGTAGTATGTGGCCTTGCCAGATCTGTGTGTTGAATCCAAGACCCTATCATAAGGAGGAATGAAGGAAGACAACACAGATGCCAAATTATGGTAGGACGTAACTTTTTATTTTAAACAGCTAACAAATCAGTTAGTTTAACACCGCTTGGCAGGAAAACCAGAACAAGCAGAACAGATTGATTTGCAGCAGTGAAATTTGCCAGCAGATATTTAACAAACAGTGAAAATAGCAAAAAGACATTTGTAAACAGTAAAAACAGCAATGAAATACAATTTTAGTGGCACATTAAGGCAGACAGTTGCAGTACAACAGTGTAGTTTAGTACACAATATATAAATACAGTATAAAAGTAGGCAGCAGGCAATAAAAAGTGCAGTAAATAGTGTAAATAAGCAAAAAAAAAAAACAAGGCAACTTATTTTTTTTTGGGATGCTCAGAAGCCTCTAGTCATCTGGCAGCCCACCCCAGTTCAACTGGTTCCTTTGAAAAATGTTCCCAATATAGTCCACTGCCCTAAAACAGATCTAATTGGACTATGTGGTGGCATTGTATAGGTTGGATAAAACATCCCTTGACATCTTGTTATAGTTTTCCAGTTAATTACTCAGCGCTAGAGAAAAAAAAGACTGGTAAGGAATTGATCCCCGATAGACTTTTTAATTAGAAATGTTACCAGCATCATAGGCTGCCAGCTCCTGTGTTAGCCTTATGATCTGTTATGCCATAACTGTCTAGTCAGTGTCTTTGAAAAAAATTACACCCAAAAAAGAATGTATTTTGTTACCAGCATTATCCATAAGATAGTGTCACATGCTGTCTGATACTTTGAACTATACCAAATTCTGCATTAAGTATATATCCTGGCCATTGATAAGATAAATCCTCGTAACCATTTTTAATTAGTTCCTGATGGTCCCGGGGTCTTAAGTTGTCCTGTATACCAAACCTTTGGACTATTGGAAAGAATATTAACATTAACTTAATTAGTCCAAAATGAGAAACAGTCCACTAGTAAACGATACACAGACCAAATAGCTGCTTCTCTGTGATGGATCCAAAAGGCAAAACACAAAATTGAAGTACAAATAAATATTCCTTCTTTATTCAGTTTTGATTCGGTTGAGCGCTTTCATCTAAACAAATGTAGATTTCATCAGAACAAAGAGCAGCCCTTCAGGACACCATTATATACACATCTTAATAACTTAATTACTTGATTAAATAATTGCATACATTCCATTTAAAGTGCCAGTGCTTCCTTTCATAATACATTTCAAAATACATATGTTAATACATATTTTAAAACATAATTTAAAAACAGTCCTATTACTGCTTCATAGTATGCTACCCTTATGAATTTTAAAAATTTAAAAAAATGCATAAAAACATTTCCTACTATTGGCTTAGTTACCTACTGTTAAGCCCAAAACTATAAAAATGTAAAAATACCCTAACATTCAAATCAATGTTAGGGTATTTTTACATTTTTATAGTTTTGGGCTTAACTGTAGGTAACTAAGCCAATAGTAGGAAATGTTTTTATGCATTTTTTAAAATTTTTAAAATTCATAAGGGTAGCATACTATGAAGCAGTAATAGGACTGTTTTTAAATTATGTTTTAAAATATGTATTAACATATGTATTTTGAAATGTATTATGAAAGGAAGCACTGGCACTTTAAATGGAATGTATGCAATTATTTAATCAAGTAATTAAGTTATTAAGATGTGTATATAATGGTGTCCTGAAGGGCTGCTCTTTGTTCTGATGAAATCTACATTTGTTTAGATGAAAGCGCTCAACCGAATCAAAACTGAATAAAGAAGGAATATTTATTTGTACTTCAATTTTGTGTTTTGCCTTTTGGATCCATCACAGAGAAGCAGCTATTTGGTCTGTGTATCATTTACTAGTGGACTGTTTCTCATTTTGGACTTTTTATTTAGTTGTTTAGCAGTGATGGATTCTATGGATGAATTGCCTTCCATCTTTTCGCCCAGGAGGGACGAAATTAGAAGCCTTCAGTCGGAGATGGTAATCATGAGAGGTGAGCTCACCCGGCTTATAGAACTAATAAGCCAGCCGTTGCAGAGTTCTAAAGAGAACGGGCGGATGACATCATCCAGAGCGCCAAGCGCGACTGGAAACCTCAATTCGATTCCGAATGGGCAAGGCAAAAGGAACGAAAGTGAAAGGAGGACCTCTTATAGATCTAAACCCGGAGATGTATCGAATGTGGTAGGGACAAGACGGGATTATGGATCGGAGGCTGATTATTCGTTTCTCGGGGCCAAACCGAAAAGAATGCCGCCTAAAAAGACATATACCATAACCGGCAATGTACACCACCCAGGTACTAATTTAAATGTTAACAATGATAAAAAAGGCGCGATGCCTAAAGACTTTAATTACAAAGAAATTATAGAACACAATTTTGACTTTAGAGGGCTTGTTAATACGAACAGAATTGACGCCCAGGGTGGAGGGAGATGTGTCAATTCCTATAATGCTGACAGGAATTTAAAGGACTTGATGTTTGAGTTTGGTGACAAACTCAAAAAATGTAAAAGTTTACAATTGGAAAACAGTTATTTGATGAATAGTATTGATACATGTGTAGTTCCTATGGGGCTGCGTTTTTTTAAATTCCCTATGGGCATTGACTTGGATGTAGAAACTAAAAATGAATGTACTAAATTATTTGACAGTTTTGGTATTGCATTTATGAGGTTTATAATTCAATGTAATGACAAAAAGATATGTATATTAATGAATGAACTAGACAAATTGAATGAAACAATTACAAACGATGCATTGTATGAAGAATATGAATATTGTATTAATTCCCAATACAAGTGGGTTAATAGACAGATGGATATGCAGTTTGAAAGAAAGTGTAAAAAATATCAAAGAGATTTAGAACAGTATAGTAGTGATCAAGCATATAGGTGGGATAGAAAAGACAGTAAAAAAGACCGTGTCTATTGTAGAAAAGAGGTAAGTAGGAAAGGAAGTACATATACCCACCACGACCACCAACAAAGGGACAACAAACATATAGGGAGACTTAACATCAACTCAGGAAATAATGGTGACAATATCTTTGAAGGAAATCATTTTTTAGAAGAAAGGAGAGGGACGAACAGGGGGGTCAGAGGATCAAATCAGATAAGAAGGACAGAATTCTATCATCCACCACCCAGGAGGGTAATGGGGGAGGGCCACACCAGATAGGTACTTATCAGGTAGGGCCTGACCCCACCAAAGAGGATATTGTAAAAATCAATAATATAATTAGTGTATATGATCAATTTTACATATACAATTTTACGGGTATGGAAGTAAAAAAAGAACACTTCACCTTATTCTGTAAAGGAATGAAATATGTGCCAGTCAAAAAATTCAAGGTAGAGGACTGTATAATAGATGTCAAAAAGTACTTGAGGAAATTAAATTTAGCGGTACTATTTGATAAAGAAAAAAATAAGAAATCTAGTAACTCAGTATTCAAAAAGAAGAGCACATACACTCCACCACTCAACAGTGTGCTTGGGTTATATGAAAAAATGGTTACTGATGATATATACAAATATAGTAATAAAATTAATAAAACTAAAATTAGGTACAATCTGACCATTTCAGAGGGCAAAGCCCTTAAGGAGTTACAGGAGAATAATAAAATAAGAGTAATGAAACCAGACAAAGGAGGAGGAATTGTATTATATGGTCAGGATGAATACAAGAATAAAATTAATGAAATTTTATGGAAGTCTGGGAATTATGAAGTATCATCAAAAAACGAAGTGAACACTGGGTACAATAAAATTAATTTATATTTGGAAGACCTCTTACTAGACGAAAGAATTAGTGGTGAGCTGTACGAGTTCCTTAAAGTGGATTCACCTATCGTTAGCACCATGGTAGGTATACCTAAAATCCACAAAAATGTTACAGACCCCCCTTTTAGACCAATCATTTCAGGAAATAAAGGTAAAACCTTTAATTTTGGCAAGGTAGTGGACGGATGGCTAAAACCCTTATACAAGTCTTATAAACATGTCATCCAAGACTCATGGGACTTTTTAGGGAGACTCAATGATGACATACTCACACCTGATGCTCTCTTAGTAACCATCGATGTAGTCGATCTATTCTCAAGCATTCCACAAGATGATGGACTGCTAAGGTTGGAAAGGTCAATGGAAAAATCAGGGTTGTTTTCAAGGGACAAAATCCAGCTCACAGTAGAATTTATGGAACTTGTGCTGAAACACAACTATATAATGTTTGACGATGAATACCATGTACAAGTCAAAGGAGTAGCAATGGGGGCAGCTTGTGCCCCCATTTTTTCCAATATATATTTAAGTGACTGGGAAGAAGAGCACATTTTTGGTAACCATATGTATCAAGCGGTCTCATGTTATTATAGATTTTTGGATGACATTTTTTTAATTTGGAAGAAGGATAGAAATGAATTAGAAGACTTTATGAGATACCTAAATTCTAGGAATAATTATTTACAATTCACTTACACAGCGGAACCTCACCAGATAGCGTACTTAGATACTCTAATTATTATAAATGAAGGTAAGTTGAAAAGTAGAATATATAGGAAAGACACATTTAGCAATAGCTACTTGGAATTTAGTAGCTCTCATCCTGCCAATCAGAAGAGAAGTATAATCAAAGGACAATGTATAAGGGCGGCTAGGATGACATCCGACCACGATGACCTAATTAGTGAACTTAGGTATATAGGTGACATGTTCATTCAGAGAGGTTACCCAAGAGAATTGGTGACGGATGTGACTAGTTATGTGCTTAAAGAATGGGGCATAAAATACATACCCCTGTTAGGAAAAGGACCCCTATTGCATATACATAGTGATGAAGCTAATAACATGGGGACAGAAGTTAGTTACACCAGAGCATGCGTTTTGCAATACACCCCTTGGACTGCAAACATTAAAAGAATTATGAAGGAAAATTGGAACATAATAAAGACTGACACAAAAATAACAGAAATAGTGGGAGATGCACCCAGGTTTGTATCCAGGAATGGGGACAATCTAAAAAGGGAACTTGAAAGAAAAATGCTAAAATACAACTGGAAGGGAAACACTGGGACAACTAAATGTGGTACATGTAATCAGTGTAGATATATTTGTACCTTGAAGAATGTCATACTAAAAAACATCACAAAGACAGAGATAAATTTCAGGAAAGGAAATTGTAGAACTACCCATGTTGTGTATTTAGCTATGTGTTCCACTTGTAACGGGTACTATGTGGGAAAGACAGACAGGACCTTAAGGCAAAGGATATACGACCATTATTACTGTATTCGGAAGAAAGATGTCAAGAATGCTCTATGGAGGCATATACAGGAGAGTACTAATTGTAATTTGTTCCACTTTGCTATATTAGATGTAGCTTCATCTAATCCTAGGGGAGGTGATGTTAAGAAAAAATTAGGAGAGTTGGAGACTAGGTGGCAACTAAAATTAAATGCCTCTGCTCCACCAGGTCTTAACGATCACATATCTGTGAAACCGATTCTAGCCAATAATTTGTAAAATGAAGTTTGATCTTTTAAATGTTTAAAATGGGATTGTAAGAACATTGATATGTGGGTAAGGGTAGTAACTATTAATTTCCACTAGTATTATATGTGGTTATTGAATTCTTTCACAAACATTTCCATTCAAATGAGAAGGATGTATATGTTATATTATTCACAATGCAATATACATATTTTATGTGTTTCAAATTAATGTTAGGGTATTTTTACATTTTTATAGTTTTGGGCTTAACAGTAGGTAACTAAGCCAATAGTAGGAAATGTTTTTATGCATTTTTTTAAATTTTTAAAATTCATAAGGGTAGCATACTATGAAGCAGTAATAGGACTGTTTTTAAATTATGTTTTAAAATATGTATTAACATATGTATTTTGAAATGTATTATGAAAGGAAGCACTGGCACTTTAAATGGAATGTATGCAATTATTTAATCAAGTAATTAAGTTATTAAGATGTGTATATAATGGTGTCCTGAAGGGCTGCTCTTTGTTCTGATGAAATCTACATTTGTTTAGATGAAAGCGCTCAACCGAATCAAAACTGAATAAAGAAGGAATATTTATTTGTACTTCAATTTTGTGTTTTGCCTTTTGGATCCATCACAGAGAAGCAGCTATTTGGTCTGTGTATCGTTTATTAACTTAATTAGGATGTGGATGTGATCTCACTTGTAGTTATTGGAATGTTTGTATAGTACTCGCATACTGACTTTGTACTGAGACTCTTCACCTCCTTATCAATGAGGATACCAAATATCATCACTGTGCAATCCATGGGACTCTTTATTCCCATAGATAGTTAAGAATTATTTTCTAGAATTCAGCTGTAGGGATATATCTAGGCAAATGTAAGAATTTCAGTAGTAAAATATTCTCATAGTAACCATTTGAGTTAAGAATTGTCAATAATTTTCAAATTCTTTTTCTCTTTTTTAATTTTTTTTCATTAGGGAACACGGGATTTTCTGTACAATATCTGTGAAAATAGATCCAAAATTTATGCCTATGTAAGAGTGACTTTCACACCGTCATACCCTTGAAATATTGTGTATTCTGTTTTTATACTCACACAGACTTGGTCAGCTAGAAAAAAAAAACAGTTTTATGTTAGTACAAAACCTAGAAATGTCTTGCAGAAAAAGAAAGTCTACAAATCTTCAGGGAGGACATGTTCAGGATTGCTTAACCACAGTACACAGTGATATGTAAAACAAGCCAAGAGCAGTGTGCAGCATCCCAATACAGGGAAGCCCCGCTGCCTATAATGCTGGGTAATACAGAAATGTGTCACTTCTAAAATGAAGAGGAGCAGGGGTAGTTGGCAGCTTTGATAGGTGCCTGTTGTAAGAATGACTATGGATGTGACGGTCTTTAGTAACGATTTAGGGAAATGGGCTTGTGGGAAATAATCATGCCATTTTAAAACACTTGCAGCCAGGACGGCCCCATGACAAATTAAGACCTCTAAATCAGCTTGTGTAACAGCGACCTACCACACACCCCATTGGCATTCCAGGAACCCAGCTTACTTAAGCTTGGCTCTCTCTGTTATTATATGGCAACAGATAGTGTGTGTGTTTCTAATTACTGTGCTATATTGAGTTGTTTAATTGCATTGCTTTCACTGTGCACATCCTTGTAGGGCCTTTTCTCAACCATAACCATTTTCCCGTCTTCTTTCTTGACAGATTCATATTTTATACTTTGATAAGTGATCTCTTTAACAACGCACCCTAATTTAGTTTGTCTTAGCCTTTCCTTATTTTTGGCATTCCCCCTCCTCTTTCTGAAAATATTTGAAATAAACTCATAACTGTACTTGGGCTAAATCACCTGTTGATTTCACACTGCTACTGTATTTGCCGTATCCTGAACAATCATATCCACTGTGACCCTCTAATATACTCAACTCATCTTTAATAACTTTTGCCCCTTCTTTTCTCTTTTACTGGTGCAAAGCAGCATACAGAACATGTACCTATCTGTTACAACTCTTACCCATATCTTATTTTCTATTTTAACTCTTCCTATTCACTTGTGTGTGTGTGTGTGTGTGTGTCTGTGTGTCATTCCTCTTGTCAGTCATTCCACTACCTCTTGTTACCGCTTTCATTCTTTTCGCTACTCCTCCCATTAATGTACACGCTCTCTCTTTACTTTTCCTTTTATATTATATCTTACTGTATTTCCTAATTTCCTTTTCTCCTACTCTTCCAACAGTTTAAATTCACTTGCTATATCATACTCTTCAACCTATACCACCCTAAGTAGCTTTCATCTCCTAGTATTCTTTTATTCCCCTCCTACAAATTATGCTCTCCTTCTCTTACCTCTGCATCTTCCCTCTAAATCGCCTGCTTTCCCATTCCTCGCAATTCTTTATAATAACTGTCTGCATTTCATTTTCTACAGTATTGCTCTTATTTCTTCTGTCATTAAACTTGTTTCTGCTTTACATATGAACACCCCTACTTATCCTTTTGTCTAACTTCACATGCTGTAGCACACCTCTGTCCTGTCCTGCATTCTCCCACATGCATATACTCTGACTACGTTTGTCACTCTCACACCATTTTGTATAACTTCTCATCTGTTCACGTTAACCTCTACCCTCCTCTATAAATATAGCCCAGGACCATCTACCCTTGTATCTATCTACACTTCTTCCGCCATGCTTCCTTCTTCAAAACAAGTAAAAATCTCCTCCTTAAATATTAATTGTATTGTGAATAAAGTAACAGAATTTCCTTCTTGGAACTCACTTTAGTCCGCAGACATTATCATACTTATAAAAACGTTGCTTAAGACACACAAGAAAAAAGCTGAAATACTGCTTCCTGTCTAGTATGTGTTCGGACAGACAAATTAAAAAAGATGGAGGTGTTGCCATTTTCATCTCCAACCAGCTTTGTGTCTCCTTCAGTTATTTCTACTCCCAAATTCCACTCTGCTGTGCTCTTCATTTCTAACTTTAAAATAAATGAACACAAAATATCATGTATCATTGCAATATACATTCCCTATGAAACAGTATCCCTATTCTGGAAGGTAACTTTCACTCGATATCCAACCTCTGTATCCTACAAAAGGTTTTGATGAACAATATTGATTGGCAAACCCTTAGAAACTGATTACCTCTCAAGCAGCATTAATCTATATGGATTTTCTCAGTTATTACCTCCACCACTTGCCTCAGACACTGACTCCATTCTACACTGAATCCCGATTACTAATTCTTAATATTGTTTCACCCAGTAACCTCCCAGATTTCCTCAGTGAACATTTTCCCATCACTGTTCAAAAACTTGTAATTCATCATTTCTAAAAACTTCCTTTATAAAAAAGTTGTAGCCTTGCAAACTTCAACCCAAATAAATTCAACATCATTCTGAAATCCATTAACTGGTCTTCCTGCACTTGTTAATATTAGATTATGCTATCTTTAAAATGCAGTGCAATATTTCTCAATACTCATGCTTTCCACCCATCAGAAAAAAAAGAGTAAAATCTAGACATGCCCCATGACTATTTTAATTCAGAAAAACATTAATGCGTAATCGAGATAAAGCATGGAAAAAGTGGCAAAAGTGTAAATCTTGTACAGAGCCTACAAAATTATAAGCAACTTAGGAACCTCACAAAAAGCATATTACTACTGACAAGAAACAGTATTATTTTATATTAAGCAACAACAATGTCTGAAAATCATAAAATATAGCAACAACTAAAGAATACCAGTAAGTAACAGCTCTACTTTCATAAAATTTAATGAACAGTTCAACTCTTCAGTTCAACTTCTCTAGTGCCTCGGCCACAGCCTTTACAGAGTAAAAAAATACAAGATTCACTGTAAGCAATATATATAACAGATCAAATGCAATTAAACAATTAATTACATAAAAAATTCAAAATATTAAAGCTATACTAGTCAAATAAAACTATGCCAGTTACACTCCTTATTAAGTCCATATGGACGCAAGGTATTATACTTCATAATAAGAAGTGATTCTTTTTGTCTTAACACACTTTTTTGAAAATCAACATTATTAAAATACACTGGTACATGTTCCAATACAGAAACTTTAGTACACTCCATGTTGCCATGGTGTTTATTATTAAAATGTTCAGAAATAGGGCTGCTCATTTTTTTGTTTCTTACATCTCTAACATGTTCTTTTATTCTATGAGATAAAGTATTTTTGTTTCACCAATATAATATTTCTTACAAGAACAAAAAATGACATAAATAACTCCAGTACTCAAGCAGGAATATCTCGCTCTATTAGAGAATTTTTTTACCATTGATTTCCTTTATCTCCATGTTTATATATTTACAGATAGAGCAATTATTGCAAGGAAAAGTTCCTATCTCATTAACATTAACATTAGTTAACATAATATTTTTCTTTTCTTTATATATACTATGTACTAAAAAATCCTGTATATTTTTACCTCTTTTGTATGAAATAACCAATTCCACATTTCTAAGTGAATAAGTGTGTTAGATTACATTACTTTACTAAACCAGATGTAGATTGTAAAATTATTATTAAAAACAGTAAGGTAGCAAAATTCTTCTGCTTACCTAAGGTACATAAGAATTTAGAAAGACCTCCTGGTCGTCCAATTGTATCTGCCTTTGGTTTTTTCACATATAATTTATGTAGTTTATTACATGAATATCTGTTAAAAGAAGTCATTAAGTTGCCTTCATATATCAAAGACTCTTATGATTTTCTTTACAAAATACAGGATATTTGTTGGTTAGAAGGAATGTATTTTATTACAACTGATGTTGTGAGTCTTTATACTAACATAGCTCATAAATTTGGTTTAGAAGCTGTTATTCAAAGATAGGTTCAAAGATTAGTACTAGGCTAACTGCCCTTGCGAGCCATTTTAAGCCTAACCAATTACCCCTTGTGAGACTCAAACCCTGCACCATGTGTTTGTAAGGCAAACACATTAACCATCAGGCCACCCTCTTCTTTGAGTGATAGTCCGAAAACACATTATATATTGGAGCTTACTGAATTTTGCTTAACCCATAATATTTTTGAATTCAATGGTATCTTATACCAACAGTTGAAGGGAACAGCTATGGGGGCTGCCTTTGCCCCTACTTACGCAAATTTATTTATGGGTTTTTTTGAAAACGAATATATATATAGACATCAATTTTTTAGGAAGCATGTAATTGGATATTGTAGATTTATAGATGACTTAGTCTTTATTTGTTATGGAGGTCATGATTTATCTATTAATTTCATTAATGAATTAAATAATAATAATTTAGGTATTAAATTTGATGATACTCATATAGGAGAAAAAGTAAATTTTTTAGACATTGCTCTAACTGGGGTGAATGGTAAAAAAATACAAACTAGTATACATAGGAAATTTGATCAAATGAATTGGAAAATGTGTGGAAGTAGTTGTCACCCTATTCATACTTTTAACATCTATTCCATATGGTGAATTTGTTAGAATTAAAAGACTTAGCAGCAATGTTAAACTGGCCTTTGATGAGGCTTTAAGGGCAGCTACTATGTTTATTGATAGAGGGTATAATGAATTTACTGTCATGGAAACTTTTAATGAAGTATTTAAAAAAACTAAAACAAAGAAATTAGTTTATAAACATAAATTTATGAGTTATAATAACAATGAATTGGATTCAGATAAATTATTTTTTGTTACAAAATACACTATTTTTTCTCCTATTATTAATAATTTAATAAAAAAATATTGGGATTTTGCAAAAAAGGAAATTATTTCACTTAGAAATGTGGAATTGGTTATTTCATATAAAAGAGGTAAAAATATACAGGATTTTTTAGTACATAGTATATATAAAGAAAAGAAAAATATTATGTTAACTAATGTTAATGTTAATGAGATAGGAACTTTTCCTTGCAATAATTGCTCTATTTGTAAATATATAAACATGGAGATAAAGGAAATTAATGGTAAAAAATTCTCTAATAGAGCTAGATATTCCTGCTTGAGTACTGGAGTTATTTATGTCATTTTTTGTTCTTGCAAGAAATATTATATTGGTGAAACGAAAAGGACTTTATCTCATAGAATAAAAGAACATGTTAGAGATGTAAGAAACAAAAAAATGAGCAGCCCTATTTCTGAACATTTTAATAATAAACACCATGGCAACATGGAGTGTATGAAAGTTTCTGTATTGGAACATGTACCAGTGTATTTTAATAATGTTGATTTTCAAAAAAGTGTGTTAAGACAAAAAGAATCACTTCTTATTATGAAGTATAATACCTTGTGTCCGTATGGACTTAATAAGGAGTGTAACTGGCATAGTTTTATTTGACTAGTATAGCTTTAATATTTTGAATTTTTTATGTAATTAATTGTTTAATTGTTTAATTGCATTTGATCTGTTATATATATTGCTTAGAGTGAGTCTTGTATTTTTTTACTCTGTAAAGGTTGTGGCCGAGGCGCTAGAGAAGTTGAACTGAAGAGTTGAACTGCTCATTAAATTTTATGAAAGTAGAGCTGTTACTCACTGGTATTCTTTAGTTGTTGCTATATAAGTATTATTTTATACTCTCAAATTAAACAAAAAAGAGCTCCTCCCCCCCAAATTTGGTCATCTTTATAAAGAACATCCTTGTATGTCAAGCATTCCAGTCCCTTTTCCCCTGATGTTGCCACCAAATTTAATTCCAATTCTTAGACTCCATAGAGACTCTGATTGAGCATTTCCTACAATCCTCTTCTACGTCTATCTTACCTGACACCACAAATAAACTACTTTCTCCCTAAAACTGGTATCTATCTGTTACATAACAAATCTGTTAGGCATACTTAAACTCTGCTCCCCCCTCTGTCGATAATCTTCCATCTGAATAAAACTAGCTTGTACTTTCATAGCTTATGTGGTCTCTATATTAATCGATGTTAAACATTTCTCTAGTGTTTCCCTCTAAACTAGTGTAGCTTAGTAGCTGCAGCATAATTCAGATAACAGGTTTCCTGCATCTGGGTCTGTTTGTAGTGGCTGTGTCTGAGCACATTTCCAGGTCATCTTTGATTGGAAGGGGCCCTTCTGCACTCTAGTGATAGAAGAGTGCTGACTGGAACCTGTCTGGTGAAGGGTGGTTAGTCTAGGGCTTGGAGTAAGCATTCTCTTTGGTCCTTCTGAAACCTTTTTAAAGTATTTTTTTATAAGTTTTTAGCTTCTGGTATTTAAGCCCTGTGCTTGATCAAGTTTCTGTTTGTTTGCAGGTTGTGTAGCACTGCCCACCACTGTGCAATTGTGCACCATAGCCAGACAGATAAATTTGACACATTTTCCCTTAAATACAGCTGTTGCACGTTAGTACAGTCCTCCCCTTAATACATTTCCAGTCAATGAAGTACTGCAAGTGAACTGTGACCTGTGAAACCACCAGCAAAACCCCCCCGGCTGAAATATTCGTCTACTGATCACCTCCTTGATCAGTCCTGAAAAAGACCCCCTTTTGATAATAGTTTTTGAACCTAGCATTATGAACAGTTGGACTACCCTTGTTTCTCTTGCCAACTTCGTTCACTTGGGTCTCCTGAGGCAGTGTAGCAATTGCCTCATGTACACTAACAACCCTCTACTAATAACTAACTCTAGTACAGAGTGCGAGGGATGTGTCTACACCAAGAATCTTGAATCCCTGCTCTCACGCACTCGAAACAGTAACACTGAAGAGGTTGTTAACCCACGCACCACTACTCATGCACCTAGTACCACTACTCTTACACACAGTATGCAGCAAAAACAAAACTCAACATATGTGGAGGTGTTCTCAAGAAACTTACCAAAAAACAGAGGCCTCCAAAACACAAGACTGCTGCGACTAACATAGTTCCCCCAGCACCCATGACACATAGTAACACCAGTGTCTCATCTACCAAGCCCATAAGGCGCAACACTCAAAAAACTAATTTTCTTGTCATTGGAGACTCCATAGTGAGACACATGGATGTCCCACTCACCAGATTGGACAAGGACAAAGTCACGGTCAGCTGCCTGTCCGTTGCCAGGATTCGTCAAATCACACATGCACTCAGGTCTGTCAACAACAAGTATCATTATGACTCTTGTCATAGTTCATATTGGAGTGAATGACCTGAGCCATACCTCACTGTACTACATGAAGAGAAAAAGGATTGAGCTGTCTGAGTATGTATCCCAGGCAGGTATGTCCCTAGCCTTGAGCAGCATACTACCCTCACCTAGAATTATGCCAAAGTATAAAGAAAAAGTGATTGATTTCAATAAATGATTTAGTTCTTTGGTGTCATTCAAAGGGGATCCAGTTTCTGGCAGCCTGGGATGACCTCATTGCTTTGCCAGAAACGGTTTGCACCTGGCACCACTAGGCTTTCAGCTGCCGGCAAAGGCTCTTGCCTCCCCATAGTGCCTTTTTTTAGGCAAGGTCTTGAAAACAAACATATCCATGTGAAACTTGCCAGTCATAACAAAATAAGGGTTATGCTGCTTAAAGCTAGGAGCTTAAACCAAAAAGTGCACACCCTAGAAGCACTTCTGTCACTGGATGATATAGATGTCTGTGCAGTCACAGAAACCTGGTTCAAGGCCTCAAAGAGTACCCTGGCCTTGCAAGGCTACAATGCCTTCCACACCTTCAGACAGTAAAACAAACATGTAAGAACCAAAGGCGGGATAAACTCACCTCCCATCTTCTTAGACTGGACAACTCTGTGAAGTTACTCCAAGTTCAGATAATTGTGGATAGACTCCCATTCAAGTCATAGCCAGTTATAGATCCCCTCCATGGGTCATGATGTGCATGAAGCCTACTTAACCAAACTGGAGTTAATCCAAATATTCCTGAACAATTTGGTTATGGGGTATTTCAATTATCCCATCAACTGGGAAACTTACTCCAGTCTTAACTCACTAACAAGAGGAACAAACATACTGGATCTGTTCCTCACTAACATGACAAACAGATGCACTGCCACATGTGTCAGACTCTCAGTGGTTAAATCTGATCACAAATCAATCACATTTGAGCTGGCACTCACACCAGAACTCACAAAGGGTGACGTCAGACTAAAAAAACTTCAAGGCAAGCTATATCCTCCTAGTGGATGGTATAAATGCATTCCAAGTCCCACCTCCAACTGGAAGTGGTAACTACATGGACGCTTACACTAAAGCCCTGTACAATCACTTGCACAGGTGTATAAATTTGCCTTTTCCAGAAAGAATCAAAGCCAGAGCCCCAAGTAAAAACAAGCCACCATGGTGGACATCCAGCATCAACAAACTTTACAACAAACGCAAAAAGTTTCTCAGGCGAGGCCCCAACAATGGAAAAGCACTCTCCTGAACCTCAACAGACAAATAAGACAACATGTCAAATCCTCTAAGGACATCTTTGAGAAAAACTTAGCAAGCACAGACAAGGATAACCATAAGGCCTTTTACAGCTATGTACGTAACTTAAAAGGTAGGACCCAAGTATGTGCTGAACTTGTGATGTTATGTAGTCCTGTCTCGCCTACATTCTTGACTTGTGGGTTCGGAGCCGAATGTCGGCTCCAACTCAGCCTGTTTACTAGCTCGAAAGTCTTTGACTGGCTGGGCTAAGATGCTATCCCACAACACACTGCTCCACATCCCCAGATCTCGTTTGCCGCTTGTAGAGCTCGGATGTGGTCTCGACTTGGCTGTGGCTAAGTATTGCAAAAAAACCTCCTTCTTGTGAAGATTTTTGGCAAATTTTTGGCTAATTGTGTGTATTCAAATAGAGTTATTAGTGTTGTTGCTGCATTACTTTTTGTAGGTTGCGAGTGTGTTTGCGTGTGGTATCCCTTACTCCCTCGGGCTAGGCCTGTTTAAGTTAGAAGACCTAGTCCTCCTTGTGGTTTGTCTGGCTGTCTTTAGGTGCGTCTCTCTTATTTTAAGTTGAGAACCATTTTATTTAGAGGTTCTCCCCTGTGCCTTGTTTGTGTTTTTCGTGTACACTGGTTTCTGTGTCGGCGGTTTCCCGCTTCTTGTCAGTAGCGGCTGCTACAATTGTTGGCTTGGCATGTCTAAGGAACAAAAAGAGCATAAGCCCTCGGGCTTTAAGAAGTGTACAAAGTGTGCCTATAAAATGTATATCACAGACGGACATTCGGTCTGTGTTTACTCTCTTGGAGCCATCCACCTTCAGGAGTCGTGTAGTTTCTGCCACGCCTTTAGTCCTCAGGTGCTCCAAGAGAGGAAAAACAAACTGGAGGGACAGGTTCATAACCCAGAGGCTCCCTTCGCTCTGGAATAGAATTCCAGTTCATGTGAGGCAGAGCACCTCACTGAATCTCTTCAAGAAGAATCTCGATAGGTGGATGGGGGATCGTAGGTTTGTCCCAGGGATTACTCCCGTGTCACTATTAGACAGAGGCACAGTAAACTAAACCTTAAAAAGGGCACAGTATACTCAAATCAAGGGGTGGCATAAGCCATACAGAATCGGGCTAGGCTTATAATTGCCCCAGGGCAGATAGCCTAGTATGAACCTATGATCCTAAAGGGATCCTTTGAGGAGGATTTAGGTTCGGCTCCCAGCTCCCAGTCGAAGTCTAAATCCTCCAAATCCAAGAAGAGGTCTCCGGCTCCATCTCTTGTTTCGGAGCCACCTTGTAAAATTACCATTGTCGAATCTGCTTCCTCGGCTCCACCGACATCGGGGCTGCAGGAGGTAGCTGTGTCGACTGAGTCTGCGTCCGCTCCGATAATTTTGGAACCGATTCGGAGCCGGTCGCCAAGTTTGAGGCAAGCTTCTCCAGATAGGAGGTCTAGGTCTCCAACCATTTCCTCCAAATCCTCCAGGCTTTCCTATTTGGATGTAGATAGGGTGGTACAGAGACTCCTACAGTCGCCGGTGTTGGCCAAACCTTTCTCGGCTCCGGAGCCAGCTCTGTTAGTTGTACCTGCTATTCCTCCTCCGAGCGCATCCTTGTTGTTGGAACCAGTAAGTCCCGCTCCGAGGGACGTTCCTGTGCCGGCGCCGATCCCCCAGCGGGGTTTATTGGTGCCTGCATCGGCTCCGACCTTGTCGGTTCCGTCCACAGGGTTTGGGACTCAGGTCTCCTCGGTTGGGCCCGAGGGGGATGTCTCGGAACTCCCTTCGATTCCGGGCCTCCCCCTTGGTGCCTTGGCTGCGGGGACACCAGTCCCGGTCATGGCCTTGGAAGGTGGTCAGTCCTCTGATTCGGGAGGTCCCACCTTCGAGGCTATGCGGAGCGAGCTGTCTAGGTCAGCTACTTCTCTCGGATCGGTTCTTCCGTCCCACACAACACCGGTGAGATCTTCTGACACCCACCTGTCTTTGGATAGCAGAGCGCTAGGGCCTAAGGATACCCCACGAGTGGTCCTCTTCTTTTTGAGGGGCCCTCAGAGCCTGTGCCTGAGGAACCCCCCAGAAAGAAATCTTGCAAGAGGAAACACATAGACTCCCAGGACGAGTCTCTCACTTCCGATACTGACCTCGAGGAATCGGAGGTGTCCCCTAGGTCTTCCTCTGAGGACGTTTTGTTCTCCAATATACTGGAGATTTTGAAAGAAAGAGGAGACTGGCCCTCCAAAACCCCCTCCGAGGAGGAGTCAGTATTCCTTAAGGCCTTTGGCGCTCAGCCCTCCGCCTCCTGGGTGTCTCCACCCTTCGAGCTCCTGGACCTTATTTGTTGCAGGGTGTGGGAGACTCCTGACACCGTGGAGCCTGTTCCTCGATGCCCCAACAAATTTTTGTCTGCTCCCCCAGGGAAAGAAGTTTTGACAAAGGGAGTCCCGGTAGATGCTATGGTGGTGGCGGCTGCCACACAGAAGGAAGTTGCTGAGTCTTCCTCTTTGGTCCATCCTCCTAACAAGGAGTCTAGGACTATGGATCGGTACGGGAAGCGTACACTGTCTTCAGCAACCTTTACCTTGCAATCGCTGAATTATTTGTCTCATTTCACGTGGCTCCAGAGAGATCTCCTTAAGGAGTTAGGAAATACTCTAAGGAGTAACGTGCCTGAGGCGGTGGCTCAGACTGTCAACGCTCAGCTCTCTACCCTCAACTCCATTGCTAACTCGTCCATGCGACTGATTTCGTACTCGGCCGAGATGCTAGTAGGGCGGCTAGTTCAGGGGTGGCCCTCAGGAGGCAAGCCTGGCTACACCTGTGTCACTTTGCGGAGGCCTTTAAGTCTTCCTTTACTGATGCCCCCTTCGATGGTTCCTCCTTGTTCGGGACCAAAGTGAAAGACACACTCACCAGGTCCGAGCAAGAGGGAAAGACCTTGTCTGCCGTGGGAGTCCGGTTTTCCCTCCCGTTGAGGCCTTATCCCAAGGCTCAGCGAGGGGGAAAGATGTGGTTCAAAAAATCTCAAAGGTCTTTTCCTACTGCACAGGGTGAGACCCCCCCCCAGTGCAGGGGAGGGGGGTCATATTCAGGGAGACATCGCCCCAGAGGCAGAGGGGGCCCCCGCAAATTTGGGGACTGTGATTCCTTTTGCGGTTCCCCATACTCTCATTCCTGAGGATGTGCCCAGCTGTGCTTCTCCGGAGCCAGTCGGGGGTCGAATTTCCTGGTATCCGGAAGCCTGGGTCAACATCACCCAGGACAGATGGGTATTAGGGATGATCGCCGGAGGTTACACCATCCAATTTCACTCCACACCCCCCCCCACATCAAAAGTATCCCAGACGTTCCACCCAGTCAAAGGGGTCATGCAGCAACAGAGGTTTCTCAGCTGCTAGAAAAAGGAGTCATCCAAACAGTCCCCCCCAGACCAGATCGGATTAGGAACTTACTTGAGATTCTTTTTGGTGCCGAAAAGAACGGGGGACCTGAGACCCATTTTGGATCTCAGCCGACTCAGTCATTATGTACACAAGTCCAAATTCCGGATGGTCACGCTACAATCAATTCTCCCATTATTGGGAAAGGAAGTATGGATGTGCTCCATCGACCTGAAGGATGCTTATTACCACATCAAAATGGACAGAGCATCCAGATGTCATCTACACTTCCGGCTGGGAGCCAAGCACTTCCAGTTTCGAGCCCCTGCCCTTTGGTCTCACCACAGCCCCCAGGGTGTTCACCAAGTGCATGGCAGTGGTGACGGCTCACTTGAGACGTCAAGGATTCCAGGTGTTTCCTTACCTGGACGACTGGCTCCTATCTGCCCCAACCAAGCATCTACTTCTTCAAAACAGAGATACTGCTATAGATCTTTGTCACCAGTTAGGCATCACAATAAACTGGAAAAAAAATTTGTCTTGCTACCCTCACAGCGTGTCTCATTTATAGGAGCAGAGTTGGACACTTCGATTGAGAGCATTCCTACCTATGGAGAGGATCACAGGGTTGCAACGACAGGTTCGGATGATGATGTCTCTGACACGTGTGAGGGCAAGACTAGTTCTTCAGTTACTGGGGACAATGGCGTCCACTATCATGATAGTCCCATTAGCGAGGTTACATATGAGGATCCTACAATGGCTCGTATTCGCCCAATGGTCCTTCCAAAGACTACCGCTATCCCATCCTATCTTAATCACAGGCAAATGCAAGCAGGACCTCAGTTGGTGGCTATGCACCAACAACTTAGACATAGGGAAACCCTTTGTTCCACCCAACCCGGTAGCCACAGTGACCAAGAACGCCTCCTGGATGGGGGGGGGGGCATTATCTCGGCAGGATGGTCCAAGGCACGTGGCAGGAGCACGAGATAGACTTGCACATAAATGTCCTGGAGATGAGGGCAGTGCTGCTAGCGTTGCAGGCACTTCAGGATGTCCTCCCTCTTGGGACTATTGCGGTACACTCAGACAACATGTCAGTAGTGTGGTATCTCAACAAACAGGGAGGAACCAGATCGTACCCACTATGCAGGGAGGCCATGAGAGTGCGGAATTGGGTGATAGCTTCCCAACGGGCCTTGGTGGCAACGCACATCCCGGGGAAAACCAATGTGATTGCAGACAGGCTAAGCAGGGCGATCCTCATGCCTTACTAGTGGTCCCTGAACCGCCGGGTGGCGGACAGTATATTCAGCAAATGGGGACAGCCTTGCTGTGATCTGTTTGCCAGCCCCCTCAATGCGAAATGCAGCAACTACTTCTCGCTGATCCCCACACCGGGGGAATCTCCAAGGGACGCTCTTGCACAGAGTTTGCCCTCAGGTCTGCTGTATGCTTTCCCTCCGTTTCCCCTTATCTCGAGGGTGATTCAGAAATCGCTGTCCTTGGGAAGCAAATTGATTCTGATCGCGCCACACTGGCCTCGACAAGTACGGTTCCCCTTCCTTCAACCTTACATCATGGATGCTCCTTGGACTCTGGACCCTCGTCCAGACTTGCTGACACATATGTCGGGACAGCTCCACTCCTCCCTGGAGACCCTCCGGCTGACCGCCTGGCTACTTCACTTCCATCCTTAGTCAGGTGTCATGATTTTTCTCCAGACGTGGTCTATATTCTTTCATCCTCTCATAAGCTGTCCACTAGAAAGATCTACTCTAGCAAGTGGAAAAGGTTTTCGATATGGGCCCGGTCCAAAGGTATTGACCCCTACACACCCCCCATTGACTCTGTGTTGGACTTTTTATCTCATTTATTCCACCAAGAATCTGCCTCAGCCACCATCAAAGTTCAGCTGGCGGCTATTTCAAATTATCGTGTGGCTTATGAACCTAGCTTAATGGCACACAGGCTATGTAGAGCATTCCTGAATGGCACTCTTCTCCTTTGTCCCCCTGTATCTCAACCTGTTATGCCCTGGGACCTCAGTTTTGTTCTGCAGGCCCTTACTCTCCCACCCTTTGAGCCCGCGGCTTCCTGCGATTTAAAATTTCTTACATGGAAATCTGTCTTTTTGATAGCAATCACATCGGCTAGACAAGTATCAGAACTCCAGGCCCTATCAGTCAATTCCATAAAGATAGAGTCTCTCTCAGACCAAATCCATCCTTTCTTCCCAAAGTGGCTTCCTTATCTAATATTAATCAGTCCATTGAACTGCCAGTCTTCTTCCCCAACTTGTCCAATAAGGCAGAGTACCAGTTTCATCTGTTGGATGTTCATAGGCAACTACGCTTTTATCTACACAGAACTAAAGATTAGCGGAAGTCAGACCAGCTCTTCGTTTCGTTCTCAGAGAATCGCTTGGAGTCTGCCGTTTCCAAGGTCACCATCTCTAGGTAGATAGCTGGTTGCGTCTCCTTTATTTATTAGGCAGGGGGAAAGAGCTTGCCTTTTCCAGTCAGAGCACATTCTACCAGAGCAGTTTCCACTTCCACAGCCTTTTAATGGATGATATATGTGCGGCTGCAGCATGGGCTTCTCCTCACACATTTGTTTCCCATTATAAATTGGATGAGGCTCCACGGTGCTCAGTAGTATTTTCCATTGAGCCACCCAGGATGTAGGTGCTAGGGACGCTGTCCCACAAGTGAAGAATGTAGGCGAGATAGGACTACATAACATCAGTTAGTTATGTACTCACCATAACGTTAGATGTATGTAGTCCATCTCGCCTCACATTCTTCATTACCCCCCCCCCCCACCGTCCCCCATGCCTGGAGGATTTGGAGGATCTCCTTGTACTTTTGACGTTAGAGTCCCTTTGGATAATTTGTTGGACCTTGTTGTTATGGGTGTGTGCGTATGTTTGGGCGATGGATACGATACTTATGTTGGCAGCAAACTAGATCTAGGGATGTGGAGCACTGTATTGTGGTATACCATCTTAGCCCAGCCAGTCAAAGACTTTCGAGCTAGTAAATAGGCCGAGTTGGAGCCGACATTCGGCTCCGAACCCACAAGTGAAGAATGTGAGGCGAGATGGACTACATACATTTAACATTATGGTGAGTGCATAACTAACTGATTAACGATATCACAAACACTGTCCCTGCAGAGATAGCAAACCTGCTAGCAGATAGGTTTGGTGAAAATTTCACTCCCTTATCCCCTTCAAACTTATCACAAACCTTGCCTCAAACTTCCCTCCACCCTACATATCTGGCAGGTCATTAAAGCCTTGTCCAAGGCAAAAAACACAGCCTCCATGGAACCCGATGACATCCCAGGCTGTCTTCTAAACAGGCTAAAACATGAACTAGCATCGCCATTGAGTACCCTTTTCAATCATGGCCTAACCACGGACTTTGTTTTTGTGGAATGAAGAACAACATCAGTTATTCCCCTCCACAAACGTGGCCTAGCATCCAACACGGGGAATTATAGACCCATAATTCTGACCAGCCTCATCTGTAAGGCCATGGAACGTATCATTATGCACCTCAAAAATAAAGACATAGGCAACCTCCAAACCCTGGATCCAACTCAATTTGGCTTCATCAAGGGCAGATCCTGTCTGATTTTGATGTTCTCTCTTTCATTCCTCCTCACGAATGGGTTACAGATCCATCCTCGGATCCAACTCGGCCATGTTTCTTCAGACTAGGATCCAAGTCTTGAGCTCCTCCCACTACCCACAATGCTCTGCACTCTAACCAACCTCCTCAGATCCGCCAGCGGAATCAGACGTGATCGCCTGAGTCTCAAGCATTTTCAGCCATCATCGGCATTCCTAGTGGTAGAAAGGGCTTTCTCTACCCATAGGAATCCGATCTCTTTGAGTCATGATCAGTCCCACCAACTTCCTTTGGATTAGAGACTTGACCCAGTCATTCCTGTCCCAAGAAAGCCCATCCAGACTGGTCTCCAAACACTTTCTCCAGAGGGAGCCCCATCCTCTTTGAGACCTCCCCTGAGCACTCCACAGAGGAGATCCCTCGTAAGAGGACATGCAGAATATGAGGCACATTGCCTCCCCCTCAGAGTCAGTCACAGAGTACATGGACTTTGATGAAGGGGAGGGATCCCCCAGATCACCACTGAAGGACATCTCCTTCAGAGATATTTTAGAGATTCTGCGGCAGAGAGGTGGTTGGTCAGCCCACCTCCCTCCTCTGAGGAGTCCATATTTTTGGAGGCCTTCGGGATGGGCCCATCTACATCCTGGGTGGTTACCCTGGTGGACGAGTTGGATTTGGTGTCCAGCTGGGCCTGGAAGGAGCCAGACTCGGTCGAACCAATCCCCAAGCACCCCGACAAATTTTTGTCCTCCCCAAAGACATACCGTATTGCAGTAAGGGTATTCCATTGGATGCCATGGCTGTGGCAGCAGCTACCAGAACAGAGTTCCACTGTCCATCCGCCGACTAGGGAGTCCAGAGCGATAGACAAGTTTGGTAAGTGGGTTTACGCCTCGGCCACCTTCTCGCTGAGGGTGTTGAACTGTCTGACACATTTTACTCGCTTAGAGAGAGAACTGGTAAAAGAGCTGTCCAACACTCTGGAAGAGACCATGCACCAGGGGACTTCAAGAAGCTCTCCACCCGCCTGGCTATTCTTTCATCCTTGTCCAACTCATCCATGAGGCTAATTTCCCATTCCACAGAAGGCACCTCTCGGGCAGCCGGCTGAGGAATTGCTATTCAGAGACATTCTTGGATGAGGCTTTGTGATTTCACGGAGCCCTTTAACGCCCCCTTCGATGGATCCTCACTGTTTGGTCAATCGGTCAAAGAGACCCTAACCCACAGCAAACAAGAGGGGAAGACCTTGTCTGCTGTCGGGATCAAGTTCTCCACTCCACAGCAGACCTTTTCTAGAAATCAGCACAGTGGAAGGAAAACCTGGTTCTGTAAATTCCCAGGGTCTTCCCAGGATCAAGGCAGGGATTCTTCCACTAGAAGCAGAGGAGGAAGGTTCAATGGGAGATGCCACCCTAGAGGCGGAGGGAGTCCACAGAATCAGGCCTTCAGGGAACCTTCCTCTGATAGGCCCTTCCAGCACGCCTGAAGCATTGCCTGACTGTTTATCTTTGGAGGCAGTTGGGGGTCAGTTCTCTCTATTCTCTCCTGCCTGGACCAATATAACCCAAAATAAGTGGATGCTAGAGATTATGTCCAGAGGCTACACTATCCCCTTTCAAAGTTCTCCTCTGGAGAGGTCAAAGAGGATCCCCAATGTTCCACACAGTCAGAGGGAGTTTGCAGTAGCAGAAATTCTACGTCTACTGCAAAAAAGAGTCATCCAGGAGGTCCTGATCGCACAAAGAGGATTCGGAACTTACTCTCATTTTTTTTTGTGCCAAAGAAAATTGAATCCTGTGATCGATCCATACTGGATCTAAGCAAGTTAAACTTGCTTGTAAAGAAAGCAAAGTTCTGAATGGTGGCAGTTCAGTCCATTCTGCTGCTGCTGCAGAAGGATGATTGGATGTGCTCTGTGGACTTAAAGGATGCGTACTGTCACATCAAAATAGACAGGTGCTACAGGAGTCATCTGCACTTCCAGTTGGGAGCCAGTCACTGTTTCAATTCAGGTCTCCGCCCTTTGGACTCACCACAGCTCCCAGGGTGTTTACCAAATGGATGGCAGTAGTCGCAGCTCACCTCAGACTGCAGGGATTCCAGATATTCCCTTACCTGGACGACTGGCTCTTTACTGCCACAACCAGACATCAGCTAATACAGGCCAGGGATTACTTCTTCAGTCTTGCCAACCATGTGGGGATAACTATAAATCTGACAAAGTCATATCTTTCCCCTGTGCAGACTTTACAACAAAATTGCTAAATTTGCCATTGGAGCCTCCTACCGCAACCATCATTGTATCTCCCTTAAAGAACTAAACTGGCTAGAACTCCCACAACTCCTTCACTTTAATCAACTCACCCTCGCTCATTAACCACCCCCATAACACCCCTTCCCTTCAAACCCTATCACTCCACTAGGCCCCTAAGATCAAGCAACAAAAATCAACTAACTGTTATCAAACCCAAACACTCAGCAGGAGAAGCCATATTTTCATGTACCATATCTAAACTTTGGAACAATCTTCCAGCCTCTATAACTACTCTACCTTCCAGCAGCCTTTTCAAGACTGCACTCAAATTCCACTTAAATTTGCACTGGCTTTGTCCTTGTTCTAATCCAGACTAACACCCCCCACCTAGACTCTTAACCCAACTATACTACTGCCACTACTAACCACAGTCAGAATTAGCTAGTTGTCTTTACATACTTTAAAATCTTGTCTGACAATGTTGTTACTAATATTATAAATAACAAGAAACTATCTTAACTTGCAACATTTACTGCATATACTGTTGATAATCAATGTCTTGTCATTGTATTAAAGCCAACAACCTGTAATGTTGTTTACTATTGCTGTAACTTTGTATCTCTATTTATCATGTACGTGATGTGGAGCTTTTCTCTCCGGGCATCCACTGAAAAGGACCTGCGTCCAGTCGGAATTTCCCAGTAAACAAATTTAAATAAATAAATTAAATAAATAAATAGAGTTCATTGGAGCTACCTTGGACAGTCAGTCAGATTGCTGCTCCCCCCCCAATCACATCCTAACTTTGAGAGATTATGTACAGACAGTGTTGAGTCTAGCTTCTCCCCTGGCAAAGCTAATTCTCTAAGCTCTAGGTTCTGTGACAGCTGCCATCCCAGTAGTTCCTCTTGCAAGATATTTTATGCGAGTCCTTCAGTGGACTCTGGCTGCTCAGTGGTCTATACCAGCCTCTCTTTGTTCCTGTCAAGCTGACTCCTGTTTGCCGAAGGCATCTTCAATGGTGGCTTCTGTAGGACCACCTGAAATTAGGCAGACCCTTCCTTCTCCCACCCCCTCCACCACAGTGACCACAGACACTTCACAATTGGGGTGGGGGTGACATTACTAGGGAAAGATGGTCCAAGACACGTGGACACACACTGATATCAGATTGCATATCAGTGTTCTGGAGATGAGAGCTGTTCTCCTCAAGTTGCAAGCCTTTCAGGACATTCTCCCTCTAGGAGTGATTGCAGTCCATACACACAACATGTCAGTGGTGTGGTACATCAACAAACAAAGAGGATCCAGCTTTTACCCACTGTGCAGTGAGGCCATGAATGTTTGAGAATGGGTGATGTCTTCGGACCATTTTCTGCTTTCAACACACATAACAGGAAAATCCAACGTCCTGGCAGACAAGCTCAGCAGGTCCATTATGACCCTTTGAGTGGTCCCTCAATCAGTCGGTAGTAGACTTGATCTTCAGCCATTGGAGCCAACCTTGCTGCGACCTATTTGCATCCCCCCAGAACAACAAATGCAGCAACTACTTCTCTCTGTTCTCTCCTCCAGGGGATTCCCCTCGAGGGGATGCTATGGTTCACGACTGGCCCCCCTGGTCTCCTCTATGCTTATCCTCCACTGCCTTTGATTCCAAAATTTCTCCAAAAAGCAAAGCGTCTAAAGTCCTTGGTAATCCTCTTTGCCCCCTTCTGTCCTCATCAGATTTGGTTCCCTTTCCTCTGGTCTCACCTGCGGTATCCTCATATCCACCATGGATTCTGGAACCCAAACATGATCTCCTTTTTCAACCCCTAGGGGGTTATCACCCCAGTCTGATGTCCCTCAAATTGACCATTTGGTTTCTACACTTCCCGTGATCATTCAAAGGTTCAGGCTTGCTTCCTCAGTCTGAGACATTATTTTAGCCTCTCATAAACCAGCTACTAGGAATGTTTTACAGTAGCAAATGGAAGAAATTTGTCTTCTGGACTTCGAATCCCTTTTCGGTACCTATTTCTGATGTTCTGCATTTCCTTATGTCTATTTTCAAAGAAGGAGCTAGTTTCTCCACCATCAAACTCCAGTTAGTGTCTATCTCTAATTTTCATTCTGGCAATGTTCTCAACTGCCTTTCAGCTTCAAACTGCCCTTCAGCTTCCAAACTATGCAAGGCCTTCTTGAAAGGTGCAATTATTGAATCCCCAAATGATGTCGGTATACTTCAGGAGTGTCTTACTCAGACCGACTAGTGTGTCAGTCATGGTCTCAGACTGAATGCAAAGGAATACACCATCATTTCTTTCTACAAAAACAGTGTCCCTTCACACAACAGTACTGGGATTTGGGATTACAAGTTGACTGCGACCTTACCTTTGACCACCATGTGTCTACAGTAGTGAGGAAGACTTTACTAATCAAGTGTGCTACGTAGAAAGGCATCATCTCTAGAGCAAAGGAAGGCATCACCTCTAGAGCAAAGGAGGTCATATCCCCTCTATACTCATCACTAATCATGCCCATAACTGAGTATAACGCCCCGTTTGGCATGTACTTACAAAGCACCTGCAGCAGTTGGAGAGACTTCAGAAGTTTCTAACAAAGAAGATCAAGGGACTACAGCACATACCTTACACAGACTGACCAAGTCCCTGTCACTATACTCTGTATCATATAGACTTCTTAGGGGAGACTTATGCCTGGCTTAATGAGCAATCTCAGACCCAAACCTAATGAACTTGCTGCACATCTGTAAATCAGACAGGACTATAGCTACCCGTTCCATGGACCTAAATATGGTCTGAGACTTAAGACATGCTGGAGGAACAGGTTTGTCTCCCAGTGACTGGCACATCTTTGGAATAGGCTACAAATTCATGTGAACCCTGGACAAATGGATGGGGCATAGTAAATTCTTACAGGGGATAGCTCCTACAACCCCCTGGACGTGGGCAGTCATTACTAAATACAATCCTGGTTATTGACTAACATATCTATGTTATTACATTGGGTTGGAATGGCTAGGCTTGAAATGACCTCCGAGTCGATAGCCTAGTAAACTCCTGTAATCCTATGATCCATATGATAATGTTATGTTCCATCTCTGTGGCAGAACTTTTATGACAGTCTGCTTCACAAAGGGGACAACTCCTCTAAAATCACTAACTTTAGGCCTCCCACTATCCTGTCTCTCCTCTTTAAGATTCCAGAGAAGTTTATTCATAAACAACTCTTCAACATTTACTCTCAGAAAACCTACTATGTCCTGCCCAGTGTGTGGCTTGCCCTGATCATAGTACTACAACTGCCTTGGTAGACTTCACAGACTCTGTCATGAAAGTCAGAGATAATAGCATGCTATTCTGTTCCCTCTTTCTTGATATGTCAATAGCCTTTGATACAGCTTCTCACACCATACTGCTCTCAAAAATGTCTCCTCTGGGCTTATCTACTGCAGCACTTGACTGGTTCTCCAGCTAACTTTCCAATTGCAGTTAATGCTGGTATTCCTCAAAGTTCTGTCTTTGGTCCCCTTCTCTTTAATATATCAACAATATCCACTTGTCCTCCAAAGAAGCTGCCTTTATACAATAAACAGATGATTCCAGTCTCATCTACTCATCTAACAACTTCTCTCGTCTACAAACCATCACTCAAAATGCTTTAACTCTTTTGAAAAAATGGTTCAAAGAAAAGATGATCTTAAACCCCCCCAAAAACTAAACTTCTGTTATTTCTTCCTAAATCTCTAACACCCCTCAAGTGCAACTTTAAAATATCTACTCTTAACAGCATGGAGATAGAAGTAATATCTCATACCAAGCTACTTCGTGTTATAATTGATGTTCAAATGAAATTCTACCTGTATATTCAAAGCTGCATAAAAAACAAATCACCAGAAACTTGGTATGGTGTGCAGATCAAACATTTCTTCACCAGTATTTTTAGAGTAGCACTTTCCAAAGCTTATCTCCTCACATTTATATTCTATGCCACCCCATTCTCCTCAATATACAGATCTCCCTACAAACTGAAATGGAGCTCCGGTACAATAAAGTAGCTAGATTTGCAGCAACCCTGCTCATCAGATCTTATCATTGCATTGCTCTTAAGTCCTTAAACTGGTTTTAGTTACCCCACCTCCTTAAATTTACTAATTTTCTCCTCACCCATAAAAATCATATTCACACCTTCATATCACCCTGCACTCTGCACCACTCTTAATCCCTACCATCCTAGCCACCCCACTTCGTTCATCTGAAAAACTATTCCTTGAGATTTTCAGACCAAAAAAAAAATCAGTAGTTACTTCCTTTACTCAGACTCAGTGGCAAGAACCTGACATTCACTCCCCATTGATAACCAGATTGTTTAAGCACACTTTTAAATCATTCCTCCTCAGCTCTTGCCTCTGTTCCTGTCTCTCACCTGGTTAACATCTTTACAATTCATACTTCATCCTATTGCCCTTTTCCGAGTGTGCAAGCGAGTGTGTGGTGTAGATGAACTACCGTAGCACAGCAAGCCACTCAGTGGTGTAAACCTTGGCTCTAGATGATTGCCATTGTTGAAGTGACACCACGACCCATTGTGCAAAAATAGGAAAAAGAAGTTGTGGATGGGTAGATTTCTTTTCTTCTCTCAAGCTTTCATCTCTCACCTCTGACTTTTTTTTTCACTTCCTAACCTAACACTGCCTTTATTCCTCTCCTTAACAATCTTTTCATTTTCTCCTCAAAACTTTTTCTCTTCTGTCTTATTACCTGAATTTTTGTGTGTGTGTGTGTGTGTGTGTGTGTGTGTGTGTGTGTGTATACATTTATATATATATATATATATATATATATATATATATATATATATATATATATATTTATTTATTTATTTAGTACTTGTTGCCTCATCTAAATATGGCAAATAGCATCTACATATCATATCACAGATACAGTGATGTACTCTTGGATGTCCCTCCATTTCACTGTTACAGTATTCATGACATTAGTGATCCCCTGCCAATGGCAGCCCAACATCCAGCCAGTATACCAAAGCCTTTAGGTTACTTTAAGGTATACCGGTACATTACAAGTATGCTCCTTATGTAGCATAGGGCATAAAGGTGATGTCCAGATGTACCATCCTCAGAACTTCTTTGCTCCTAGTCCAAACGCATTCTCTTGATCATCAGTCTGAATGCCCATTCTGTTGCTGGTTCACCAAGCCATTACAGATAAAGTGCCCTGTTGGAGTTATTTTTACTTAGCTTTTTGTATTGTTGCTTGTGGAGTTTCATGTCATCCAAAAAGACTAAATGCCAGTATGGGAGACAGATTCCCCATAAAGACTGCCACGAATAGTGTCTTTTTTGCGTAGGTGCCTCTCACGACTATCCTGGGTCCTGTCCATTATTTTCCAGGGGTATTTCATGGTTTGGAAATCCCTTCCCCCTTTTATGGGTGTTCCGCAGCCCCCTCAGGAACAACTCTCCTTCTTCAAAGAGGTTTTTTTGGTCCTTCTGTCTCAGAGTACTATTCAATAGGTTCCTGAGGCCCAAAGAGGGAGGGGGTTTACTCCAAGATGTGTCTAGTACCCAGAAAAGAGGGTACTTGAGGACCAGCTCTAGACCTCTCTCATTTGAACACTTTTCTGAAGGTGCCTCCTTTTGAATGTTGTCCCATCAAACTTTGTTCCCTCTTTTACTTTCTCAGGATTATGTGGTGTCTCTGGATCTCAAGAATACTTATCTGCATATTCCAATCCATCCCTTTTTAGGAAATGTTTACGCTTCTTTCTTGCTTCCTGACATTTTCAGGTCTCTACTTTGCCCTTTGGCCTGTCTACTGCCACAATGGTATTCACCAAATGCATTGCTCCTGTGATTACTTTTTGCAGGATTCAGGGTATCCGAGTATTTCCTTATGTGAACAACCTCCTGTTTCAAGCATCCTCTCCAGAGATCCTGTTGCAAAATCTTCATTTTGCCATTCCCCTTCTGCAAAGCGTGGGGTTCACATTAAACTTCAAAAAGTCTTTTCTGACTCTTTCTCAGGACCATGTCTTTCTGGGGTGCAGAATTCAGGCAGTGGCTATGCTGGCATTACTGCCTCCTCTCAAGGCCTTAACACTCATTTCTTTCTTTCAAACTGCTCTTCTTCTGGCCTCTGTTACAGCCAGGGAGTTTCTGAGAGCTCTGGGATTTGTAGCATCCACCACCCCTATGCACCATCTGGCCAAACTCCCCATGAGAAAATGTAAGTGGTTTCTGAAGTCAGTTTGGCTTCAACATGCACCTAGTATTTGTATTTCCTCTTCTGCCTTGTCTCAAGAAGAAACTTCAATGGTGGATCCAACAGTTGTCTCTAAATCCAGGACTCTCATTTCATCCTCTTCTTCCCTCTCAGGAGCTGTTCACAGACACTTCAGACATAGGATGGGGAGCAGCTTTTGGCTCCCTAAAGGTGCAGGGGGTGTGGTCACCTCTTCAACAGGAAGAGCACATCAGTATCAAAAAGATGAGAGCTCTTCTGCTGGTGTTTCAGGCTTTTAATCCTCTTTTCTGTCCAGGAACTCTCAATGTATTTACAGACAATACCACAGGAATGTGGTATGTAAACAAATGGTGGTGGGGGGTGCAGACTCTTATCTTTTTTTTCCGGTTGGCACTCCTGGTGTGGGATCTTGTTGCCCAGTTTCAAGTGACTCTTCAGGCACTTTACATTCCCTCAGGTCAAAACATTGTGGCAGACACTCTGAGAAAGTCCTTAACTCAAGTCCACGAATGGTTGTTTCACAGGGATGTTTTTCTAAACATTATCCACTAGTGGGGCACTCCTCAAATAGATCTGTTTGCTTCCCCTCTGAACAGACAACTTCCTCTGTTATGTGCCATAGTCCCAGATCCTCTGGTTTGGAAGGTGAACACCCTATCTTTTTTCTTGGAAGAGGATGTTTCTTTATGTTTTCCCTCCCCTTCTCCTCATTCCAGAACTCCTGTTCAAAATTCAACAAGATGCTCCCAAAATCTGGTTGGTGACTCCCTTTTGGCTGGGATAGCATTGGTTCCCTCTTCTTCTGCATTTAGTAAGGGCAATCATCACAAGTTAACTCGCAGGGTGCACCTACTCACACAAGACAAGGGATCGCCCATCCATCCCTACCTGTCCATTCTACAACTAACACTGTGAGTGATAGGATTTTATTACAAATAGACACCTTTTTTTTCTGAGGACGTGCTTAGGGTCCTGCAGGAGGCCAGGAAAGCCAATACTAGAAAATCCTACTTATCCAAATGGAAGATGCTTTCTGTATGTTGTTTGTCTTGAAACCGGGATCCACTTTCTGAGGATGTTCATTTGGTTCTCTCTTATCTGTGTGAATTGCTCATTGCTGGGTTGGCTTATTCTTCTGTTAAGGCCCCACTTATCAGCTATTTCTATTGTCTGCCTTTATCTCCTCCTTTAGCTTCTAGAATTGGGGCTAAACAATTCTTAAAAGGCATCCTTCATATTAGGCTTCCAAGGTAGCCTTTTCCTCCTCCCTGGAATCTTAATTTTATTTTGGAAAAATTGAATCAGGCTCCTTTTGAGCCTGCAGAGTCAGCTTCCTTGTAACATTGCTCTTGGAAGACTGTACTTTTGTTGGCCCCTACTTCTGCTAGACGGGTGTCTGAGCTTCAGGCCATTATGACTTGTCCTTTTTTTGGTGTTTCATAAGGCCAGGGTATCCTTGAGTACCAATCCTTCTTTTATAACCAAGGTAGTGATTGAGTTGTCCCTTAATCAGTTTATTCATTTGCCTACTTTTTCCCCTTCTCCTCCTTTTTTGGTGTTTCATAATTTGTCTTCTGGATGTACTGGTTACCTTTTTCTTGTCCTTTAACTGGTGTTCCTACTGGGAATCTAAATTCTAAGAATGGTATGTACGGATGCAGGGCCGGTGTTAGCATTTTGGGGGCCCCCAGCAAATGTCAAGTTCAGTATAAGTATCATCCTAACAATGTCATCCATTCTAAGCAACCCTTTATTTCATGCTGCAAACTTTTAGGAGTAGTATCCACAGACAGACCTGCAGCTACAATCTTTTACATTACAACAGGCCTATGTGCCACACTATCACTATGTTGAGCCATCTAACAAAGGGGCAGTTAGAGTTACTGGCACTTAGTTGTAACAGTGATACATTGCAACAAGTCTATGTACAGGTCTGGACTTAAAGTTAAATGATGACTGGACCTCCATTTCAACACCCCCCCCCCCACACACACCCTCCAGTCCTCACCTCTGAGTCCTTCTCCTTTTGGGCTCCCCACACCATCCACATTACTTTTTTCTTCCTTTTCTCACATTTTGCCTTACTCTAAGATTTTCAAGAAGCCATAACTTTCTATATGCTCTGAAGTGCATTTTACACAACCTTTTCGTCCAATAATAGCTTGAACAGAAATTATGATTAAGGAAAGAAATTCACTGTTGTGGTTCAGCTTTAGTTTTCCTTGCATCCTTCAACACACCTTTCCTGAACAAGACAGCCCAGTAATAAAAAATTAGGAAATGACTCAAGTCAGGGCCCAAGAAGCCACAGGTTTACAGATGGTCTGGGATGCATTTTAGAGCATTTTCTCAACATTTTACTCTAATGGTTGCCTAAATAAAATTATGAAGAAAAAAGAATTTCAGTCTTATTTTTTCTTTCAAGGCATAATTTGTGCCCAAGGCTTAATTTTCAAAGCTGACAACATTGTAGCTTATAAACTAACAAGCCAGTAGTTGTTAGCATATTTAAGTCTTATCTGGAAATACTGCCTACCTCCTAACCCTCTAAAAGACAAGTCACTGTCTATGCATCCCTCTGGTGTTAGACTGGGATGAAAGCAGAGATTTAAATTGCCTTTGTCATATATTTCAAGTGACTGATGATATACATATACATAGCATGTTCTTCACCCCAAGGTAGCCACATGTATATGTGCCTAGTACGTGATTGTGAGGATGATTTCAGTAATATTCAAATTTGTTGCTAATAGGCAGTACACCTCACTTACACAAGCTATAGTAACCTTCTTTGTACACCTCTGAGGTCTGTGAGAAACACTCCCTCAGCTCAAACACAAGCTATAATGACTTCCTCTAAGGTTTGACTGATGAAAATTAAAGATGTAATATTCATACAATCTCTAGCCCCTCATAACCCATAGCAGCTTTATGTACACACACACATTTGAGCAGGGCTGGTTTTAGAATGGGTGTGGTTGTAAACAGAGGCTATTATTAGCTTTATACTAAAAGGGTCATATCTCAGCACCATTCAGGTTAACAGCGTATTCAGAAAATTGATACATTTTTCTCCAACAAGCAACAGCTTTGGTGGGGCCCCCACAGAGTCAAGGATGATAAAGGTAAAGGACCCCATTATGAAGTTAGACAGTCTGGTGAGTGGGGCAACCAGACTCCAAGAATATCTAAGTGTCTGAATGTTCTGTGATATATGTTATGTCTTACTTTTGAAATATAATTAGTTGTTAGGTAAATTTTTACTGATACACAGAAGAATAATGTCTGTGTCCTGGCATTATTGGGTGCATGCACAGATAAAAATCAGTGATGACACACACACACACACACACACACACACACACACACACACACACACACACACACACACACACACACACACCACAGCAGTACTAGTTATGTACTTATTTCAGCAAACAGCAATGCCTTGTGCAACACTGGTACTGCCCCACCAGATTAGTCACTGCTGTTTAGCAGTCGTCAAACAGCAGAAGCAGTAAGATTTATTTCATCGAGGAGTAATGCATACTTGTCACTGTCCCTACTTTCACAGACCTTCCCTGATTTTGTTCATACTTTTGCTTTATCCTTCGTAAAAAGTCTGATTTGCTGGTAAATCATTTAGGATTACAGTCAATCAATCCAGACATCTGAGTTTTATACTTATTTTCCAAAAATAGATGTTGATGCAAAATATGTTATTCTAGTAACTTTTTAAGTGAATTAAATATTTAAACATATTTATGATTCTGAGCATTTATTCTATTATTTTTGGGATTGTACTAAATTCTTAAGCAAAGAAATTGAGTTATAGTATCTGATGTTCTGGTATTAGTTATAAAACTACCTGAAAGAGAAACTATCCCTGATGATCGGAAGCATCAGCTCTTCTTAAAATCCAAAGTTTGCACTCAGGTAAGTCACTCTGGCCTGCTGATCCCTCTAGTGCTTATATTGTTCATGTTCATTATAATCTTCATCCTAACAGGGTCATATCACAGCCCTGTTCATGTTAAAGAGCATAATTAGGAAATTAATGCATTTTTCATTGGGGCCCCACACAGACAAAGATGATTAAGGGGCCCCTGCAGCTATGGTTTTGCAGGGACTTATGTTAGTTTTAGTGGAGAAAATTTCCAAAAGCAGGGTTTAACTAAGCCAGGAGCACTATGTCAGTAGTAAAATATTTAATGGCATTCTGATGCCTGTTACTTGACAAAACACCACTACAACCAGGAGATATAAATAAGAGTTATTACCCTCATAATTTATTAAGTATGCAAGACTGCTGCACTAGCTTTTGTTGGTTTTACAGATGTAACAAAATATAAGGATAAGATAACTTGCTATGGTTGGGGGCCCCATGGTGCCTAAAACCGGCTATGTACGGATGTCACCTTTATGATCTACACTACACAAAGGAGCATGTCGTGTGTGACATATGGCATACCTTAAAGCAACTTAAAGGCTTTGGTATACTGACTGGACGTTGGGCAACCCTTGGCAGGGGATCCCTAATGTTATGAATACTGCAGCAATGAAGAGAAGGACATCTACTATTATAGTAAGATTTTACACAGCTGTACTTTATACATAGCCAGGAATAAGAAAAGTGTTTGTATCAATTAGGCACTAGCCACATAGGATAGGAATATAACACATAAGCTATATAACTTGTCAGCTACCAGTAGGAGTAGATATGCAGAAGAGATATGAAAGATGAAACTTATCCTGATGTAGCTTGGATGAACAGCCTATGACATACATTTATGACCACAGCTCGAGTGAATCAATCTCTGTGTTAAAGCAGATAAATACTGTGTGTCATGTAAACTGGATTTAGATCTGACGAAGCTCATTTAAGGTTGAAAACTGTTATTTGTTTTTCAATAAAAAAGTTTTGATTTCTAAACAAGTCGTAATTGCTTGATTACTCTGAAATCTCAACTGAGCTTGCCTACAGTGCGTGGTTCTTTTTTCCTGATTTTGTAGGGTTCTCAGCCAGCAGCTTTGTTGCGCACAAGTACCAGTTGTCCCTGTTGCCCATTGTTTTTCTTTGTGGGAGGGAGACTTCTTAACTACCCAATGGCTGGAAAACTAATGTGCCTCAATACAAGGAGCTTTGCTTTTATATACAAGTGTGTGTATGTATATATTATTTATAATATCTATGGAGCTTTTCTCCCCTGGTCTCTGCTGCAAATGGGATTTTATAGCCAGCTAGACTTTCCCAGTAATCAAATGTCAAATAAATACAAATAATACATAAGTGAAGTATGCCTACCACTGATTCCAGAACACTTTAAAGATTCCCATGTGACCCAAGGTAAAGAAAAAATGGCCTTGTGAAAATTTATGAATGATTCTACAAAGGCATGGTTTTGTCTTGACATAGTCTAGGGGTATTGAAAAAAAAAAAAAACAATGCAAGTCATTTCAACACTATGTACACTTTTTGTCATCTTTACTAATTTCTGGAAGTATTTGTCACAAATATTCTTGTACAGATCTTTGATTCTGTCCATAATTGGGAAATGGGTCTGTAATTAACGGGTAAAGTAGCATCTCTTCTCTCCTTAGGAAATTGTACTGTATTAGCCTGCCTTGTAGAATAAAGGGTGTACAACTTGAAATGTCATAAGAGACCCAGCAAGTGCGTCCAAAGCTCTAAAAGTTTTAAAGAAGTCTGAGACTTGACAGTTAACGTCTTTTAGTGCATTAGTAAATGAAACTCATTAAACCCTTTCTTTGTTCCTCCTGAGTAAAGAGGTGTAAAAATTATATGTAATTTTATTTTTGTCTTCCTAGAAGTAGTAAATTAGTCCTTCACTGTTTTTCTTCTTCTTTTTTTTTCCTAACAACACGGTAGATGCCAGTAAGCCAGCAGTTTGAGATACTTCAGATTCTTCGCAAAAAATGTTTTAAATATTCCTTTACTAGATGATAACTTTGCTTTGTAGGATAGGGTCTGGCTGTACTGGTCTTTTGAAGTCACCCTGTAATGTCACAGTCTAATTTTCTAACAGTTCTTATTTTTATAGAGCATGAAAGATTTCCTACCAATTTTGAGAAAGCTCTCCTTAAGCCTTAGCTTAAATGCCAGCCATTTTGCTGTCATCACTACATCTGCATTGTTGTTTTCAATCCTGTACCATTGCCTTCCTTCAGTTGTTTAGTTTCATTCCACCTTTCCAGAATAAGGGGATCTGAATGTCAGTAGGCTTTCTTTGTGTACCATGACATCATTGACACTTTTTAGCTTTGCCATATAGTGACTAGAATATACTGAAGAAAACATTTCCAAATGTTGGACATGGTTCAACATTGTAAACTGGATTAAGCAGTAGTCTGTTGTGTAGTGGGCTTTTTTTGCTCATTGTCCTTGCAGCCAGATCCAAGCATGTGTAAAACTCTCTTGGTTGGGTTTTTCACCAACCACAGTTCTAGTAATTGTAATTCGTCCATAAGCCCCTGGTACTTTTCTTTGTGTTGTGCTCACAGGGTACCTCAGGTTTGCTGTTTAAAAGTATTACTCCTGTTAGGTTCAGACCAATCAAAAAAGAAAATCATAGCCAAACAGAAGTCATATAAGTGTTGAACCTGGAGTGTATTGCGTAATAATATGAATGGCTGGCATATCCTTGCATGTTGTTACTTGGTAGTGTAAGCAAGTAAATAGTGGGTGATTTGTAAAGAAATTACCTTAACATGTGTCAGCAGATGTATTTTAATTATATGTGTCCATTATTAAGTAGTAGGCCTCAGGCATCAAAGAGTCACACAGCCATACCTCTCAAAAGTACTGATGGTCACCACATGCCCTCGTTTTCGCACCACACATTTGTACTGGAAAATCTGTAAAGACAAGTTAGAAAGTAATGAGGCACATTTCAGTTTCAGACTTCACAACCCTCACAAGATAATTGACAATACTGGTGCAAAACAAGTTTGATGCTATCAGCTAACTTTCTAAGACCAATATAAATCAAAGGTACAGTTACCAATTCAGCATCACAAATACAGATACTCTAAGCACTAAATCAGCTATGCACACTGGGCATCAGATGCAAAGTTCATTTATCCCTGAATCCAAAAAAATAGGAAACCGGGATATGGCAGAGTTATCACTTGCACAGGGTGTTGTGTGTGGGGTGGGGCAGGAAGCCTAGGCTGACACAAAAGGTCAGTGAGTGTGTGTGTGAGTAAGAAAGAAAAGCAGGTAGACATCTGTGTAATACATATAATACATACATATAATACATATGTATACAAATGGCCAGTGAGAAAAAATAAATGTTAAGCTTCATGGCTGAACCATGTAACTGTTGTGTGCTTGTCTATATGGGTCCTCCAGGTGAAATTGTTTTGTAAGGGACTGCATGAACACAGCCAAGCTCTGTGCTAGCTCTAAGTCTTGGTAAGTCAGACAGGTGGGAGCATTGCATGGTAGAGGTGGCAGTTCATCGTTGTACCTGAACATGAGAATTGGCTTATCTAGGAGTTATACTGACATGTCCATGCCCAAGGTCAGATGCACTGCTGCTACCTGAACATGATTGATGTCTGCTGGATGAGCTCCCCTCATGAGGACATCAAGGACCATGACCCCATGGCCTTCCACTTCTGGGTGTGTAGAGCTCAACCACTGACAGAGCAGTGAAAGTACTGCCACTATGGGTGTGTGATCGGGCATGGCCATGTTTGGTAACAGCAAATGATGTGGCTGACCTACACCCACGAGGATGCCGTCCCCCTCCCAGCAAGTGTTCCATCACAGACACTGCCCTTTCCAAAGTCTTATTCAACCAATCCAGTGAATCGCCAACACAGTAGAGGAAATCATACATATCAGCCTGTGCCACATCTACAACCCTAAGCATTTCTCTGGAGGACTTATGGGAACGCCCCTGTGTCTCCATGATGGCCCTAAACATACATTGAGTGGCTCGGGAAGAGACATCTGGACCAGGTGGAAGATGGACAACAGGCCTCCTCCGAGCACCCCTAACAACCCCCCTGCATGGCACCTTGCCCACACTTTGGCTGTGACCAGAGTTAACAGGCACTAAAGCCACAGTAATCACACTTCCCTGATCAATTGTCTCACCTTCCACCTGTCCAGTATCTAAGTGCTCACTGGAATGGGTAGACGTAGGTCTACTGGCTATGCCTGATGGAATTTCAGGGGATAGTTGTATGTCAACCTCAGTGTCGGATTCAACCTCTGCACCCCCCGACTGTGCCTCTGTTTGGCCAGCATCATCATTAGAGTCTGCTGATACTGTGACATCAGGTGGTAGAAGTCCCACACTTCCACTTCCACTGTCATGATCACATGTGATAATAAGCAGCAAACTCAGGAAAAAATGAATACTTGTACCACTATATTCCAATCTGATGTCAATTTTCATTTTATCCTCGACATACCATTACTACAGCTCGCAAAAGCCAAAACCTCTCGAGCTTAACCCTTACCCACAATGCTCCTCTCCCATTTACCTCAGATCTCGATTGCTGCTCTTCCTAACAGACGTGTTTGCCGTTGCTCTCGAGCTAAGTGTTGCTTTTCTGATATATTTCAAAATTTGAAGTTTGAGTTTTCTACTTTAACTCCTTATTAGTCATTAACCTACCCACTTCTTTCTAACCGTTTTATAATTGTCTTGTCCTTCTCTTTCCGTATACCTTTGTGTATTCTGAGCTATCATTGTTGATAGTTTTTCTTTCTTCTATACACCGTGGTGTATTCTCATCTGTCATTGTTAGTTTTTCTTCCTGCTGCTTTTTCCTATTTAAAAAAAAAAAATTCTTTCTTCAGTGAGTGTTACTGTTTGTGAGATGTGTGTGTGTGTGTGTGTGTGTGTGTGTGTGTGTGTGTGTGTAGTTTGTATAGCTGGCCTGTTGCCGCCAATTGTTTACAAACTTTGAAAGTTTCATTTTGACTAATAAACCTAAAGCTTCTGCATTCAGAATGTGCCAGAAATGCAGGCACAAAATTCCTGAGATGCTTATTTGCTGTGTGTTTATTGCCGGGGCCCTGTTCGCCTTCAAGAAGACTGCTGTGTATGTCACAGTTTCAATCATATGGCGCTAGTGGAAAGACGTAACATACTTATTTTGAAGGGTATGCTTCTGTCAGCCTTCGGTGAGGCGTTATCTGGTGCAGAGAAAGCCAGGAGTAAGATCGATGTTTCTTCTCCTTCTTCCTCATCTTCTTCTTCCAAACCTTTGGAGAAACCAAAAAAGAGAAGCCTATCAGTGCCTTCCACTATTTCAGCACCATTATGGAAAAGGGCTGAGTCTTCGGTTCCTTTGGAACTCTTGAAACTAACTCCTCTACTAAAACTTCAATCCCAAAGGGACCTGTGGAGCAGAGTTTATTAGAGAAGACAAAATTCTTTGGCACCTAGTGTTTCAGTGCAGGAGCATCTGGAATATTCAACACCAAAACTTTCAGTTCAGACATCTCTTTTGTTATCAACCACTTCAGCACCAAGTAAGCAAATTAACACGCAATCCATTATGGATCTTCCGAGAACCTCACATTTACCCTCTATCGACCTCTTTGCAAGAAGGTTTCCTTCACCTTTTCTGGAAGGGCCAAATTTGCCCTCCATCCTTTGTATCCATTCCACCAAGAGCTTAACTGAGTATGTTGTGGAGAGGTTGGTGAGTAAGATACTCTGGGTGAGAGAATTGTCGGGTACCTCTTCGGCCCCAGCCCCCTTGGGTATGGGAGCTGATCCTTCCCTTACACCTCCATTTTTTCCCTGCTCTGACTTCATCTGAAACATTAGAGTTCTCAGCTCCAACTCACCCGGTGCTGACTGTATTGATTCCAGAGATGTCCCTATCTTCGGAACCAGTTCTTGATTGAAGGTCTTTGTCCTATCGGATTCAGAAACCTCACAGAGCCAAGCATGTCCTGCCTGCTCCAGGGGAGCGTGAGTCGACTACTATTTCGGAGCCATCTCTGCACCTTGGAGCATCGGCACAGATCAGCTCTGCTTAGGCTTCTGTCATGGAACCTGTCTATTCAGAGCAGGGAGTGACCACGGTTCCGAGGCAGTCTTTCTCAGTTCTGGGCTCCTTTCCATCTTTTGGGGGTCCATCTTTCAAGGCCATGGAGAGAACCCTGACTGCCACAGTCACATAGTTGGCCCCTTCCACTTCGGAGCCAGTGTCCCTTTCCACCTCACACCCAGATATTCAACCTGGTGCTCTCCTCTTCTGATACCTCCCCAGGTCACCACATTGAGGCGTTCTCTAAGAAGAGGAAGTGTAAGAGGAATCACTTGAATTCCCCAGAGGAAGCACTTTTATTCCTCAGAGGAATCGATCACCGAAGACTTCTTTGTAGTCATCCTGGAAATATTAAAATAGAGGGGTGACTGAAAACCCCAAAATCCCTCTTCCAAGGAGTCAGTGTGCCTGCAGGCCTTTAGCACTCAACCCTCTACCTCTTGGATGACGCCACCTGCTGGTGAGCTCATTCAGTTGATCTCTCAGTGAGTGTGGAAGGCCCCTGATACTATTGAACCTATCCCTAGGAGACCTGACAAAATTATATCCACCCCTGAAGGCATTCTGGGCCAAAGGGTTAGCTGTTGATGCCATGGTTGTGGCATTAGCCACAAAGAAGGAACTGGCTGAAGAGAGTTCCTCTAGCCATCCACCCAACAGAGAGACTCGGGTAATGGATAGATTTGGAAAGCAGGTCTCTGCATCATCGACCTTTGCCTTACGGTCTTTGAATTTCTTGGCACATTTTACTGGACTTCACAGGGATCTGGTCAAGGAGTTGATGGCTACCCTTGCAGGAACCATTTTTGAGGATGTCCAAGAAAAGGTGGCTTCCCAGTTGGCTACCCTGGAGTTTGTGTCAAATTAATCCATGAGGCTCATCACTCATGCAGTCGAAGGGACCACCAGAGCAGGGTTCTTTGAGGAGACACTCCTGGATTTGCCTATGTGACTTTGCGCAGCCATTTAAGTCTTCATTTGTCAGTGCACCCTTTGATGGGGCATCCTTGTTTGGCCCAAAAGTTAGAGAAACTTTATCCAGGTGTGAGAAAGACCCTTTCAGCTGTGGGCGTATGTTTTTCTACAACTCAATGACCATTCTCTAGAAATCAGAGAAGCAGTAGAAAAATGTGGTTCAAGAAATCCCAAGGGCCTTTTCAGGACACACATGGAGGAAGTTCCCGAAGAAGCAGAGGGGGGGATCTTTAATGGAAGACGCCACACGCGCAGCAGAGGTGGCTCACAAAATCAGGGTTTCAGGGATTCTGTCTCTGGTAAATCATACCAGTGCTCCTTAAAGGAGACCCGATTGTCTTCCTCTGGAGGCAGTCGGGGACGCTTATCCCTGCAGCAAAAGACCTGGCTATAAATAACATTGGATGGTTGGGTGCAGAGGGTTATATCCAGATGCTGTATAATCCCATTTCCTTTCCTCCTCCTGTATGCAAGAAAATCCCCGACTTCTTCCCAGTCAGAGGGAACATGCAGTTCTAGAAATCCAAAAATTGCTAGAAAAAAAAAGTCATCCAAGAAGTCCCACCAGACCAGATAGGGTCCAGAATTTACTCAAGATTCTTTCTAGTACAAAAAAAAGGCAGTGGACTGGAGACCAATATTGGATCTAAGTGTATTGAACAAATTAATTCATCAGACAAAATTCTGGATGGTCACGGTATAGTCCATTCTTCCATTTTTGGAAAAGACAATTGGATGTGCTCATTATGTCTTCAGGATACATATTACCATACAAAAATGGACAAATGATCCAGAAGTTTCCTCTGCTTCTGTCTGAGAGCCAGTCAGCATCAGTTCAGAGTCCTGCCCTTTGGTTTTACCACAGCCCCCAGGGTGTTCACCAAGTGTATGACAGTAGTAGCCGCTCACTTGAGAATGCAGGGATTCGGAGTGTTTCAGTATCCCAATGACTGGGTCATTACCATTCCTGCCAGGCATCAATTCATAGAAGCAAGCGACTAGGTACTTCACATTTCTTCTTTATCTGGGAACAACTGTAAATTACGAGAAATCAAAATTGACCCCAACTAAGAACTTACAAGTTCATAGGATCCCTGCTAAATACTCAAACTTTCAAAACTCTCTTCCCCCTGTAAGGTTATAGAAAATAATCAACAAAATAGTGACTATTCATCTAGTTCTTTATGCACTGGGCTCAATGGCTGCAGCTATAACACTAGTTCCCTTGGCAAGATATCACATGTGGATAACCGAGTGGTGCAAGTGTCTCAGTGGTAAATGTTGCACCAATCCATGTCGGACCTGATATTGATCACCAATCTGTGCAGGAAAGATTTAACTTGGTGGATGCTTTCCAAAGACATTCTTCTAGGCCACCCCTTTGTCCCATCACAACCCTAAGCCATGGTGACCACAGACATCCCCCAGATTGGGTGAGAGGGCATTATCTGGGCAAGACTGTACAAGGCACTTGTTCCCCTACAGAGGCCAACTTGCATATTGGTGTACTGGAGCTAAGGGCAGTGCTTTTAATGTTGCAGGTCTTTCAGACTGCTCTTCCTTCGGGAACAATTATAATTCAAACAGGCAATATGTCAGGTACATCAACAAACAGGGAGGAACCAAATCCTATCCCATTTGACGAGAAGCTCTCAGTGTGCGACAGTGGATGATCTCTTCCATCCGCTTTCTGATAGCAAAGCACATTCTCTGGAGTCCAGTGTGATAGCAGACAAACTACGCAGGTGTGTTCTCCTGCCCTAACGAGTGGTATGTCAGTCCAAAGGTGATGGAAAGGATTTTCTGTCAGTGGGGCCGGCCTTGCTGTAACCTGTTTGCCTCTCCCCTAAGCAACAAGTGCAGCAACTGTTTTGCCTTGATCCCACCTCCGGGGAGTCACTGAGAGATGCTCTTCTCCACATTTGGCCGTCCAGTCTGCTGTATGAGTTCCCCAATTCCTCTATTCCCAAAAATTCATCCAGAAAGCAATCACGCTGAAGAGCAATGTAATACTTATTGCACCTTATTGGCCTTGACAGATATGGTTCTGCTTTCTTTAGCCTTATTTTATTCAACAGCCTTGGATTCTGGACCCCGCTCCAGACCTTCTATCCCATCCAGAGGGACTAATCCATCTGAATATTGAGAACCTCAAGCTGACAGCTTGGTTTCTCCAATTCCCTTAGTAGCCATGCTTCCCTCACTTTTCTCCTCGGTACGTCATATTCTGTTAGCCTCTCATAAGCCAGCTACCCATAAGCTCTATGCTGGTAAATGGAGGAGGTTTGCTTTCTCGGCTCATAATAACTGTATTGATCCTTTTTTCAGCACCCATCGAAAAAATCCTAGAATTCTTAGCTTCACTTTTTAAAGCAGGTGCTGCCCAGTATACCATAAAAATTCAATTAGCTGCTATTTATGATTTCCATAATGGTTTTAAAGAATCCTCTGTGGCTTCTCATAAGCATTGCAAAGCCTTCTTAAAAGGAATACTCTTGTTAAACACCCTTACAAAGATCCTACCCCACCTTGGGATCTTAACTTAGTGCTGCAAGCCATTGTTCAACCTCCCTTTGAACCAGCAGCTGAATATGATACGAGTTTTTATCCTGGAAAACTATACTTCTAGTAGCAATAACTTCTGCCAGAAGAATTTCATAAATACAAGCCTTATCATGTAAACCTTCATGCTTGATTTTCCACAAAGATAGTTTCACTAAGAACCAATTCTTACTTTTTACCTAAGGTAGTGTCAGAGACCAACATTAATTAATCAGACTATTAATTTATCAGTATTTTTCCCAGTTTTCCAACAAAGGTGAATATTGCCTACATTTTAGATGTTCACAGACAAATACATTTCTGTCTACACAGAACTAAGGATTTATGAAAATCCGCCCAACTGTTTATGTTATTTTCATTTACAAGACTTGGCCAACCAGTGAGCAAAGTGATGTTAGCCAGATGGCTCAAAGAATGTATTTTTTTTATTTACAATAATAAGAAAATTGAATTGCCTAGGCCTGTAAAGGCACATTCTACAAGAGCAGGAACTACTTCAGCAGTTTTTCAGTCTAGAGCTTCTTTGGATGATATTTGTGCAGCAGCGATTTGGGCTTCTCCTTTGGTTCAGTGGCACTCAAGAATATTCTTCCTTATAATAGAAGAAGATTTTAACAGGATGTCTTTTAAGGGCAACTCTATACTTGCAGAATCTCATTTCCAGACCAAAAGAAGAGGCACCATGATATTGCGGAGGAAAACACTACCAGTACCTAAAATAATTGACATGTATTCAGACATAAATGACATGTTCTGCTTAATTATTCTAGAAATAAATAATTAAAACTAATCAGATTAGCCAATACTTATTGAATACCCAGTGTCGGTGCTGCAACAGCGAATAATTATCTTGACTTACTTGCAATCAAATCTAAGGGAGAAATACTATATGCAGGTGATTTTAACTGTATTCTCTCCAGAAGTGACACTTCTAAATGTGATAAGTTTAAGATATCTGCACCTGCTAAACGATTAAACAGCTTCATCTATAATTCAAATATAAGCGATATTTATGAAAAAATAGAACCCAAATCCCTAAAATACACACATTACTCATACAGATTCGGTACACAAACTACCATCGATAAGGTATTGGTTACAGATTATTTAATCTCAAAAATTCAGGAAGTTTTTATTAGCTTCTGTCCAATGTCCGACCACAACGCTATGAAATCTAGTTATCTAGTATATTGGCAAAGAATGCCAGCATACATTAAGATAACCGGGTTTAAGGAATGGTTACTGAAAGAAATCAAAATATTTCAAGACATAAATGACAATGACAGTATTTCTAAAGTTATTGTCTGAGATGCGCTGAAATCTTACATTTTTGGTAAAATCAAAACCTGTTACCTAAAGAAACAAAATGAATGGGATAGTATGCTATCGGGAATACAAACAAAAATTGATGAACTAAAAAGAAATCTAAATAATAAAGACATAAACACAAATACAGAACTGAAACAATTAAACCTTGATTACATGGAAATTCTTAATCACAAAGTGGCAATAAATTTAGAAAGAATCAAATTGCAGTCTTGCTCTGTTAACCCAAAAAGCATGCATACATTAGCTGTGAAATCAAAAAAAACTTAACAAATGTTAAAATATAAGGGAAATTGTTGATGAAATAAAAATAAATTTGTAACAGATTTAGAAGATATTCTTGAGACTTTCAGAAAACATCACAAAATAATAAATAGCACAAATCCAAATATTAATAACAATGTCCCAAAAGATAACTTCTTAAATGAGAACATAGGCAACAAACTATCAATAGAACAGAATACCACACTTCTCAAACCAATAATATTAAGTGAGCTAAAAGAGAGGATTCAAAGCCTTAAGAACAGTAAAGCCCCAGGATTAGATGGATTAATAGGAGAAATTTATAAAGTACTCACAGACGATATGTTAAAGATACTTTTACAAGCTTTTGAGGAATTCAGAAAAAAGACAAGCTTATTCCCTTCCTGGAAATATGCCATGATTTCCCCTATCCTAAAACAGGACAAAGACCCCAAAATAGTAACTTCATATCGTCCCATTTCACTGTAAATGTGGACTATAAAATTTTTACATCAATATTAGCTAACAGATTAAATCAACTGATGCCCAACATAATAGCTGATGATCAAACAAGCTTAATCCTAAATGGAAGAGTACAAGGCAATCTTATCAGGCTCCTTTCCTTAGTAGATCATGCTAACAGGGAAAAAAAACACTATCAATTATTAGCCTAGACCTAAACAAGGCTTTTGACTCTATAAATTGGTCCTATTTATTTCAAGTATTAGAAATATATAACTTCTCTCCTGACTTTATCGATATAATTAACAGATTATATGTTAACTCAATATCATATATTAAAATTGGTGCTTTTTTTTATCAGGTCCGCTCAACATCCTAAAAGGCACTAAACAAGGCTGCCCACTCTCCCCCTTATTGTTTGCCCTATCAGTAGAACCTCTAGCTAACTTCATAAGAGCAAATTCTAACACAAGGGGATTTTCTGTTAGTCCAAACAACATTTGTAAAGTACAGCTTTTTGTGGACGATGTCATGCTAACAACTGGAAGTATAGATTCCTCTATAGCTCATATAACAAAATCCCTGCAAGTTTTTGAAGAGTTTTCAGGCCTAAGCTTTAATCACACCAAAACAGAAACATTAATAAATAAAAAACTAAACACTTTACTAAGAAAACACAACCATTTTAACTGGGCAAATGACTCTATTAAGTACTTAGGAATATACATGCAGTCAAACTGGAATAATACTTTAAAAACAAATTACAAATACCTATTATCCACAGTTAAGGAATTGTTAAATAGATGGAATAAAATGTATTTCACACTAGAAGAAAGACTGCCTTTAATAAAAATTATCATATTATCCAAAATTTTGTTCTACTTCCAAACTTTAATTGCCTCCCCATCCAAAAAGTTAATGAAGCAACTAAATTCTATGTTAATAAATTTCCTATGGTTTCCTCAAAAGCCAAGAATCATCCATGTTTGGCACTACAGAAGCTGGAAAGATGGGGGAATAGCATTCCCAAATGTAAAACTTTATACAGAATCAACCATACTTAATGTGATGAGCCAATGGTTAAACTCCAAATATAGTTCTAATCGGAAAAATCTCCATGTAAATATCTTATTATCTGACATTGACATAAATATTGACAATAATATGTTCTCAGAAAATAAAAAAATCTTCCTTGTTGTCAAAGACCATTTCTACAATGCCAGTAAGAATAAAAAAATTCTCTCTTCACTAATTATGTATTAGACAATTTTAAAAAGATAATAAAAATCATATGACAAAAAGCTTAATATTTTTAGTATTTCCCGTAGCATACACAAAGACATGTCTGGACTCTTTCAACGTATCTAAAATAAAAGTAATGGAAGAAAATGGCTTAGTTTTCTGGCACCAGTTTCTCTGCAATAATAATATCCACGAACCATGTTCTCTTATGGCCAGGTATAACATAAAGCACAACAACTGGTTGAACATACAAATATTTAGGGAATACATAGCTAATGAATTCAAAATATGTCATATCGCCAGCACAACACCTTTACCTAAAATACTTTCTCTTCTTTGTGAAATAACGTTACTAATATTCTATCATAGTCCAGTATATATAAATCTTTAAGAACCAATATGCAAATCCCAGAGGACTCCTTATGGAATTTCACAGAGAGAATAAAAAATCCATTTTTTCAGATAGTGATAAAGAATTAGTACTTAAATCAATTAGCACAACGTCATCCCCGTCTTGGAAAATCTTCTCTTGGAAATACATCCATAAGAGCTTTATTACCCCACATAAGATGGACTTGATATCAAAAATAATCTTAATAAATGTTGGAGGTGTGAGGAAATACTTTATGCAGATTGGGTACACGTTTCTTACATGTAAAATAGTAACTCAATTCTGGATAGAGTTCAGAAATTTCATAAAAGCTTGGTGGTCGGACAAGTGTGAAGTATCTGACTCATTATTACTGTTTAATGCAGCAATAACAACGCATATCCCCAAAATACAGGTGCACTTCTTTGGTCCTTGCTTGCAATTGCAAGAAAAATCATTACGTCAAATTGGAAGTGTAAAAAAATCCCATCATTTACAGATTTTTTACTTTTAGCTAAACTTGTATGTAGTAGGGAGTTGCAAACTATTTCAGAAAGAACTACTAATATAACCCATAAAATTAACTTGGTTGAAGCTTGAAAAACTATTAGATAAAATGTAATCACAACAATGACATTATATCTGTTATTGACATTGTAAATAGTTATTGTTCCATATTATGATGTTTTTAAGACACATATTGTGCATATTTAAGTATCATATTTCTTGTATTATTTTATTTCATGAAAATCAATAAAAAATGTTTAAAAAAAAAAGAATATTCTTCCTTGAGTCCTGCCAAGGTCTAAGGATGTTAGGGACTCTGTCCCATATGTCGAGGATAAAATGAAAATTGGCAACATCAGATAAAGAAGTTATGTACTTAACATTCCAGCTGTGTTGTCCATTTTAATTTATCCTCGACTCCCCTCCCTCCTTCCCTCTGCCCTTGAAGTTTTTGGTAGAACGGATAATGGATATTTATTTATTACTTATTGTTATTCTTATATGTTTCCAGATATGGTCTCTATGAAGGTTTTTGGGGTTTTTCATTCTGTCTTTTTTACAGCAAACTCAATCTGAGGTAAGTGGGAGAGGAGCATTGTGGGTAAGGGATAAGCTCGAGAGTTTTTGGTTTTAGCGAGGTGTAGTAACAGCCAAGTCGGTTCTGAGGTATGGAACTGTACCCATTTGTCAAGGATAAATTAAAATGGACAACACAGATGTAACATCATAGTGAGTACATAACTTCTTTATATATGCTAACAAACTAGCAGTGGTGCCACTATTACAGACAACAGTCCTGACACCAACATTCCACACTAAATATTTCTTTGAACTGCTCACCAGTACTGACATAAAAATGTATGGCTTATTATAGGCACATAATAGTATGCTCCCTATGCTGAATGGCCCTGGAAAAAGTTAAGCAATGGGTAAGGACAACATCATTACAATTAACAGTAACACAGGGGGGTAAATCTTTTTGCCCTTTATATGTCCATTAACTATACTTTCATCAAGAACCTGGATGACAAATCTAACCAACGCCCCATATGTAATGAATCAGAATGTGTTGTTAACTGTAGCAGTCTACAGTCCCCCCAACCATTTTCTTGGTAAACAAAACTAACATATTAATGTAAATGTTTTACTGTACAAGATTATTTAACAATTGAGATACATACCTACCTGGAAACTCCTCCTTAGACATACTTGCTGTCCCTGAAACCGTAGCACTGGTGTCAAGGACATGCTGTTCTGCACTTTCCTGGGTGCTGTCTGGATCCCTGACAGTGGACAGGAACTCTTCATTTGCTGTTAGCAATGGCTTTGTAGCAGGCCCCCCCCCATACCCATTCGATCAATGGTCACTGCAGTTGCTCTCCTCCATGCAGATGAGGCTTTGTAGCAGCCCCCCCCCCCATACCCATTCGATCAATGGTCACTGCAGTTGCTCTCCTCCATGCAGATGAGATCATGTCAGTGGCTCTGTGGTGCATCTGATCATGTGTCCTGCTGTGGCCGGCTGCTACATTCACATCTGCAACTGTCTGCTGCTAAATTTGCATTCTGCCGGACATATTACCATGTCGTCTAAAAGCTTCCACAATGACCTGATTCTCAGGGTCACTGAAGGGTGGTTTTTGGGGATTGACACACCTGGGTGCCATAGTCATAAGGGTCCTAAAACACAACAGAAGGATAATACACATAAGTATCACATAACTAAAAAAATACCTGTTCCCAGATTAAACAGAAAAGGTAGCATTTCAGTATAGCCCACTGGAGAGGTATAAAACAGTCTAGATATATGAAGTATGAACAACAAGAATTATGTGGTTGTAACATACTGCATTCACACACAAAGCAAGTCTGGGTGCAAAACAAGGGAGAGTAACAATAGTAACATATCCTTGTTTGTGCCAAAACAGAAATGCAGCTTTGATCTCTCTCCCCCAGAACAACAGATCTGAAGTAGTTAACTTCATTTAATCAGCAACCTGTGGGTATCGGATCTGACCTGGATCCAAGCCGGCAGCTTTCCAAGCTAAAGATACGAGCTCCAAGCTCCTCCCCTTGCCCATAATGCCCTGCTCCTTCTTCCAGTCCTCAGATCTCGTTTGCCGCGGCTTTAACAAGCACAAGTTAAGAGCTCCTGGTGGTTATGTAGTGAGTATTGGGTAAATTCTTGACCTTTTGCAAAATTTTGAGAGGTGTGTGTTTGTGATTGTTTAAACCCATTAGCCTAGCTTAGTTTTAGTATATTCCCCCTTCCCCTTATTCTTGTGTGTAAGTGTGTGTGTGTGTGTGTGAGGTTGTGGTTTGGTATGGCCGAAGGCCCTAAGGCCATTTTCTCCAAGTGCTCTGAGTGTGGCCATAAGCTCTCCCCAGCCAATGGCCACACTCAGTGCGTTCTTTGCCTGGGGGTAGCGCATTTATCATCGGGCTGCCATATTTGTGCAGCCTTTAACCCCCGGGCTCTGAGGGATAGGAGGAACAAGCTTATCCTAGCGGGTCTTATACCCATGGATTCTGCTTCTTCCTCCTCTCCCTCAGTGGCTCCAGCCGTGGCTGCGGCTGTTCAGCCAGCTGTGCTATCTCCCCTGGCTGGGACTCAACCTCCCACCATTTCCCAGGGAGAGGAGGACTCCAAGAGAAAAGAAAGGAGAGAGAGAGAAAGAGAGAGGGATAGAGAGAAACATAGGAGCCACAAGCGGCGGGCCGACTCAGCCCCCTCGGCCCCACTGGCTAAGCAGCTCACTTCTCCCCTGAAGATTCCCGGGTCCTCCCCCTCTTGGCTCCATTCTCCACGTTTCTCGCCAGAGCCGGAGGAAGAGGCTCGACCATCTTCGAGGTCGTCGAGGCGGCCTCTTCTAGGTCGACACAAAGCTTCTCAGACCCTGACATGGACCGGATGATGCGTCGCTTTCTCCAAGCCCAGAAGCAGATGGGACTGCTCCTGCCCCCCCTCCGGTGGGGGGGAGCTCCATCCCATTTTATGCCCCCATAGCTCCTTCTCCGATCAATTATCGGGTTTCAGAGCCGTTAGATCCGAGTAGTCTCGGAGTCAGGGAGTCTGTACCGATAGTTGCTACAACGCAGGCCATGCCCTCTTGTTTGTTGGATCCCCTTTTGGATCCGAGCTCTCGGGGCCGAGAGCCATGTGATCCGAGGGGGTAAGTGTGTCTTCGGCTCCATTGCGGTCAGAGCACACTTCCCTTTTGGGTCCAATTACTTTGGCTCCAATGCCGATCCCTGCGTCGGAACTGACGGTGTTGCCGAGGAGGCACTTGGACTCCCCCGAGTCCCTCGTGGAAGACACCTATTTAGAGGAAGGGGGAAGGTTCCCCCAGGTCACCCCCAAGGGCGTCTCCTTTGGAGACATTATGGAAATGCTACTCCTAAAAGGGGGGTGGTCAGCCCAAAAGTCTTCCCCAGATGAGTCGGTGTTTCTGGAGGTGTTTGACACAGGCCCGTCTACCTCTTGGGTGTCCCCTCCGGCCGACCCCCTGGTAGACCTCATTACTACCAGGGCGTGGAAGGAGCCAAGGGGGTAAGTGTGTCTTCGGCTCCGTTGCCATCAGAGCACACTTCTCTTTCGGGTCCAATAGCTTCGGCTCCGATCCCTGTGTCGGATCCCAGGGTGTTGCTCATGGAACCCAGAGAGAGCGGTTCACCTTCGGCGTTTGACGTGGTGGAGAGGGTTCTCTCGAGAGGTTCCAGATCCCCTGCTCGTGCTATGGATCCAGCTACCATTCCCTCGCAGATGGGCTTGTATTCCATCATCCGGCCCCAGGGACAGCCTGCGTCAATGCCTCAGCAAGTTCCACTGGAGGAACATGACCCTGTTGTTGAGCCCTCCTCTGACAGTTCCGCCGAGGAGGTCCCTCACAAATGCAAGTGTAAGAGGAGGTACTTGGACTCCCTCGAGTCCCTCACAGAAGACACCTATTTAGAGGAAGGGGAAGGTTCCCCCAGGTCACCCCCCGAGGACGTCTCCTTTGGAGACATTATGGAAATGCTACGCCTAAAAGGGGGGTGGTCAGCCCAAAAGCCTTCCTCAGATGAGTCAGTGTTTCTGGAGGTGTTTGATGCAGGCCCGTCTACCTCTTGGGTGTCCCCTCCTGCCGACCCCCTGGTAGACCTCATTACTACCAGGGCATGGAAGGAGCCGGACACTGTAGAGCCAATCCCCAGTAGACCAGATAACATCCTTAGTCCCCCTGTGGATAGGACATCGTGGTGTAAAGGTTCCCTGGTAGATGCCATAGTGGTGGCGGCTACCACCAAGAAGGAACTGGCACAGGATAGTTCCTCAGTCCATCCTCCTGATAAGGAGTTTCAGACAATGGATCGTATCAGAAAGCGGATGTTTGCTTTAGCTACATTTTCCATAAGGGCGCTGAATTACTTGGCCCATGTGATTAGGCTTCAGCGGGATCTGGTGAAGGAATACGTTGAGTCTCCCCCTGAGTCCATGTCGGCCGAGGACAAACGGACTTTCTCGACTCGCATGGCCACTCTGAAATCTGTATCGAACACGTCTATGTGGCTACTCTCCCATGCCACGGAGGGGGCCGATAGAGCCAGTGGATCTGGTATCACCTTACAGTGTCACGCCTGGCTCCGACTTTGCGGTACCCTTCAAGGCATCCTTCACAAATGCTGCCTTCGACGGTTCTACCCTGTTTGGCAAGACCGTCTGAGATACATTGGTCCAGAGCGAGAAAGACGGGAAGATGATGTCTGCAGTCTGAATCCGCTTCTCGGCTCCTCAAAGGTGCTTTTCCAGGAAACAGAGAGGACAAAAGAAGATGTGGTTCTGGAAGTCTCAGCAGTCCCATTACGCTCTGGACCCTTCGTCCTTCAGAGGCAGAGGAGGACAATGTGGACGCCGGCCCAGAGGCAGAGGGGGGCCGAAGAAGTTTGGGTTGCGGGAACCCTTTTCTGATCGACCCACGCCGCAGCCCTGAGGGATTGCCCGACTGCTCCTCTCTGGAGGCAGTCGGGGGGCATTTTTCGAAGCACCTGGCACAATGGGAGTCCATCACGACAGATAGCTGGGTGCTTCGAATAATATCCAGAGGCTACTCTATTCCCTTCATAAATCTTACTCCTCAATCGAGTCACCTCCCCGATGTTCCACCTAGTCAGAGGGAGGCTGCAGCTTTAGAAATAAAGAAGCTGCTAGAAAAAAGAACCATCCAGCACGTCCCTCCAGACCAGTCTGGGTTAGGCAATTACTCCAGGTTCTTTTTGGTGCCAAAAAAGATGGGGGACTTAAGACCAGTTCTCAACCTTTCTACAGTGAACCTTTTCATTGCCAAGGAGAAATTCCGGATGGTCACCCTTCAATCCATTCTCCCCCTACTGCAGGAGAACGACTGGATGTGCTCCATAGACCTCAAGGATGCGTACTACCACATTCTCATGGACAGGTGATCCAGGAGGTTTCTCTACTTTTGGTTGGGGGCCAGTCATTACCAGTTCAGGGTCCTACCATTCGGCCTCACCGCAGCCTTCAGGATGTTCACCAAGGTCATGGCAGTTGTAGCGGCCCACCTGAGGCTCCAGGGAATACAGGTTTTTTCTTACCTGGACGACTGGCTCCTTGCTGCCTCCACCAGGCGTCTACTCTGCTCAGCCAGGGATTGTTTCCTGCTCTTAGCCTCCCAGTTGGAGATCACTATAAATTACAAGAAATCATTCCTTCAACCAGTTCAAGTCCTGGATTTCATAGGGGCCAGAATAGACACGCTTCAGACCAAGGCCTTCTTGACGTCAGACAGACTTCGCAGCTTAGCCCCTAACGTTCTAGCACTCCTTCAATCTCCAGTCCATCAGCGGAGTTAGTCCTGAGAGCCTTAGGGTCCATGGCAGCAGCAATCAACCTTTTGCCCTTAGCTTGCTTGCATATGAGGGTCCTCCAGTGGACCTTGCAGGTCCACTGTTAGACTCTCCGATCCCCCTCAGCAGAGTTTGCAGAAACTCCCTCATATGGTGGCTCCAATCTTGAGAGCTTCGGGAAGGACGACCGTTCATAATGCCACAACCCCAAACCACGGACGCTTCTCGCCTTGGGCGGGGGGCATTGCATGGGCAGAACTGTCCAAGGTACGTGGACTCAGACAGAGACCGTTCTGCATATCACTGTTCTGGAGATGAGAGCGGTGCTTCTAGTTTTGCAAGCTCTTCATGCCTTTCTCCCTCCAGGGACTATTGCAATTCAGACAGACAATATGTCAGTGGTCTGGTACATCAACAAACAGGGGGGGACCAGGTCTTACCCTCTTTGCCGAGAGGTCATGAGAATTTGGGATTGGGCGATATCCACCAACCATTTTCTGTTAGCAACGCACATTCCGGGTCGGTCCAACATCCTAGCGGACAAGTTGAGTCGAACTATCCTCTAGCCTTACGAGTAGTCTCTGATCCCCTTAGTAGCGAAACAGATCTTCCGCAAGTGAGGTCAGCCTTGCTGCGATGTCTTCGCATCACTTTCAAACACGAAGTGCAGCGTGTTTTTCGCTCTAATCCCCCCCCCCCGGGGGAAAGCCCCAGATACGCTCTAGTTCATGCTTGGCCATCCGGTTTTCTTTATGCTTATCCTCCTCTTCCGTTAATGACAAAATATTTACAGAAAGCTCGCCGGTTGGGGAACAATATTATCCTCATAGTCCCATTCTGGCCTCGTCAAACCTGGTTCCCGTACCTACGGTCTCATCTTATAGCTCCTCTTTGGATCTTAGATTCCATCCCGGATCTGATTTCTCATCCTTCGGGATTAGAAACTCCAAATCTGGATGACCTCAAGCTCTCAGCTTGGTTGATCCAGTTCCATTAGTTGCCAGGACTCCTGGTATCTCGTCTGCAGTTAGATCCATCCTGGTAGCAGCGCATAAGCCTTCTACCAGGAAGGTTTACAACAGCAAATGGAAACGGTTTTCCATTTGGGCCTCGCATAGGAATCTGGATCCTTTCACTGCTCCCATTCCAGCAGTGCTTGATTTCCTATCTCATATTTTTCAGCAAGGGGCCAGTTCTTCTACTGTAAAGGTTCAAATGGCTGCCATTTCCCATTTTCACATTGGAGACAATCTTAGTCCTTTAGCTTCCACTAAGATTTGTAAGACCTTCTTGAAAGGCACCTTTCTTTTGAGACCTCCTATTAGGGACGCTGTTCCCCCATGGGACCTAACTTTGGTCCTTCAGGCTCTAACTGGACCACCCTTTGAACCTGCACCTTCTGTTGATTTAAAATTCTTACGTTGGAAAACTGCTTTCTTAATAGCTATTACCTCAGCTAGAAGGGTGTCAGAGCTCCAGGCTCTTTGTACTAAACCCCCATATCTTGTTTTCCATAAGGACAGAGTCTCTCTCATGACTAACCCTTCCTTCTTACCTAAAGTGACTTCCGAGGCAAACATCAATCAGTCCATTAATCCACCGGTTTTCTTCCCTAACTGTCAGAATAAAGGGGAATACAAACTTCATTTGTTAGACGTTCATAGACAATTGCGCTTTTACCTGCACAGAACAGCTGCCTTTCACAAGTCAGAGCAGCTCTTTGTTTCCTTTGCGAAGCCCTTCTTGGGTAAGCCAGTGTCGAAGGTGACTCTAGCTAGATGGATTTCTCACTACATTTTGCTCACATATAAGATATCTGGTCTGCCAGAGCCCTTAGGGGTTCATGCTCATTCTACCCGTTCTGTGGCTACTTCTGTTGCGTTCTACTCAAGAGTTCCATTGGATAACATTTGTTCTGCGGCTACTTGGGCTTCCTCTCATGCCTTTATCTCTCATTATAAATTGGATTTAATATCTAGAGGAAGGGCAGCTTTTGGCTCTGCAGTGCTCCGGAATATCCTTCCTTGAGGACCTCCCAAGTGTTTGGTAGCTCGGGACTCTGTCCCACAGGTTGCTGATCAAATGAAGTTAACTACTTCAGTTAAAGAAATTATGTACTCACCATAATGTTCCATCTGAGTAGGTAACTTCATTTGTCAGTAACCGACCCCCCCCCCTCCTTCCCCCTAACCTGTTTTTTTTGGCTATCTGAATCCTAGAATGATTTCAGCTTTTGGTATTCATTAGGTTAGGATGTTTCAGGTTGTTGTTTTTTCTTGGTGAAATTGTATAATTGGGCAAACGCGATCTGAGGACTGGAAGGAGGTAGCAGGGTATTATGGGTAAGGGGAGGAGCTTGAAGCTCGGATCTTTAGCCTGGAAAGCTGCCGGCTCAAGATCCAGGTCGGATCCGATACCCACAGATTGCTGACAAATGAAGTTACCTACTCAGATGGAACGTTATGGTGAGTACATAACTTCTTTGTAAATGACATATTCTGCTAACAAACCATCAGTGAAATGCTAAAAGTGCTATCAAATGAACTGTGACTGAAACGTACACAGAACATTCCATTTTAAGCTATTGCCAATGATGTATACTTGTGAAGAGCAATGACAAACATGCCTGTGCCATCAGTACATGTCTAAGTAATGCATACAGATAACCGTAGTATTTGCCAATTAATATATTATATAAATATGAAACAGATTTTTGTTAAATGACATTTCAGCATCTGCAGTTTATAGCTGAAAAATGCAAATATACCTTCTCAGGTTCACTATTCATCTGTGTAGGTATATCCCAAAGTGATAGCCTCTTCTGTGCTCTCCACATAAACAAGTCTCCTCACCTTCAGGTTCCGTAGCTTCAAGTTTGCCTTTTTATAGTGTAGATTCAGGGCTGTTAGCACAGTGAAGATGCAAATGAGGTGTGAATTGATTAGAATTACTGAATCCCCTGTGCTTGGCTGCATGTATCAGATGTAAATACAGAGCAGGCATTCCCTTAGTGTTCGTTGCTAATGAATTGCAACTGTGAATGATTACTGTTAGGAAGAAGGAAAACACAACAGCAATGCAGACTGCCCTACCTCCAGTGGATGTGTCAGGTTAAACTTAGAGTGTATAGAAGTAATTTTATCAAGGTTGGAAATGTAAGTAAGCAGCACACAATTCACTTGTTCTGTTCATTAACATCCAGCCTCCCTTCATTTGTTGACAACTGTATATTATTGCCATTTAATATCCTCACATGTTTTTAAGGACAAGGATATAGAATGCCTTATAGACTACATGTCGCAGATTACAGGTCAGATAAGAATGAGCAACAAATACAGAGAGGTAAGACAGTGCTGCATTTTTACAAGCAATAGTCATAAATGGTTGTGTGATTACTCAGTGCACTACATCCTAAATGTATACATGTACAAATAACTGATGTGAAGTTGTTCAGTCTCGCCGTTCATTCATCACTGATAGGTTCGGAGCCGATCCTCAGCTCCGACACAGTCGACTAGCAAGCTCAAAGTTCTCCAGTAGCTTGAGACCCCACTCCTTATCCCACAATGCACTGCTGAAATTACCTCAGATCTAGTTTGCGGTGGCAAGGATCTCTTGGTTTCCAGCGTTGCTCGAGACTTTATTGGGAGTTTTTCAACTTTCAGCAAGTTATATTTTTCAATTTTTATATATCCTTGATCTATTTTTAATAGCAGATATTACCAGCTAGTCAATAGTAGTTTTTCTGTGTTCATACCCCTTTCCTCAGTATAATCTCTCTTGCCTTCAGCCCTTTGGCCTTAGGATCCCTTCTTTAGTTATTAGTCAGTGTTCCCTGTTGGGACTATAGTTTTTGGATTACTTAATCCTGTTTATATTTATATAGTTGTCAGTTGCCCCTTTTGGGCTGTGTGTGTTTGTGTGAGTTAGTTAAAATAGCTCATAGTTAAATAGTGTGTTCAGTTGTAGAAATGTCTGAAGAAAAAGACAAACATCCAAGGTCTGGGTTTAAAAAATGCCCAGACTGTGGACAGAAAATGTCAGTCATGGATGCCCATGTGCAGTGTGTTTACTGCTTGGGTGAGGTGCACCTGCAAGAGTCTTGCAGTATCTGTCACTCCTTTTCCACCAGAGTGCTAGGAGAAAGGAAGAGGAAATTGATTGATAGGGGTATCATCAAACACTTTTTCTGAGGCATTGTCTGACCAGGATATGGAGCCAGTAAATCATCTACATCTTCCTCTGATTCTAGGTCCAAAAAAGGAAGAAGGTCAGAAAGTGTGGTGACTTCGGCTCCACTGCCTTCGGAGCTGACAGTCTGTTCTTTTCAGAACCGGGACACTGCTCTGGAACCAGTTGCCGAAAAACCTCCAGCCATATTGCTCCAGTCGGCTCCATATGTTCACTCTTCCAGGTCCTCTGTCAGCCTATCTGATCTGGATATGGACCAGCTGGGTCAGAAACTCTTAAAGGCACCAGGCCTAGTTAAATTGCTGTCGGCTCAGACCTAACCGTCAGAGCCGAAGACCACTACTCTTGAATTGTCTGCTCCTCCTCCGAGCCATACCGGACCTTCTGAGCCGGAGGAGGCCGACCTGATGATTGTGGATCCCTTCGAGCTGACATCTGCTCCAGTGTTGTCAGCTCCATCTGCTCAGATGTTCTCGGCGCCGACCAAGGACTCTAGGAGATGACACTCTCTGGTCGGGTCCGGGGACAGTGCCGACTCTTACTCTCAGGGCCTCTGCTCGGGTGAGCTCAGTTCCTACCTTATGCTCGGAGCCCACGGCTTCGGTGCAGGAGGAGATCGTGGCTCAGTCGGAGCCATTGACTCCTCATCAGAGCCGAGGTGCATTCGAAGCCATGAGGCGAGTGTTGACTCCTAAGACTTCCTCATCTCAAGGTCTGGCCTTTTCTTCCCCTAAAGTGCCTGTGTCAGTTTCTGTCTCCTCCAGTCATCCCAAGGTTAGCCCCACAGGGTGCTCCCTGCTCTTCTGAGACCTCTCCAGAAGTTCCCCCTGAAGAAGTTCCCAGGAAGAGATTATGCAAGAGGAGACATTTGGACTACCTTCAGGAGTCTCTCACATCAGACACTGATCTGGATGAATCAGAAGGGTCCCCTAGATCCCCCTTTGAGGACATCTCCTTTGCGGAGATTCTTGAAATTCTTAGGCAGAGGGGTGATTGGCAGTCCAAGAGCTCTACTGAGGATGAGTCGGTTCTCCTGAAGGCGTTCGGGTCTCAACCTTCCACCTCTTGGGTATCTCAGCCCTACGATGAGCTTATGGATTTGGTCTCTCGTAGGGTGTGGGAGTCTCCAGAATCTATGGAACCTGTTCCTAGGAGGCCTAATAAGTTTATTTCAGCCCCTGTGGATAAATCCTTTTTGACCAAGGGAGTCCCTGTTGATGCCATGGTGGTGGTGGCAGCCACCAAAAAGGAAATGTCTGAGACTTCCTCATCTATCCATCCTCCTAACAGAGCATCTTGGATCATGGAAAGATATGGGAAATGCATGTTCAGTTCAGCGACTTTCTCACTCAGATCACTGAACTACTTGACACATTTTACCAGACTGCAGAGAGATCTCCTTAAGGAATTGGGAGATGCTCTTCAGGGTGCTGTAGCTTCGAGTGTATCCAACAAGATTGCCACTCAGTTCTCTACCCTCAATTCGATAGTCAACTCGTCCATGCGTCTCGTATCTTATGCAGCTGATAGTTTGAGTAGAGCCGCAGGCGCAGGAATCACTCTTCGTAGGCATGCCTGGATGCAACTCTGTTCCTTCGCGGAACCCTTCAAGTCTTCCTTTACTAATACCCCATTTGATGTCTCATCTTTGTTTGGGCCAAAGGTGAAGGAGACTTTGTCCAGGTGTGAGCAAGAAGGAAACACTCTGTCTGCCGTCGGAGTCAGTTTTTCCACCCCCACTCGACCCTTTCCCAGAGGCCAGAGGGGAGGAAAGATGTGGTTCTGGAAAGCCCAAGGAGCCTTTCAAGACACACGTGGAGAGCCCCCCTCCAGAGGCAGAGGAGGGGGTTTCAGTGGACGATGACGCCCTCATGGCAAAGGGGGTCCGCAATATCAGAGTGACAGAGATCACTTCTCTTGTCAATCCTACCAGTGCTCCTGAAGGGAGGCCCGGCTGTCCTACTCTGGAGGCCGTCGGGGGTTGTTTATCATTATACCCAAAAGCCTGGCTAAATATAACAAATGACAGTTGGGTACAAAGTATCATTTCCAGAGGGTATTTCATACCGTTCTCCACCCAGCCTCCTCTCATCAAAAAAATCCTGGACGTTCCACCCAGTCACATGGGACAAGCAGCAATAGAGGTACACCGATTGCTAAAAAAAAAAAAAAAAAAAGAGTCATAAAAAAAGAGTCATCCAGCCAATCTCAGCAGACCAGACAGGATTCAGAACTTACTCAAGGTTCTTTTTGGTTCCAAAGAAAACAGGGGACTGGAGGCCCATTTTGGATCTCAGCAGAAAACCAATTTGTGAGAAAAGAGAAGTTCCAAATGGTCACACTACAGTCAGTACTCCCTTTCCTGGGGAAGGACAATTGGATGTGCTCGATCGATCTCAAGGATGCGTACTACTACATAAAGATAGCCAGACCTACCAGAGATCACCTGCTTTTCCGGCTGGGAGACAATCATTATCAATTCCGAGCTCTGCCCTTTGGTCTCACTACAGCCCCCAGAGTCTTCACCAAGTACATGGCAGTAGTCACGGCTCACCTGAGGCATCTAGGATTCCATGAGTTTACGTATCTAGATGATTGACTCCTTACCTTCACCACCAGGCATCAACTTCTTCAAGCGAGAGAGGCTACTCTGACACTCTGCGATTGGCTAGGCATTACAGTCAACTTCGAAAAGTCTGCCTTGTTGCCATCGCAGCATATCGTTTTTATAGGGACAGAACTAGACACGTCAACCACCACTCTTCGTCTTCCGCCAGAAAGAATTTCTATTCTTCGCCAACACATCATGTCCCTGATATCAAAGAACAGAACACCAGCTGCAGAGGTATTGAAAGTTCTAGGATTGATGGCAGCAGCTATTTTAGCAATCCTGTTAGCAAGGATGCATATGAGAATCCTTTAATGGCTTCTATTCATGCAATGGGCTTACCAAGAACTTCCAATGAGTCACATGATCCTGATAACGAATTCCTGCAAGAAGGATCTTCAGCGGTGGTTGACGTCTCTTCATGTCACAATAGGACGTTCTTTCATGCTCCCCACTCCAGTCGCCCCTGTGACCACGGATGCATCCCTGATAGGGTGGGACAGGGCTTTTTTGGGGAAAGGCTGTCCAAGGCACATGTACAGATCAAGAATCACATCTATATCAATGTCCTGGAGATGAGAGCAGTACTTCTAGCATTGCAATACTTTCAGGATTCTCTTCCTCTAAGGACAATTGCAATACAGACGGACAACATGTCAGTGGTCTGGTATCTGAACAAACAAGGTGGGACCAAGTCTTATGCCTTTTGCCGAGAAGCCCTCAGAGTATGGGAGTGGGCACTGTCATTCCAACGCTTTCTGTTGGCAACGCACATCCCGGGCAAATCCAACATCATAGCGGACAGACTGAGCAGAGCAATCTTATTGCCCCACAAATGGTCCCTCAAACAAGAGATTGCGGACAGGATCTTCCGCAAATGGGGCCAGCCTTCCTGCGACCTGTTCGCCAGTCACATCAACAACAAATGCAGAAGCTATTTTGCCCTGATTCCCAAGCCAGGTCACTACCCGATTGATGCTCTTGTCCAAGATTGGCCCCCGGGTCTCCTCTACGCATTTCCACCAATTCCCCTGATACTCAAATTCTTACAGAAAGCAAAGTCGCTGGGACGGGGGATCATCCTTATAGCCCCTCATTGGCCTCGGCAGATTTGGTTCCTGTTTCTTTACCATCACATTCTGGAAGATCCATGGATTCTGGACCCAGTTCCAGACTTGTTGACACATCCGTCAGGGGATCTTCATCCATCCTTGCAGACACTGAACCTAACTGCTTGGCTGCTCCAATTCCCTGCATAACCAGGCTCTATAATCTTTCCAATGACACTAGTCAGATTTTGTTGGCTTCCCATAAACCTTCCACTAGAAAATTGTATCATAGTAAATGGAAGAGATTTTCCCTTATCAAGCGCCATTGTCTTCTATCTTACAATTCTTGACAGAAATCTTCAACAAAGGAGCAGCGGCTGCTACTATGCGAGTGCAATTAGCTGCTATATCTAATTTCCATCTAGGAATTGATGGTTTGCATATTATGGCTCACCAATTGTCTAGGGCTTTTCTAAAAGGTTCCTTTCACATAAGGCCTCCAGTGAAGACACCTTATTCACCCTGGAATTTGAATTTTATGTTATCTTGTCTCACTCTTCCTCCTTTGGAGCCTGCATCATCTTGTGAACTAAAATTTCTGTCATGGAAAACTGTCTTCTTAGTAGCCATCACTTCAGCCCGTAGAGTGTCAGAGCTCCAAGCCGTATCCATCAAGCCTCCTTATATGGTCTTCCATGCTGAAAGAGTATCTCTCAGGACAAATCCATACTTTTTGCCTAAAGTATGTTCTGAGGTTAACATTAATCAAGTCATTGAGTTGCCCGCTTTCTTCCCTAATCACACCAACAAATTGGAATATATGTTGAATAAACTCTGTTCATAGACAACTTAGATTTTATTTGGACAGAACAAAAGATGTTATGAAATCAGATCAGCTCTTTCTGTCTTTTTCTGAGGCCAGGAAAGGTAAACCAGTTGCTAAAACAACCCTGTCTAAGTGGCTGTCGGATTGTATCACCTACCCATATGCTTGTCATAATATGCCCTTGTCTAGTAAGGTAAAGGCTCATTCAACCAGAGCAGTTTCTACCTCTTCAGTCTTTCAAGCCACATTACCTTTGGATAACATCTGTGCAGCAGCCATATGGTCTAAACCTCGCACTTTTATAACTCATTACAAAGTGGATAAGGCCTCCAGGGACAGGGCTTCATTTGGTTCTACAGTTCTGAAGAGTGTGCTTCCGTAAGCCACCCAAGATCAGGGTGTTAGGGACGCTACCCATCAGTGATGAATGAATGGCGAGATTGAACAACTTCACATAAAGAAGTTATGTACTCACCATAACGTTCCATGTGAGTTGTTCCATCTTGCCTTCCTTCCCCCTCCTGGCTGGCAGTTGACCTGGAGGCTGTCTTCATCTTGGATTTTCAATGTGTTTTCATTCCTAGGCAGAATAATTATTGTACTTCTATATGGTACACAGCAAACAAGATCTGAGGTAATTCCAGCAGTGCATTGTATGATATGGGATGGGGTCTCAAGCTACTGGAGAACTTTGAGCTTGCTAGTCGGCCGTGTCGGAGCCGAGGATCGGCTCCAAACCCATCAGTGATGAATGAAGGCGAGATGGAACAACTCACATGGAAAGTTATGGTGAGTACATAACTTCTTTTTGTGGTTTCTTATTACGGTGGATGATGATTCAGTTGGTTGTATGCAGTATGATTTCATTTCCCTGCTGCAAAGCTTTTGTGTGGCAAATAGGGATAAGGTACCCTTACTGTGTTCTGAAGGTTCATTGGAGTGAGAGTTCAAATCCAGAACTATGTAGAAATATTTTGTGTGTACTAAGAAGCATTTTGTAGTGTTTATATCATAGACTGATTTTTTTTTCATTTTAACTACTTTTCCCTTTTATTTATTTATTTATTTATTTATTTTTCATCTTGTGTTAACCCGGTGTGTGGCTTAGCACAAACAGTAGAAATGGAGAAAAATCAGTATCATGTTTGGCTGTGCTTATCTCATTTGTGTGACTGTTAGCAGTGTGCAGGCATGGACTAGTGGCCAACACAAGAAGCAGGTAGAACATCTACAGATAGGTTGTCTATAAAGATGCAAATGTGAAAAAGAATACACTGTTGTAATTTTTACTTTCCATTGCAGCACGAGCGGTTAGCAAGGTTCCCCATTCCCCAACAGCTACAGTCATTGAACACCTGCAGAAAGGATGCAGACAGCCAGTAATTGAAAATGGATGCATTCCATTATTTCTGTTAGGCACCATGCAAACACGCTAAACAGCGTTGCACAGTGATTAACTCAGGAAACTTAAAAACGAGTAGGAATTTATGGAAATGTCACATCACTAATCCTGTGGCAGCAGCTGTTAAATGTAGGGCTGCAGTACAGATGGCCCTGAGGTCTAGTACAGGGTGTGCAACATGTTTTTACGGTTGTGGCAGCAGTATAATTTATAACAATGAACTGTAAAGTAGACATGTATTACTTCAACATTCTTGTGGTAACAGGTGTAAGTGTAAAACTGCCATACACATGGTACTGGGTTCTAATACCGACATTCCAGATATTTTTACTGTTTTACCATTTCCCATTATATTCACTCTCACTTAAAACACTTTATATAGTTGAGCTGATATGAATTATGTGTATGTGGGATAAGTCACCCTTAGTGTGTTTTCAGGGGTCTAACTTCTATTCACTGACTCCCATTTCGTCGAACTCCCATTTCACTGAAACTTCATTACATCGACAGGCATTTCCCCCCTTCCCCAATGTTGTGCGACCCTGGAGTTGATATATATTGTAGGGGGGTGTGGGGGGTGAAGCCCCCCACCTAAAATGCTTGTCGATGTAATGAAGTTTCAGTGAAATGGGAGTCAGTGAATAGAAGTAGACCCGTTTTCAGATATTTGACTGAGGATATACTGTCTACCATATTTCTGTAAGTATAATTTGGTATCTGGACTTGGATGGCCTTCACAGTTAAATAAGACACATACACAACTGAATCTATAGACTAGAACCTTGTCAGGTCACATACATACATAACATGTGTAACACCTCTAACTGTCAGCTGTATTCATGAATGATTCCTATGCCTGAGCAGCAATTCTTCTCTGGCGAAGATGTAAGATCAACACTGTGGAAGAAAATGATTTGTCCATTATACCTAGGTTTGAAAAGCCAAAAACATTTGTGTCAGGCCATAACATTTATGCCCTTGATTCATGTCTGAAAACTTAACTCTCCTAACAGTTACCTTCCAATTTTCAATACATATTTTCATGCTACATCACCAGACACCCCTTAAACTTAGGTCAGGTGTCACATTAACCTTCCTATTTCAAATATTTATGTCATCTCTGCTTGGTACTGCTGCTGTTTGCTTAACATTGTTGCCCGTGTTTGTGCACTACCAGTAAATGCGATAACTGGAATTGGCTGGAAAGCATTGCTTTCTTTTGCTCTAGGTCAGGTGTTAGACATGGCTGGAGTTTGTGGGGAAGCTGCCCAGTTTAGCAAACAGAGGTTGGGGTATCCAGGAGTCCAGGATATTTATTAGACGCCTGGTAAAGCACCACAGCCAAAGGCTTCTTTAGGGGTAGTATTCTGGCTCCCAGTACAAATCTGAGGCATGGAGTAGTTTGGCTCAGGCTGTATCCAGTGCTGCTGGCATCCCGCACACACTGGAGAATGGTGTAAGCATCATTTTAATGATTTTTACAGGTGTAAAAGGGATACTCTCAACTGTTGATTGACTGAATTTGAGACTGGGGACATCCCACAGCTGTATAAGTATGACAGTAAGAGAATATTTGTAATACTGAGAAAGCTAAATATAGGCAAGACTGGTAAGCATGATGCTCTTCTGTTATTTTCTGTTCTTCCCCCAGCTAATGCTGACATAGAGTTCAGTTGGCATGCTCTTGCTGCTTGAATGGAGAGACTGAGGAAAGCAAGTGGTATGTATGCAGCACAAGAGAAGTATTATTGTAGTTTTAAAAGTTAAAGATTTTTTTTTATACAACTGTAGCAAATTGAGCATGCATATCCTAACTGTAAAGGCAAGTATGCTTGCATTAGTGTGTAGCCCAAACCAACTTTGAGTGAAGTATAAGGCTGTAGTCAGAGTTTCTGTGTTCAAATACCACAAGTCACAACTGTACAGTACTGTATTTTAATATTTACATTAAATTAAATTCTGTACAAGTGGCATAAATGCCTTGCTGTTAACTGTAATCTATATAATTGGAGCATGCATATGTGCAATTTATGCACATTTTAAGGATTACTTTCAGCACTCTGTATGTATAGTGTGTATTTGTTAGGAGGTTATACTTAAATGTAATTCTTCAGATAAAGTAGTTCTATAATTGCTTTAATGCATTGTATGTCACATATGATGGTACTAATTTTATCTCTTTTTTTTTTTTTTCCTCTCACCCCAACCCTTATTTCTTTCTTTTTTTTTTTATTTTCTGTTATGTGGCATCAAAATATCTCCATGTCATCCATGTGTACCAAATCGCTAAATGCTACACAGCAAGGTAGGGCAGCCCCAGTGGATCAGCCGGCCCTGCTCCACCAGCTCCAGCACTAATGCAAAGCACGTCTGCAACCCAACCTGGCAGCACTGCCTGTGCTACCCCTGCACTATATGTGCCCGCACGAACTACTGCCCTAGCAGCTGGTGAAGTGGTACTGTCTGGGAGCAGTGGCAGAGGTGGGGATTTCATCACTGTCTGGGAGATGCCAGGGTTGGGGCATAGGGTCATGCACCGTATCATTGGTGTATGCCTACACCAGATAGAGAGGGTGCTGTCCCTCATGGTTTGTAGGAGGAGAAGATATCAAGCACTTCATCCACCAGTGGAGTAAGGGGACTGTGATGACAGTCCAGTGGGTGAGGACTCACTTCTTACTGTCTCCATGTTTGACGGGCATGAGCATGTGTTGTCCCTCCCTGTTCCCAATCATGTTGTCACCCAACCTTTTGTGTCTCTCACCATCCCTGTGTCTTGTCTTGTTTACAGTTGCTTCCTTACCTAACCAACTTACCTGACCCAGAAATACGTACATTCCTTACCAAGCCCTCTGTTACTGAATTTAAAAAAATGGGCACCTGTCTCACAGAAAAAAATATTTTCCCATACATAGCTCTCCTTTTTGCACACATCTTCTTGACACACTTGATTCAGTCCAGTTTGGCTATACAACATGATTACGTTGTTTTCACCCCTGTTTGTGGAGGTTACCGTCCAAATTCAGCTAATATTCTGCATTATCAGTTTTTACTGTTGCAGAAATGGATAACTTTGGTTTTCTTACCTCCCTCCTGCACACTTCTGTAGTGCTTTCTCTTTGCTCTTCCCACTGCTTGCTCCCCATTTCATCACTTTCCTATCTACCCCATTTTAACACCTATAAATCTAGTCAAAGAAATATAATCACACACACAAGTACCAGAATAAGCAGATCATCCCTTCACTTTATGGCCTTTATGTTTGGGCAGAGTTTGGCATCACACACCAGTGCTAAGCGATGGTGAGCAGCTTTAAAATGCTGCTGCTCTCTGCGCAGTGCCCCTTAACCCCACTCTGCTACGTCAACACACACCATAACATATGTTGAATGTACTATACAGAATAATATGTCATTACATTGTTACTGTTTATTTAAACGTATTGCATACACCTGGATTCAAACCGAGTCTCATCTGGGCTCAAAAAGAATCAAGTCAGTGTGTCTATACTTGCTGCCACAGAGTCAGCTAAGCAGCAGGTGTGTTTCATAGACTCAGTACTAACTCTCAGACTTTCAGCAAAGCATCTCGCTTTTGCGCACTGCTTAACTGCATGCAAATGGGGAAGGTAATGGAAATGTGTATCTTGCATGTGCAAACACTTTGCCAACCATCGTGCAAACCTGCTGCTCATCTCTGTGCTATTCAGAATCACTATTAGCATGTATTACTACTGTTTACTGTCCATTTACTCTTCATGCAATGAAACTGCATGGGAAAACATAACAAACTGAAGGCCCTGTCTAACAATATATCACATATTTACAATGCAGCCATGTGTTGCCTCCTCCCATGCACTGCAACCCTGATGTCTCAGTACTTTTTCAAACGTATATCAACTACATTATATAAATTAATATCCAATGCTGTGTGATAGACAGTGCACGTCAATCTGGTAACATGCAAAACTAGAACCATCTTCACAGTTGAACATGTCTACACATCAGTCAACTGACCCTGGGAAGTATTTACCCACAAGTCTAACCAGCCTTATCTGCAAAGCTGTGGAAAGAATCATCATGGACCTTATCCACAGGGACATAGGTGACCTTCAATACTCTTGACCCAAACCATTTTGGTTTTGTCAAGGGTAGCTCTTGCTTATTAAACCTAGTGGACTTATTTGATAATGTCCCCAAAGCCCTGGATGAGAGAAAACAGGACATCCTGCCTAAGTTTATTTAGCCAAGGCCTTTGACGCAATCATATTCAGGTATCATAGAGAAAATCTCCCATTTGGGGATTAACCCATACATTACTAGATGGGTAGCCAACTGGCTCACTGACAGAATGCACACTGTCAAAGTTGGGGAGCCCACCTCTGCCAGTAGACCAGTTACCAGTGGAGTACCACAAGGATCTGTGCTGAGCCTTCTACTGTTTGGAAACTATTTCACTGAAGTCCATGTGAAGGTAGATGGCCTGTGGCATACCAAGTTTGCAGATGGCTGCCAACTGGGCACAATCATGTAGACTCCCCCCAGTGATACTGACATGTTACAGAAAGGGCTGGCACTGACAAATGATTGCTGCCAAATTCATGGACTGCAACTTAATGAAAAAATGCCTCATTGTCCCCTTTGGCAAAGAATTACTCCTGCTAATTATGATATATGTAGCACCTCTCTAAGCTCAGACTCAGTGGTGTGAGACTTGGGAACACATGTTGATAGCAGTCTAAACTTTGATCACCTTGTGTCCTTAGTGGTAAGATATGCATTCTACACTGTGTACCTCATAAATAAGGGCATCACAATCAAGACTAGGGGGATAATCTGTCTGCTGTACTCGACCCTTACTAGACCACTAATTGAGTACAATACTCCCTTTTGTATGTACCTCACCAGGCAACTGGATAAACCACAGAGATTTCTGACCAAGGGAATCCATGCCTTCAAATCATGACATACATGGAAAGACTCAGCCCTTTCACTGTACTCAGTATTGTACAGGCTGCTGAGAGGCGACCTGTACCTGATCTACAGACCAGTCTCAGACCTTGCCCTACTGGAAATGCTGGACATCCATAAATCAAATCGGGCAGTAACAACTTGCTCCGGGATCTCAACCTAGAGTGTGACATAAACAGAACATTCTGGGAAGATGGATGTATCTGCTAGCGATTGCCACTCCTCTGGAATAGGTTCCCACTGCATGTGAAGCACTGCTCCTCAATGACCCTATTCAAGCTCAACCTTGACAACTGTGATCATAATTTCACCCCAGGGGTGGCACCCATGTCCCTCATGGACAGGGCTAGTCTGTGCTAATTACAAAATCTCTGCTAACAATGAATGTCTATGTTCAATAAGGCTACTTGGGTTTTTACACAGCTAGGCTTGTAAAGGCCCTAGGGCTATTAGCCTAGTAAACTCATATGAACATATGAAGCTATGAACCTATGCAGTCCTCCCAATTTTCTTCTCTTCGGCATACGATGATTACATCCACTATAAGTTGTCCTGCAGCCTTGTAAAAGTCAGACTTGTGCCATGGCGCTTGCATAATATACTGAGCTCTGTAGTCTGTGTACTTAGGTAGGGATTCTGTTCTTACTGCAGTCAACTGAGTGTGTGTGTATCTACCCAGAAAAGTATAAGCGTGTATCTTACAGTTATCACTCCAATCTCATGAATTGACATTATTTTGACACTTGCACATGCCTACACATCCATTTCATGCAGGCCTCCCAATATCTTCTCCCCTACATGCACTTCTGATATCCACTATAAGTTGTCCTGCAGCCTTTTAAAGGTCAGACTTGTGCTGTCGTACTTGTTTAAAGTATGGAGCGCTGTAGTCTATGTACTTAGGGATTCTGTTCTCACTGCAGTCAACTGGTGTGTGTGTGTGTGCATGTGCGTGTATGTATGTGTGTGTGTGCGTGCGTGTACTTGCTTGACATGGCAGAGAGCCTTTTACATCAGAATATGGAACACTGTTATTACCATATTCTCCTCATCAGAAACCGCTGATGTCATCAACTATAAAATGTTGTCGGAGACCGTCCAAGTCAGACTTGAGCTGTGACGCTTGCCTTAAATACAGAGTTCTGTAGTTGGTGTACTTAGGTAGGGGTTCTGTTCTCATTGCAGTCAACTGGCATGAGTGTGTGAGTGTGTGTGCGCACTTGCATGACATTACAGAGAGCCTTTTACATCAGCATATGGAACACTGATCTTACCATATTGTCCTCACCAGAAACTGCTGATGTCATCAGCTGTAAAGTGTTGTCTGAGACTGTCCAAGTCAGGCGTGAGCTGTGGCACTTGCCTTAAATACAGAGTTCTGTAGTCAGTGAAATTAGGTAGGTGTTCTATTCTCACTGCAGTCAAATGAGGTGTCTGTGTGTGTGTATGTGTGTGTGTGTGTGTGTGTGTGTGTGTGTGTGTGTGTGTATGTGTGTGCACTTACTTGACATTGCAGAGAGCCTTTTACACCAGCATGTGGGACAACCAGACACTGCTGATGTCATCAGCTGTATCTGATTTGTGGGTGTGCACTATTCCCACCAGGGCAGGGTCAGAGACTGGCCTAGAGCCCAGGCAGAAGTCACTTTATCCTATACGATCCAGATTACAGTGACATGGCTTTCAGTCTATTCACATAAGTTATGGCATGGTTTGTAAGTCCTGTGTTTTTTTGGTGAGAATCCCCTGTGGTCTCTCCAGCTGCTGCATTTGTCTGGTGAGATACATGCAAAAGAGAATGTTATACTCTATTAGTGCTCTGATGAGGGTACAGTGCTTTAATACAATCCTCAGATCTGAATACGATGGTGTGACTTATGATGTGTACTGCATAGGCTTTCAACACCAGTGTGTGCACACTTGGTTAAAGCTCAGATTGCTATCTGCATGTGTTCCCAGTGCTTGCATCACTGGGTTTCAGTATAGAGGGATTGATGTTCTTCATGTTTCACTGTTGCAGTCATCACACTTGGGTTATCTGCCTGCAGGTAGCCCTCAGTTGGCCCGAATACCAGACTCTTAGTTTTTCTTTGTCGGATGCTGTCACTCCAGGATTGACGTCAGGTCATCAAAGGTATAAAAACAGGCAGCTGACGCCATTACATCAGTCTTTCTTGCCAAGGACCCCAAAGCAGAAGCAGTTTGCACGAATGCCAGTCGGCTGCTGCCTGGATTTTTGTTTACTAGTTGAATCATCCTGAAGTCTTCTAAAGCGAAGTACCCTGTTGGGGATCCTTTTTTCTTCCTCTAATCGATGTCAGAAAAAGTTAACTGTCTTGCCTGTGGAAAGCAAATACCACATCGAGATTTCCATTCTTACTGCGTCACCTGTTTAGGCCCAGACCATGATGTACCTCGCTGTCAGTTTTGTGCCTTGTTCAACGCCCAAACTATTCATTGTCAGGCCCTTATTGTCGCTAAATACTTTCATTCTCGACCTCTGTATTCCAAAATGGCTTCAATAAGCCATTCGACTACCGATTTTCCGAAAAAACATAAGGATAAAGACAGAAACCGCACAGGTCCAAAGCTGCCGACGACGCTTCCGTTAAGCTAGTCGTCAGTTCACCGGTACTCAGGCGCTTTCGCAGCCCCTGATGCCCGCTTCATTGGATTCGCAGGCCTCTACAGAGACCCGTTCGGAGTCCAGTATGCCACAAGACTCTTTTTCGACTATGGAACCTGCGGATGTCTCTACCTTGGATGGGTCCACAGATGCTGAGCAGGTAATGGCTTCTGAAGAAGTTCTTCATACTACCGATGTTCGACACAAACCGACGACTTCTTTCGCATCTTCATTTCTATCTAAAACTACCGAGTTTCTAAGGCCAAGAGTAATCACTATGCCTAGAAAATCAATTACCAAAGCGCATACACCTGATCCCTTGCCACAACATCAAATGCTTAAAATGACAGAAGACCTTATTTTGCTGATTAGGGGAAGTCAGCCTTCCCCTGCTAAGAGAAAAAGAGACCAGTTCACAGCAGCTTCAACAGACAGAGTCCTACTACTCTGAAGTATCAGATTATAAAGATATGCCCTTATCTGCTTATGAGGACTCAGATGCAGAGGAATCTCTGCCTCTCCTCCAGAGTACTTTTCTTTTGGTGAAACCTTACATACTTTAAGAGAGCATTTCCATTGGGAATGCCAAGACTGTCCTCAGTCCAAAAAGAAACTCAGAGAATTTCTAGATTTGCCACAACATGGGCCTTTAGCAATACCCCCAGTCCTGGAAGTTGTGGATGATGTCTTTATGCAATCCAGACTTAATCCTGGTACTTTACCCCCTGCTCCTAGGAAACCAGGCAGGTACTACAGAGTACCTGGCTCTCACAAATTCCTATTCAAAAATCCTACTTTTGATCCAGAGATTATTTCCCAGGGGCCTAAAGGTATCAAAGCAGCTACAGCTAAGAATCCCACCCCTTCGGACAGGGATTCCAGAGCTTTGGACAGATGGGGTAAGAAAGTATATACCTCTGCAACTCTCACCATTAGAGCTTTGAATTGTCAGTTTCATGTGTTGAAGTACCAACAACATATTATGGAACTTATTAAGCAAAAAATAGTAACCTTTACATACTGTGCAGAAAATAAAGAATTGCAAGAGCTTATGCATTCTGCAAGCCAAGTCAGCAAGCATACTTTGCAGTGTGGCTTTGATGCCCTATAAGCATCTTGCAGGGCAGCAGTCACTGGTTCTGTACTGAGAAGGCATGTTTGGCTTAAGGAGCAGACCTTGCCAGACCATGTCAAAGTTATTAGACAGTCCTATGAACAAGGACAATTTGTTTGGCACCAAAGCAGAAGAAGTTCTTAAAAAGATGGAAGAAAAAGCTAAATCTATGCAGACAGTCAAAGAATTCTTACAAGTGCAGCCTCCTACATTCAGTAGTCCTTGTCCCTCGAAACATTGGTCCTTTTCAGCCCCCTCAAGGCCATCTCAAACTAGACCCAGGGGAAACAGGTCCTCCAGAGTGCAATCTCACGTTATGCAGAGATCTAAGCAATGGAGTGCCTCCTCCAAAGCAGGGAGTGCTAAGCCACCCCCTTACAGAAATAATTCACAATGACTTCTCTACTCCACTCCCCACCTCTGCCCAACTGCTTGTGCCCCTAGGAGGAAAACTTGTCCTTCATGCAAAAAACTGGATGTCCATCACCAAAGACCAATGGGTCCTCAACATTGTATCCCAGGGTTACAAATTTTACTTCCACTCTCTGCCAACCCCAAAAGGGTTCCCAGACATTCCTCCAAACCAATAGGCAGTGGCACAAAACCAATTTCTATCCCTGCTCTCTATCAGGGCAATTCAACCTGTTCCTGCGGAACAGATAGGTCAAGGATTCTATTCCAGACTTTTCCTGGTACCCAGAAAAGAGGGCTCTTGGTGCCCAATCCTAGATCTTTCATTTCTCAGCACCTTCCTGGTGGTACCAAAATTCAAAATGCTCACCCTGCAGCAGCTTCTACCTATGCTAGCCAAAGATGCCTGTTTAGTCACCCTAGACTTAAAAGAAGCCTATCTGCACATCCCTATAAGGGAGTCATGCAAGAAATATCTACATTTCAGGGCCGGATCTATGCATTATCAGTTCTCTGCACTTCCCTTTGGCTTATCCACTGCTCCCATAGTATTCACAAAATATCTGGCTCCAGCCATTGCTTACTGCAGGCAGAGAAATATCCAAATTTACCTGTACTTGGATGACTGCCTGATTCAGGTGGGCAGTCAGGAAATGCTGTTGCAGCACCTGACATTTGTAAAAAAAATCTTCTCACATCCCTGGGGTACACCATTAACGAAAAGAAATCAAAACTAGTCCCCAGTCAAAAGATTGTATTCTTGAACCCAGATATCTGCAAGGAAAATCCTGCAAGCTCTAGAGTTCATGGCATCATGCATCCTACTAATTCCATATGCCAGATTGCATACGAGTAAACTTCAATGGTACTTAAAAAGTGTTTGGTGCCAGCATTCTCAGGACCTGGAAACCGTCATTCCTGCCATACCCTGTCTAAGGACATAGTTTCTTTGGTGGGTAGCAGCATGTTGCCACAACAAGGGACTGCCCTTTACTCAACCCCGTACCACCCAGACCCTAACCACAGATGCATCAGACTATGCCTGGAGAGCACACATGGACGGCAAATGCATTCAGGGCCACTGGAGCCCAAGTAAAATTCATCTGCACCTCAGCCAAAAAGAGATGCTAGCTGTGCAGCACGCGCTGACAGCTTTCAGATCCCTACTCTCACCAGGACACCTGCTAATAATAATAAAAACAGACAACACCCCAGTTATGTGGTACATCAACAAGCAGGGGGTAACCCACTCTTACCGTCTCTGCAGGCTAGCCATGGCCTTGTGGAACATGGCCTTTGACATGCAAGTCCATCTGCAAGCTCAATTCCTGCCAGGCAAACAAAACTCACTGGCAGATGACTTAAGCAGAAATCTCATAGACCCACACGAATGGCAATTAGGGACTAGCACCTTCAACCTTCTGATTCAGAAATGGGGGACCCCAAAGGTGATCTCTTTGCCTCCCCTTGCAACCACCAGCACAGCAAATTCTGCACCAAGAATCCTCACAGCAGGGCCTGGAAAGTGGATGCCCTATCTTTTCAGTGGGTAAATCTCTCAATCTATGCATTTCCCCCTCTGCCCCTTCTCTCAAGAGTATTACTCAAGATAAGACAGGACAGACCAAGGACAATTCTGATTGCCCTGGACTGGCCACACCAGCACTGGTACCCACTCCTGAGCAGCCTGTCACCGGTGCCACCCTGGTACTTACACCAGAACCCAACCCTGCTCTCTCAGCAGAAGGGACAGATTTTGCATCCACAACTGCAAGCCCTAAATCTTGCAGCCTGGCTTATTCCTTGAATTCTTCTCCAGCAAACCTGAGCAAGCAGGTGCTCGACATCATTATTGAAGCCAGAAGACCCAGTACAAGAAAATCCTATGCTTATAAGTGGAAAGGGTACTGCTCCTGGATTCAAGCTAAAGGAGAGGACACAACTCTGCCCTCCCTGTCTGTAATCCTGGATTACTTAGCAGATCTACTCCACAAAGGCCAGTCCTTCTCCTCCATTGTTATACTTGCCTCAGCCATTTTGGCTCATTACAACACTGAGCCACCCCTCTTCTTGCACCCTCTTATGAAACAGTTCCTGAGAGGGGAAAACAACTTAAGGCCACCAAGGAGAGCACCCACCCCTGCTTGGGACGTAACTTTGTACTGGAAAAGCTCACGCTTCCCCCCTTTGAACCTGCAGCATCAGCAGAGTTAAAATTCCTGTCTTGGAAAACAGCCTTGCTTTTGGCCATCACTTCAGCTAGAAGAGTGTCTGAGCTACAAGCACTTATGGCTGTGGAACCCTTATTATTTTCCATGCTGACAGGGAACCCTTCCTTTATGCCTAAAATGGTGTCCAGTGTGGCTCTCAACCAATCCATCCGTTTGCCAACCTTCTTCCCTAACCCTCAAAATAAAGGGGAAAGGATCCTGCACTCCTTGGACGTGCACAGACAGCTCAGATTATACCTGGATAGGACTAAGCCCTTCAGAAAATCTGACCAGTTACTAGTCAGCTTTGCAACAGGGGCAAAAGGCAAGGCCATTTCAAAACAATATCCAAATGGCTAGCACACTGCATCCATTTCTGCTAGAAGCACCATGGGAAACCAACCTCTCAGGGGATCAGAACACATTCCACTAGGGCAATATCTACCTCTACAGCATTTCTCAGAGGAGTCCCTACCAGAGGCATCCTGGAAGCTGCTACCTGGAGTTCTGTACACACCTTCACCAAGCATTACCACTTGCCTATCTTTTCCAAATCCAGGGCAGGTTTTGCAACAGCAGTCCTGCAAGGCATACTAGCCAGCCCTAACTCGTCTTGATTGCCTCCACCCTTCTTCAGTGTGGGAATCTACCCAAGTGTGATGACTGTAACAGTGAAATATGAAGAACATAGTCCAGTTGTATACACTTAAGTGTAGATGTTCGAGTGTATTCACTGTTGCAGTCCTGGTTTCCCTCCCTCCAGCCCCCTGGTTTCTCTCTCTCTCTCTCCTCTGTATGATTATTACTCACCCCTCAGGGGTATTGGTATTGGTATTTACTTTTTACTGGTGGTGTTTTCCCCACCATAACTTAGCCCCCTATTTGGGTGGCTCCTGACATTTGGGACAAGAAAAAGTGATGTAACGGCGCCGCCTGCCTGTTTTTATACCCCTGACGACCTGACGTCAGTCCTGGAACGACAGCATCCGATGCAAAAATACTAGGTCTCTGGTATTTGGACTGACTGAGGGCTACCTGCAGGTAGATAACCCAAGTGTGATGACTGCAACAGTGAATACACTCGAACATCTACATTTACGGTAAGTGTATACAACTGTACTTTATTAATGCTGTAATTAGCAGGGAATTCCACTTTGCAGAAGAATAAAATAGACATATTTTTGCATTTATTTGTAGACCATGTGGCTTTGTCACCAGTCTTTTGTGTGTGTGTGTTAGCCCTCCAGTAGTATGTTATCGCCATAGGTGGACTCAATAATTGTACCCAGTATGTAAGAATCAGCAAATGCAATAAGCCAAAGCTGTATACTTTAAACTGAACTGTTGAGAACCAAACAGTAAAGGGCCAAGCACAGATCCCTGGGGTACACCAGTGATGACAACTCACCAACTTTCACAGTATGTGTTCTGTCAGTGAGCCAATTGGTTACCCATCTGGTGACATAAGGGTTAGTCCCCAACTAGGTGAGTTTCTCAATGATACCTGCATGGGGGATTGTGTCCAAACCCTCGTCCAGATCAGGATAGCCAGTATCCTCTGTCTTACCTTCATCCAGGCCTATCACACAGAATCAGTGGGCTGTGACAACATCACAGATCACCTTGTGCATGACTCAGCACATACACCTTCCTGACATGGTTGAATACACACTTCAACACACCATCCACACAGACTATGTTCCTGTAGAATGGTGTATATCAACTTACATCCATGTGAGTTGGGGGGACAGCACCCATTGCATGCATTTGTAGACACATCCTGACTCTCCGCATCTGTGAGGTAGACCAACATGTCATCATGGACACCAGTGATATCCCGGCTGTGTGCAACAGACCTATGTGAGTTATTAATGCTACATCGTGTCTGTAATAGCTGTTAGATGCCCTCAAAGAGGTAATCAAGGGTATGCATGATGACAACACTACCATCCATTTGAACTTGACAAGCCCAAGTCATTTGACACAAATCCACACTGAGGTATTCACTCAACACTGTCAGATGTGGCCATAAATAACTATATCACCAAGTGGAGAGACCACTGTATCACATACATAGCATCGAAATATGTTGAAATGTGTGAAGTGAACTATATTTCAGGCCCAGTGATCAGGTCCATACATCAGGGCGGCCTGCTAGGCCCTTTCTTGTCCAAGTCACAGACATCACAAATGACATACACATCCTGTGTCCAAACAGCGATCTGGAGGACTACAGATTATGGGCACTCATTGGCTCCAACTGTGATATTAGTGTACTGCAGACAGTATCAACACACACCAAAGATTGCTGCCACAGCCGTGATAACACTTGCAATGACACAAAAGGATGGGGGGATTTGTTACATCAGGAAAACAAACAGAGCCCAAGTATAATGTCGACATCACACCCTATGATCAGGCCAATAGGTATGTGCCCTGTGTCCTGGGATAGATGGTATGTGGAACGTACACCAGCATGTGGCTACAGTGCTGTCTACTCCCTTGTATGTAACACAACTACTGAGTATGTATAGGACATCCACCTCACAGGCCATAATACCTTTATAGTTCACAGCCTTCATCACACCATTAACTGAGTACAGTGTACCCTTCTTCATGCACCTCACTACACATCTTCCAGTGATGTGTAACTGAAGTGTACCACCTTTGTCACAGTGAGCTGTCACACATCTTATTGGCCATACCTAGGTATTATTTTTGTGGCATAAACATTACTGCCTGATGGCGCAGAAACCCCATCAAGTTGTTACACCAGATGCATGTGTGATACCTGTTCCGGTGATGCACACAGTACATACGTAGCTGTTTGACAGCATTAATTGCATGGGTAATATTTGTGACAGTGTGGATTGTGCTATGTATGTATGCCATGCACACCAGTCAGCTAGCCTATATTGATCATAATAACACATACAAGTATATCAGTGTCCCTACTAACACCTCCAGCAAATGTTACAGTGTTAGGATGGTGTGCGTGATTACCGTTATCGAGTGCATGTTTGTTCAGAACCCTCTCCCATCACTCTAAATCACATATGTTATGTCAAAGATATGGGATTCTTGGTGATATTATTCTTATATTGCCTATGTGTGTGCATGCTTCTTTTAATGTTGTCCATAAGCCTTTACCTGTGTATCACTTGCTGGAGACCTCTGCTGAGATTACACTCAGATTCAGGCAAATCAGTTTGCATAGCTTCACAGAATGCACCTTACCTCAGTTGTATACAACATCCCTGATAGATGTCCTGTGCATTGTTCATGTAAGGATGCTTATCTCACACACGCTTCTTCTCCATTGTTATGTCACCTTGAGTGACAATCACATAGTACACATTTTCACTGTACAGTCTCTACTGTACCATATTGATATGTGATTGGTATTGCTGCTGCAGCTGTCTTCCATTGACATGCCCTCATCTGCGGTACATTAGGTTGTTTCACCTGTACTCTTTCCCTGTGTTCATTCCTACAGTTCATATGTCTGTACCTATTCAGTACATTTCCCCTGTGTGTTTAGTTTACATGGCAGTTCATGTACCCTTACAGGTTATATACACAACCTCGGTACAGAATGCCAAGATTGGGATTTCACCATACTCTGCACTGTATACACTGTCCTATACTGTGTTTGGACCATCTACATATCATACCTCTCAACTGTCCAGATTTTTGCAGTATGTCCAGACTTTTGCCTTGTATCTTTTGGGCTGCTCCTTATGTTTTCTGCTATATCACTGGGATGATCCCAGGACTGATGTCACTAAATAATTACATACATTCAAGGTTTAGACTTCAAATCCTTCAGAAAATGTATCTTAACATAAACATCGTTATTCTAGCACCTTTCTAAGTTTAAACATTCAAATATGTAGAATCTACACTATTTCAGGGTCATTGATCCCCCATTATGTTGGGCTTTGTCCAGATGTCTTGAACCAAGAGATTGAGTGCTATGGAAACTTGTATGTTAAGCTGTGGTGACCATTGTGGCATTCTGTTCGACGTTAACCGACTGTGCTCTGATGTAAGCGGGATTGCTGTCTGTGTTGCTTTACATGGTTTCCTGCCTGGCAACACTGTTGCAAGCCACGGAACCATGCTTATTTACATTTAGAAGCACAGAGTTTACTGAATCCTAGGGCTTGTTATTTTGCAATGATGTAAAAGCAAATATTTTTTAACTGCACCCATTATTTCTGATTTATGCTAGAACTGAATGAACAGGTGCATCCTTGGAAGTATATCCATCTTCCTTCTCTTGTCCCTTTGCTGACATGGTCTAGAGGCATTTGCTGCTGTTATGATGTTTTTCTTTTGGTCTACCCCACATGGCATGATGTGGATTAAGGGAGGAAGGTCTTTTGCAGAAACCTCTGCTAAAAAGTGAGAGATTAGCTGTTTGGGAAAGTTTATTATCCAGATCTAAATTAATGGTAAGACCATAACTTACTGCTTATAAGCTGTATTTCATTTTCCAGTGTAAAATTGGGGACTTTTATAACTGTGAAACCTGCTTTGATAGTGCATGTAGTGCATGTATGCTTATGTCACAAAACAGGTCAGCTTGGAAACAGATCACACCTGTGGACGTTGCATGATAGTTGCAGCGATCAGTTTCCTTGAAGAGAAAAATAATCATTTCCTTTCAAAATTGTCATCTACAAGTTTATGACAAGATAAACTGCATATAATGAATCTGATACTTATGAAAGTTGCAGCACCCTTAAGCTAGGAAGACTTGTAATGTGAGCTCAGACCATTGAGATTATTTGTTGAGGCTGCAAGGAGCTGTTTCTCAGTACCCACATGGGTGTTTCCATATTCAACAGTACTGTTACCTTCTGATATGATATTGTCCTTTTCATTCTTCCTCATGAATAAGGCCACAATCCGATCCTCAGATCTGACTCAGCTGCATCTACAAGACTTCTACTCCTAAACTTGAGCTCCTCCCTCTACCCATAATGCTCAATTCCATCCCAATCCCCTAGATCTCATTTAATGCCATTGAGATAGGATGGACAATCAGATACTCAAGTTGTAAGAGAGTTCTTTTTGGGGTTTATTCTACTTTTTTCTTAGAGAGATTTCTCTGGTTACCGTTAAGTTTCTAACTGCTTTCTGTCTTCCCTCCAGTTTTTCGCTGGCACCAGGGTCTTTTTATTTTCTGTAGTTTCTCTTCTACCTTATAGTATCATTGGTACTTTGGCTTGTTTAATTTTTTGTTATACTTAGGGATATAAATATCTTTGTTTAAAAAAAAAAAAAAAAAAGGAGTAGAGTACAGTTGTATTTATTAGTATAACTGTTAGTGGTCATTCTTTAAGGCTTCCTTTTAAGATTCCCCTTCTGGCCATTTAAACCCATTCATCTTCAGGGTTTATTATTGTTATTTTTTCTTGTGCAGGATATTCAAGAACACAGAAAAACCTACAGGTTTCAAAAAGTACACTTCTTGTTAGGCATAGGATTCCCAATTCTCATACCCACAAGAAGTGCATATATTGTCCTGGAGCGGCCCAGCTTGACTCCTATTGCACTATTTGCACAAGATTTAATCCTAGGGCGCTGTCTGATGGGATAAATAAATTGATTCTAAAAGGGCATCTACCAGCTGCAACTGGGGCTGAAACCCCCCCAAGGCTTCACAGTCCTCCTCGGCATCTAGGAAAAGACCTATTCTGAGATCTCCGAGGGATTCCTCAGAACCTACAGAAAAATTGAAGAAACGCTCAGATTTGGCCGTTCTAGCCAAAGACCTTCAGCCATTCCTCAGATCCACAATGTTCCTTGGATCCGACCAGTTCTGCCCATGCTGTTAGCACTCGTGCTCCATCCATCTCCTTCTTGGGACCTAAACCCACCGATCTAACCAGCAGAGGTCACACACCCGTATTTGTGCTGAAGCCAGTTTCTCCAGCCTTACCATCAAAGTTATTTGAAACTCCAAGGAAGCCTTCAAGGCCACAATCCACTGCTTTGTCCATATCTTTGAGGAGTTTGACAGAGGCCAATATGGACAGGATTGTAGATCAGTGTGTGTGTATACCTTTAAGAAGCTATCCAAGGGTATGCACTAGTGTACAATTACTGACCACATGCAAGCTAGACTGCCATTTTGTAGTAAGCAGTTGGGATGTAATTATGAATGTATGTAAGGTTTGTCTGTTAACTAGTTCATTCGTATTTAATGATGCTGCTATCCATCCTGATGTATTTCTATGTATTAAAGCATCTAAATGAAAAGATTCCAAGATGGCGACTCCCTGACTGGCAGCAGCTACTCTGGCTCCCGATTGTGCATTTCATGGGGGGGTTTTTTGTATTTATGTAGTTTTCTGTTGGCATATAGTCTGTTTTTGTGAACTGTTTTATTGTTAGGTGAGTGGTGAATGCAGCAGTGGTGTTTTTCTGCATGGCTTTGATGGATTTGCTTTGTTTTTGATCGTTGATTCTTTGGTGACCATTGAGCTGGGCCATGTTGCTCTCGGGCCTTCAGGATGGCAGTTGTATTAAGTGCATGAATCGGAGCCTGGCTTGTGGATTTTGGACTCTGGTTGGTTCTGTTGGGCCAAGGATTGTTCGGGTCTTTGGAATGTTGCTGGTGTTAGTGGATGGAGTTGACAGTCTCGGTGAGGATGGTGTAGAAGGAAAGGACTATTGTAGCACTGTAAAAGGTAGCAGTGTGCCGATAGAGAAGATTGGCGTGATCACAGAAGAATGCATGGAGACTTTGGAACATTTGTTGGAGTTGGCGACCTTGTGGATGGTGGCGGATGATAGGATGGCTGTGGTTACAGAAATCGTTATTTGCAGCTTCAGTCGCTTGGACTTTGTTGTTGCTGTGCTGTGGTTGCTGCTGTTGTTGCTGTGGTTTGTTTTTATTTGTATGTTTAAAAAAGTTTTTTTGACATGAGCTCTGAGAAATGTAATTTCGTTCAACTTTGCTCTTCCTGTGTGGTCTGAATGACAATAAAGGTCTACTTGTAACTTGTCATATGTGTTAGAGATGAATGAGCGACGTGGTGTTAAAAGCATTATGTCTTAAATGACAAGGAATCAGAAACCGGCATAGCCAAGGGGCATGAAGTCAAAGGCAGCTTGGGTAAAACCGACTAGAGGCACTTGCTTAGAGCTGGTGGAATATACACAAGCTGATCATCCGTAAAATGTGCATACTTCGCTAAACAAGTCAGAAACAACTTTCAGGTACTAAAACTTGCTCAGCACTATTTCTTTATGTTAATATGAAATGGGGCATACAGAACATTTTAAATGATATTCGCATAAACAGATATGTACGATATTACGGAAAATGTTTGAAATAAAGTCCAAATTGCATAAAACAAATAAAATAAAGGGAAATGACCACATTTTTTGCAAATCATTTATTTTTTGTATTAAGTAAATCAGAAGTGGATGAAGTGTTCACATGTTTGAGCAGTTTTACAGTAAAGCTATTTCGCAATGTACAGCCATTATAGGGCATATTTCACAAAGTACAGCCATTACAGGGCATATTTCACAGATTACAGCCATTACAGAGCATATTTTCCTAAGTACACTACTTCAAAGAGTTTATTGTACATTTGTTGTTACAAGCTCACAAAACTGTTTATTCGTACATAATTACAAGGGCCATCTTTTCAGTGTGTTTGTACATACTTTGTGGGCATGGCAGACATATTTCAAAAACCCAGTGCACTTGTGTTTGACAGTAATAATGCTGAGAACTGGAGATTGTTTGAGCAAGAGTATTACATTTTCATACAGGCTGCATTTTCTGATAAAGATGACTGTACAAAGGCATTTATTCTGCTTAATTTAGCTGGGTCAGAAGCCATAGAAAGGGAACGCTCATTTGTATATGCACCTGCTATCTATACAGGAGAGGGGGGGAAACCATCATATTGTTGTACCGGCTGATTCATGGGAGGACCCTGCGTGCTTAAAATGTAAATTTAGATAAATGTGTAACCCCCAGACAAATGTTACAATGGAAAGGCACTTAATTTATACAAGGGATCAAAAGCCTGATGAAACTTTTGCAGCATATATAACTGACCTGAGAAATAAAGTTAAAATGTGCAGATTTGGTGATTTAAGGGATGAATCGATAAAGGACAGACTTTTGTGTGGTATAAAAGATGCTGTGAGAAAGATTTTGCTTCATGACAGTGATTTAACTTTGAATAAGACCATTGAGATTTGTCAGATTTATGAGCTCACAGAAAAGCACACAAATATGCTTACAAACAAGTACAGCTCTAGAAGGCACAGTGATAGAGTTCATGTTGATAGTGCAAAGTATATTATTAAAAGAAACACGACCAAGCACATGGCAGCAACTGTAACCCCTGCAGCACTCACTGGTAAACCTCAGAGCTTTCTAGCAAATTCCAGAGTATGCACAGTCTCAGTGAAGCATAACAGTGAGTCACTAAACTCAAAGCATGGGCCCCAACCCAGTTTCATTGCCAACTGTCATAGTTGGGGTGGAAGCCATCAATCTAAAAGGGAGAAATGTTTAGCTTTTGGTCAACAATGCCACAAATGCAATAAATGGAATAATTTCAAAAGGTTTTGTAAATCAAAAGGTCCACATTCTTTTAGTAAAAGGGAACATTTTAAGAAACGAGTTGATCAGTTAGACAGCTGCATCCCTACTCTTTATGTTGATGGTGTGTCAGTGCTTCATGAAACGGTCAGTGCAGTAGATTTAAGGGCAAAGAATGAAGTATTTTGTACTGTTCGGATAAATGGCAAACCCACAGAGCTGAAAGCTGATACAGGTTCCAGGTGCAATTTTATATCAGCAGAAACATTTGCTAGTGTGTGTAAAGGTGAAAGGTTTGACTTGGCAAGGTGTGCAAAGCTTGTTGCTTTTGGTAATGAAGACATTCAAACTGAAGGCTCAGTAGTGCTTTCATGTTACTCTGGTGGAAGAAGCTACTGCTTATTATTTTATCTGGTCAAGAGGCACATCCAGTCATTATTAGGGCTCAGAGACAGTTTGAAAATGGGACTGCTTTCATTTAATAAGGAAGTCTATCATGTTAGCTTAAAAGACCACTACTCTAATTTTGCCTAGTACATTTTTCTACCTACCCCGTTCTGTTCAAAGACAAACTAGGCAAACTTCCACTTGTGTACTCCATCAAGTTAGACCCAGAAGTCAGTCCAGTTATCAGGCCAGCATGAAAAGTTCCACTAGCTGTGCAGGACAGAGTCAAAGCCGATTCAGATAAAATGGTGTGATAAGGTGTGATTTGTCCAGTTGAAACTCCAGCTGAGTGGGTATCTTCCATGGTGGTAGCTCACAAGAAAAGCTCAGAGGACATCAGAATATGTATTGACTCAATGCACACATTCGAAGAAGTTGCGGCCCCGATGCCAAGTGCCACTATTTTTTCTGTCTTAGATGCAAAGAGTTCATTTTGGCAAATTCAGCTTGACAAGAAACGTTTAGTACTCCATTTGGGAGGTACAGATTTTTGAGAATGCCAGTTGGGATAAATTCTGCAAGTGAAGTTTTTCAGCGTGCAATGGAGTCAATTTTTTCTGGCTATCATTGTGCTATTATACGAGATGACAAACTGGTAGGAGGTTGTGATGAGGCAGAACATGATGGAGATCTCAGAAAAGTTCTGGAAAGGGCACATCAAGTGAATCTTAAGCTCACTGCACAGAAATGCAAGTTCAAGGTACAAGAAGTTACTTATGTTGGTCATTTATGAGTACAGGCCTATAAACACACCCTTCAAAACAAACAGGCATTCTTGAGATGCCAGCACAAGGCAATGTTCAAGTCCTGCAACATTTTCTTGGCATGGTTAACTACTTTGGCAAGTTCATTCTAGACTTGAGGTAGCTATCAACACCACTCGGAGAGCTGACATGTAAAGATGTATCCTGGTCTTGGTTTGAGCAACACCAAAGACCATTTGAAGTCCTGAAACATAATTGCTAGTCCACCAACACTCAGATACTATAATGTTCACAAGCCAGTAACACTTTCCTGTGATGCTTCAAAATTTGGTCTAGGAGCAATCATTCTACAAGAGGATCAGCCTGTTGCCGATGCATCGAGAACTCTTACCCAAACTGAGGGGCAGTATACCCAGATTGAAAAAGAGCTTTTGGCAATTGTGTTTGCATGTTTGAAGTTTTATGGTTATGTTTATGGTAGACCTATCCAGATCGAAACGAACCACCAACCATTAGTCACTATTTTGAGAAAGCCTATGCATTCAGCCCAGTCAGATTGCAAAAGTACAGTTTCAATGTTGTCTACAAGAAAGGCAAACTTCTTTATCTTGCTGATACATTATCCAGATTGCCCAGAAATACCACAGAACAGCACGAGAATGAGAACCTTGATTTTGAAGTGATGGAAGTGAGAAATTTTTCTTCCACAAGTCTTGATGAGTTGAGAGATCACACAGGCACAGATAAAGTTTTACAAAGGCTCATCAATTTTATCAATCATGGTTAGCCATCAAAGCAGTCTAGTTTACCTCAAGAAGTGCAAACTTGTTTTCCACACTGAGATGAGATTTTGGCTGATGAAGGTATCATCATGAAAAGTTTGAAAGTGATTGTTCCAAAGTCCTTGCAAACTGAATACATTACTATCTTACCTTGTGGTTACCCAGATATTGAATTTAAGAAAACTAGTATTTTGGCCTTCTATTTCACAAGACATTGAGAGAGCACTTTCATTGTGTTCAGTCTGTAATAGTAAAAAAGTCATATCAACAGAAGGCACTACTGCAGCTTAACCAGATTCCGGAACTGTGTTGGTCGACAGTAGCCACCGATATCTTCAAGTGGAATGGTCAACATTATTTGGTGTTAGACTCTTACTCCAATTGGTTCGAGATTGACTTGCTTCCCAACCTAGCATCCAGTACTGCCATTACTAAGATGAAACATCAATGTTCATCGTGCATACAGCTGCAGTCATTACAGATGGGTTATCCTGCCGTCAAGCGGGTCCTCGGTCGGCCGAATTCCAAAGTCTAGGTCCGGCGTCCGTTGTCATCGCTTCTTCCCTTACGTCAGTGCGGCAGGGGTATAAAAGAGGCAGCCGACGCCATTTTCTTCAGTCTTTCTTGCCGCGCGGTGCCCGAAGCAGAAGCAGTTCGCAAGTGCCGGTCGGCCAGCTCCTGAGATTTACGAACAGTATTTCAGCCGAAGTCTTCTTTAAAGCTAAGTACCCCATTGGGGAAACTTTTCTTGCCTCAGACCGATGTCAGACAAAGTTAATAATTGCATTTCTTGTGGGAAGCAAATACCGCATAAGGATTTTCACTCTTTCTGTATACCTTGCTTAGGGCCAGACCACGACGTCTTGGCCTGCCGTTTTTGTGCTAGGTTCAACAAACGCACTATTAAGCATTGGGCGGAGTTCGCCCTTCATTATTTTGGCAAAAAATATAATTATATCATGTCGTCGGATACACCTATGCCAGTTTTAGGCAAAAGACGCAAAGACAAGGACCGACATCCGAGGTCTGCACCGAGTACTGAAACCACGCTTAGGCTGACTACTGGTTCTCAGCGAGGCGCCTACGCAGCCCCTGACTACCGATGAAGCTAGTTTACCGGTGTCTTCAGTACCCGAGGTCGCAGGCTCCTCAGTCTCCATTCCCACGGCAGATACCGACGCCACTCTTAGCGGGGAAACTGAAAATTTAGTGAGGCCTGCCATTTCTGAAGGCGTCTTCAGGCCTTCCACCTTCTCTGTTAAATCCTTCACTAAATCTAAAGCTGCTATCAAAACTAAAAAACTGGGTCCTCAGACCTCTTCTCAAGGCCCCATGCCTAAAAAACAGATGCTTAAAATGGCTGAGGATTTGATAACTCTCATCAGTGGTTCTCAACCCCCCTCTGACAAAAGACCTAGATTGGAGGAAGATTACCCTTCCTCAGACCAGGCTTCTATTACCTCAGACCATTCTGAGGATCAGGATTATGCTTATTCCCCTTTTGAAGACTCTGATGCTGAGGAATCTATTCCCTCGGTCTCCACCCCTGAGGACTACTCTTTTGGGGAAACCCTGCATACATTGAGGGAGCACTTCCACTGGGAAGGCCAAGATTACTCAGATTCCAAGAAAAGGCTCAGGGAATTTCTACTGCTCCCCCAGCATAGGCCCCTGGCTATCCCTCCTGTTTTAGATATTTTGGATGATGTGTATGCAGAAGCCAGTCTTAATCCAGATTGTTTACCTGCAGCCCCTGTTAAACCAGACAGGTATTACCGGGTTCCTGATTCTCACCACTTCCTTTATAAAAGCTATACTGCTGACTCAGAAACAATCTCACAGGGTCCCAAGGGGATAAAGGCCTCTACTGCTAAAAACCCCTTACCTTCAGAGAGAGATTCTAGAGCATTAGAAAGGTGGGGAAAAAAGGTGTATACATCAGCCACTTTAACCATGAGGGCATTAAACTGTCAATTTCACATGTTAAAGTACCAACAGTTTTTGTTATCTCAGCTGAAAAGCAAAATGACACAAACAGAACAACCAGATTTGAAAGAGTTGCAGGTTTTGTTGCATGGAGCAGAGCAAGTGGGTAAAAATACCTTGCAGTGTGGTTTTGATGCTTTAGAGGCCTCATGTAGAGCTGCTGTCACGGGGTCTGTCATACGTAGACATGCTTGGCTCAAAGAGCAATCCTTACCAGATCATGTCAAAGCAAAGCTATTAGATGCACCACTCAAAAAGATGTATTGTTTGGTGTTAAAGCTGAGGAGGTACTAAAGAAAATGGAGGAAAAAGTGAAATCTATGCAAACAGTTAAAGATTTCTTGCAGGTGCAACCTCCACGCTTCAGCAGAAACTGGCCTTCAAAAAATTGGTCCTTTCCAGCCAAGGACAGATCTCAAAGGGGCAGATACAGATGCCCAAGGGGTAGAGGACAACCTCAAGGATCTTACAGAGCTAGACAGTGGCAAGCACCAACCCCAAGAGGTGGAGAAGATAGACCACAGTCATTTAGAAAACAGACACAATGACTTCCCCCTACACCTGCCAAACAAAGTTATAATGGCAGCACCTTTGGGCGGAAAACTGGCATTATTTTCAAAAAACTGGCACATTGTTACAAAAGACAAATGGATTCTGGACATAGACAGAGGCTACAAGTTCCATTTTCACACCCTTCCAAAAATGAGAGGCTTGCTAAACCTGCCACAAAATCAATGGGCAGAGGCACAAAGACAAATTTCCGCTCTCATGGATATGAAAGCGATTCAAGAGGTACCTGCAAAAGAACAAGGTCAAGATTTTTATTCCAGACTATTTCTGGTACCAAGGAAGGACAAAGATTGGAGACCCATCTTAAACACATATCTACAGGTACCAAAATTCAAGATGCTCACATTACAGCAGCTTCTTCCCATGCTGGGCAAGGAGTCTTGGCTGGTAACGTTGGACCTCAAGGAGGCATACCCGCATGTCCCTATCAGACAAGATTGCAGAAGATACCTCAGATTTCTTGCAGGTTCAACCCATTACCAATTCTCCGCATTGCCCTTTGGCTTATCTACTGTGCCCAGAGTGTTTACGAAATGCCTGGCATCAGTAATTGCCTTCTTCAGACAACAAGGAATACAAATCTACCCATATCTGGACGACTGCCTTATCCAAGCGGACAGCAAGGACATTCTATTGCAGCATCTGGCGTTTGTAATAAAACTGTTAAACTACCTGGGATACACAGTGAACAAAAAGAAATCAAAACTAATACCTTCTCAACAGATAATTTTCCTGGGTGCCAGCTTAAATACAACCACCCAGATGGCCTACCTCACGCCAGACAAACAAGGGCAACTGTCTCAATACTTCAACAAAATGGCAACTTTAACCAGACTAACTGCAAGGAAAGTCCTGCAGGCTCTGGGTTTCATGGCATCTTGCATCCTACTGATACCATGTGCAAAGCTGCATATGAGGAAACTACAATGGTACCTAAAAAACTTATGGTCTCAACACAGCCACAGCTTGGAAACAATTATACCACTCATTCCATGCCTTCAAAAGGAATTTTTGTGGTGGGCTCAAGCATGCCAAAGAAACACAGGTCTTCCTTTCTGTTTACCTCAAGCAACTTAAATCATCACAACGGACGCCTCAGACTACGCCTGGGGAGCACACATGGCAGATCAGTGCATTCAGGGAAAATGGTCCCAAAAAGAGAAGCACCTAAGCATCAACCAAAAGGAGATGCTAGCCGTGCAAAATGCTCTTATGACCTTCAAAGACCTACTGCATCCAGGCCAGCTATTGATAAGGACAGACAACACCACAGTCATGTGGTACATAAGCAAACAGGGGGGAACTCATTCATACCCCCTGCAGGCAAGCCATGACCCTGTGGAACACAGCTCTGGAATTACAAATTCAACTACAGGCACAATTCCTGCCAGGAAAGGAAAACACACTGGCAGACAACTTAAGCAGAAATATGACAGACCCACACGAATGGAAGTTGCATCCTCAAGTCTTCTCAAAGATAACTCAGGCATGGGGACAGCCAGACATAGATCTATTTGCTACCCACAGAAATTACCAGTTGAAAAAATTCTGTTCAAGGACCTAGCATCCACAGGCCTGGAAAGTGGACGCACTCTCCTTCAATTGGACAACATTGACAGTCTATGCCTTCCCGCCTCTTCCTCTACTGACCAAAGTTTTATTAAAAGCCAGAGCAGAGAGGCCACAAATGATTCTCATTGTTCCAGACTGGCCACGACAGCACTGGTATCCTCTCCTAAAGAGCCTGTCACACTCACCACCATGGATACTACCTCTAGTTCCTCTTCTGTTGTCCCAGCACAACTACACAACCCTTCACAGCCAGCTCAAAACCTTAAATCTGGCTGCATGGAGAATACCTTAATTTCCCAACAGACTCTCCTCTCCAAAGTGGTGCAGGATGTCATCTTGGAGGCCAGAAGACCCTCTACTAGAAAAACATACTCCGCCAAATGGAAACGATTTTGTTCCTGGAATCAAGCAAAGGGCCAGAATCCTTGGGTAATAAATATACCCCAAATTTTACAGTACCTAGCCGAGATGTTTAACAGTGGCCTTTCCTTCTCCTCCATCAAGATCCACACTTCAGCCATTTCTGCGCAGTACAATACAGATCCTCCTTTATTCTCACATCCTCTATTAAGGCAGTTCCTCAGAGGGGCAAAAAATATAAACCCCCACGGAAACCACCAGTCCCAGCTTGGGACCTCAACTTTGTATTGGAAAAGCTGACCCTGCCTCCTTTTGAGCCGACTTCTTCAACAGAGTTGCAATACTTGTCGTGGAAAAGAGCCTTCCTTCTGGCCATTACCTCTGCACGCAGGGTTTCGGAGCAACAGGCCCTCATGGCTGTGCAACCATTCATCATTTTCCATCAGGACAGAGTCTCCTTACGAACCAACCCTACCTTCATGCCAAAGGTGGTATCCAGTGTAGCTTTGAATCAGACTATTCATTTACCTACCTTTTATCCAAATCCACAGAACAAAGGAGAGAGACTACTACATTCCTTGGACATCCACAGACAACTTCGTTATTACTTGGACAGAACAAAGTCATTCAGGAAATCTGAGCAGCTCTTTGTGTCCTATGCTACAGGTGCTCAAGGAAAGGCTATTTCCAAACAGACAATTTCAAAATGGATAGCCCACTGCATACGCTTTTGTTATTCTTTTCATGGAAAACCTGTGCCTGTATACATCAGATCCCACTTCACGAGGGCTACAGCTACCTCTGCAGCTTTCCTCTGGGGGGTCCCTACCAAGGACATTTTGGAAGCAGCTACTTGGAGTTCAGTGCACACTTTCTCCAAGCATTACCACCTTCCACTATAATCAAAATCTAGAGAGGGCTTTGCCACAGCAGTCCTGCAGGGCATCCTAGCCCCTCCTAGTTCCAATTAGTACCTACCACCCTTACTTAGCTTTGGGATTCTACCCATCTGTAATGACTGCAGCTGTATGCACGATGAACATAGTACGGTTTTGTACCTACCATAAATGTAGATGTTCGAGTGCGCATACAGCTGCAGTCCAGGTTACCCTCCCTCCATCCCCTCTTAGGACAGGCCTTATGACAATCACCTTTATCATTCAACCCTTTTGGGATATTCTTTTATGGTGTATTTGCTTGCAACTACTGTTTTAGATTTTTCTTCATTGCATGTTTGCATAATATTATGTTTTGCCTTCCTTCTGGGGGCACCTGACATCTGGGGCAAGAAAAACTAAAGAAAATGGCGTCGGCTGCCTCTTTTATACCCCTGCCGCACTGATGTCAGGGAAGAAGCGACGCCAACCGACGCCGGACCTAGACTTTGGAATTTGTCCGACCGAGGACCCGCCTGACGGCAGGATAACCCATCTGTAATGACTGCAGCTGTATGAGCACTTGAACATCTACATTTATGGTAGGTACAAAACTGTACTTTTTGCAGTCCTCAAAAAGTTTTTTCTAACAATGGCATGCAGTTTACAAGCCAACAATTCAAAAGATTTGCTGAAGAATGGAAATTGACTCATGTCACAAGTAGTTCAGAGTACCTGCAGTCAAATGGCTTGGCAGAACCTTAAGTTCAAAGCGCAAAACAGTTACTAGAGAAGTCAAAATGAGATGATAGTGATGTTTTCCTGAATCTCTTAAATCTCAGAAATGTTCCTCATGATAAACATCTTGGTTCACCTGCTCAGAGACTTCTGTCAAGACAAACCAGAGCCACGTTACCAGTCAATAGTGATTTGTTGGTTCCATGTGTCAAGAACAGGTTAGTGAAAGCCAATATGTTGAAGAAACACCTAACCCAGAAGTCCTACTACGATAAGACCAGCAAACCTCCATTACGAGAAGGAGAAGTGGTAAGGAAGCAAATGTCCAGAGGTTATGATTGGATTGATGCCATGAAGAATATTGGTCCGGAGCCGAGATCATACATTGTGGAATCAGGAGGAGCAGTTTTTAGGCAGAATCAGAAGCATTTGAGACCGGTGTCTGAGCCTATACCACAGCATATAGACTGTGAGAAAGATTCTTTATCTCAGAGTGAGTTGTCCTGTGTTCCATTTCCAGAGTTCCAGAAGACATTCCTATTCCTATGATGAATCTTGAAGTTTCTGATATGAGTTGTGCACCGCAGACTGTCCCTGTTGTTAAATTTCAACAAAATCAATCGACACCAACTGCCAAAGGTGTCTCAAAGCAGTATAAGAAAGTAGGAAAGGCTTCAAGGTATACCACCAGGAGCTTGCACTTTGTCAACAGTGATAAAAACACTCTTTATATAAAGAAAAACAATAAAAATGTTAAAAACAGACCAAATTCCCAGCTGAGATAAGCGCTTTCGGCTTCTCAAGCCTTCTTCAGATCATAAATAAGTGCTGGGTAAAAACATATATATTGTGTTGCAACCAAATCCAGTGGCTTAAAAATATTTTTTATCCTAGCAGCAGTGCACCTCTTAACTCTTAATCCTTGGTCAGAAAGAAACTATGCACAGGACCTAGCTTCTAGTCAAAATGCTTTGCTGCTGCAGTGTCCCCAATTAGGTACGTGCATTCTCTGTTCTTTACATCTCTGCACTCAGAGAAGGTCAACACCCTGTAGTGTATAAGTACCAATCAAATTCTTTAAGTATTGTTTCCTTCCAATCACTGGTGCAGCCAATTAGAGTGCTGTTACCAAGCCTTCAACCAATCTTGTATACACTGCTATTTCTTCATTGTTCACAAGAACTTTTCCATTACTAACCTGCTGTGAAAAGCGGACAGTGTTAACCTAATGAAGTGGTTTTACCACTTTTTTAACGTAATTTTAATATTTTTATTTTTATTATTTCTGTTCATCTATGCTTCTGCTATACATTGCTGTCTACTAGCAAAAACTTCCTGGTGAACAGAGGGGAAAAAAGAGAGAGAAAAAAAATAGACCCACATTAAGCAAAGTTTCTTCATTGCTTCATACGGGGAACAAAAACCTTACAAAAAGGTTCTCTGCATATAATTTTTAGTTCAACAGAAAACATTCAAGATATTGGCAGAAAAGGACACACTTAAGGTAACTCCTGTTGTACCCACAAGTTTACCGTATACTCCAATAAGGAGGTACGTCCATTGCAAGGACTGACCTTATGGTAATTATAAGTTTATCTTGCCTTTGCAGGATACAACTATATCTTTTATTATTTATTTTTATTGTTTATTTTACCAAGCACCATCCTCTAATCACAGCCGGAGGTTGTAACTAATAGAAACACAACCCATCGGACACTAAAAGTCCCAGATATGTCCTGTTGATGAGAGGCTACTAATTAGGGGTCTATATCATTTCATTGAAAACTCATTTCATTGAAGCTTAATTCATCGACACATATTCACTGAAAGCTCACTTCACTGAAAACCCATTTCACTGAAACTAATTTCGTTGAAAGGTATATATGGCTTTTTCCCCACTGTTGTGTGATCCTGGAGTTAGTATATAAAGTAAGGAGGGGTGTGGGGGGGGGCGTAAATATTTTAAAGCATATAGATGGATACTTACAAGTGTAATTAATAAATTCTTCCAGAAGACAACATATAACCAATTTATGTGGGGGGCTTTGCCCCCCATATCCCCCCTTACTTTATATACTAACTGCAGGATCGCACAACAGTGGGGAATAGGCCATATATACCTTTCAACAAAATCAGTGAAATGGGTTTTCAGTGAAGTGAGCTTTCAGTGAATTGGGTTTTCAGTGAAGTGAGCTTTCAGTGAATATGTGTCAATGAATTAAGCTTCAATGAAATGAGTTTTCAGTGATATGATATAGACCCACTAATTAGTTCCATCCCTCAGAGTATGAGGATGGAATCCCATAGTGAACAGGAAGAAGGGGAGGGGGTGGGAGAGGGAAGGGAGGGGGAAGGGAAAGTATTGGCTGACTAGGACAATCCAAACAATTACTATCTCAAAACTATGCACGGATAAAAATAAATCAATATAAGCTAATATTGGATTAGTGCTGAAACTGCTTCCCAACTCTGTGCCCTCCTAAATATAAAATTCTGTCCAGTCAGAGGGGAGTGCAGGTCTCCTCAACTCACGTCATACCTAGGTTCTCACATAATTATTACAACTTAGCTTAAACGAATTATATGATTTCAGTTAACAGTTACATTTCTATTCTTTAAAACTGGTTTCAATGGTAATTGATAATATTAAGACCTGGTGGTCAGTGGGCTTGCAGATTCGTAATCCAACCTATTTCACAAATTTCTGTGAGGTTTTGTATGTCTCCACCTCTAAGATTGGTTGATAAAGTTTTTAAACTTTAAATGTAAATGCTTGGTTGGGATTATGCACAGTGTGGTTTGCTAACACATTAATTGTCTTTATGTCTGATGTCTCTTAGATGTCTTAGTATCCTTTCTTTAAACTTCTGATCCATTTTGCCTATATAAATACCTGGGCACTTCCCACAAGTTGCTAAGTCAACCACATGTTTGGTATTACAGGTGGCTACTGCTTTTACTGTAAATTCTTTTGCTGTTATCGGATGTATAAAGAGGTTTTTTTGTGTCAAAAGGACAAGCTTTACACCTTCCGCATCTGTGGGTGCCCTGTTGTAGGACACTTTTCTTTTTAGGAAGACCAACTGTTTTACAAAGTAACCTTTTGATGTTCTTCTTGTTCTTGAACACAAACCTAGGCTGTTTGCCTACTATATCCTTAATCTTATCCTCAGGACAGGCCAAAATCTCTTTACTATTTCACAAATCCCTTTGTTATCAGTACTGAAAGTAAGAAGACAGTTTAGTCGCTGAAATTCATAATTATTGGCTGCATTGACCTCACCACATGTCTGCATGGAAAAATATGGACATCCTTTAGTACCTCTTACTATTCCAGTCTTCATTCTCGCCCCAAGATCTATATCTCAATAACCTCTATCTTGCAAATGCTGATAAAGATGTCAACATTCTTGATCAAAATCATGTTCTTCCGTACACAGTCTCGAAATACGAGTGACCTGGTTCTCCATGATATTCTTAAAGTTGTGTTTAGGATGAATACTACTTTGATGGAGGTGATGATTCTTCCAAGTGTTTTTCCTGTGAATGGTAGTGCTTAAACCAACTTCTATGTCAAGTCATAAGCAGACATCTAGGAATTATATTTCCTTTTTAGAACAATTCATAGTAAACTAAAAATTCCGTGGTGGAGTGTAGATATTCCAGAAATGGTACCAACTGATGTTCTTCATGTTTCACTGTTGCAGTCATCACATTTGGGTTATCCCTGCCAGGGTAGTCCTCGGCCCGAATACCAGGGACTTAGTATTTCTGCGTTGGTTGCTGTCGCTTCAGGACTGACATCAGGTCGTCAGTAGTCTAAAGTAAGGCAGCCGACGCCATTACATCAGTCTTTCTTGCCGTGGAGCCCAAAGCAGAAGCAGTTCGCATAAGTGCCGGTCGGCCACTACCTGAGTTTTCGTCTACCAAATTGAAGTTGAAGTCTTGTAAAGCTAAGTACCCCATTGGGGATCCTTTTTTTTTTTGCACTAACCGATATTAGAAAAAGTTAATAATTCTCTCGCCTGTGGAAAGCAAATACCATACCAAGACTTCCATTCTTACTGCGTTGCGACAGCAACCGATGCAGAAATACGAAGTCTCTAGTATTCGGGCTGGCTGAGGGCTACCCTGGCAAGGATAACCCAAATGTGATGACTGCAACAGTGAATGCACTCTAACATCTACAGTTATGGTAAGTGTACACAACTGTACTTTCTTCTGCCCCCTTCCACAAGATAAAAATATCGTCTACAAATTGACCATAATAGAAAATATATTTACTCCATGGATTGGCCTCAGAGAGTACCTTTTCAGACTCCCAGTATGCTAACACCAAGTTGGAATAACTGTTGGCACATGGGGTGCCCATCGCTAGTATTTCCATAGGTAAAGATATTATTCTCTATGATTAGTTCCACTAAAGAGTAGATTAAATCTGTTCTGAATCCTATTGATGGGGATAACTCTCTGATGACTTCTATACCATATGATTGTAAAAAGAATATTCACATCAAGGGTTATTAAAATCAGGTCACTTGTTTCCCTTAAATTTTCCATCTTTAAGTATAAATCTGTAAGGAAACTTCCTGTATCTCTTAGGACTGTCTTGACTTTGGATAATTTTGGTTTATGTTCATTTTCTACATACATAGATAGAGGTTGTGTTACCCATCCTCTTCCTGCAACTATAGGGCGTAACGGAGGGTTATTAAGATTTTTATGGATCTTTAGTAGGCCAATGATTGCTGGTAGTGTAGGTTTGGATAATTCAAAAAAGTTCTTTAAATCCTGACTAATGCATCTTTCCGTCAGCATATCCTGAAGGGAGTCTTCCAGGCGAGATACCATTTGACACAATTGATGGTCACTAATAATGCTATATGTACGAGTATCACTTAACATCTTAAACATGCTTGCTCTGTACCATTCTGAGTCCATGACCACCATCGCTCCTCCCTTATTGGCTGGTTTTATTACCATATCATCCCTTGATTGTAGAAGGAATAGAGCATCTCTTTCTTGTTGTGTCATATTAAAATAATGTCCTTTATTGGATCTATCTTCTTGTAGTTTGGCAACCTCTCTCTCACAGAGGCGTATGAATAGTTCAATGGCTGGATGGTTAACAGGTGTAAAAGTACTTGGTTTATTATATTGGTTAGCTATATGTCTCCCATCACTGCCAAATATTTTTTTTAAAGTCACATTTCTGCCAAATAATCTGATGTTCATAAAAAATTCATTAAAATCTGATCTAATAGATGGAATAAAAGTCACCCCTTAGTAAAACAGACTTATTGCTTCATCACTTAATGGAACTTTAGAGTTATTAACTACTAAAGCCATGGTCATTATGCTTCAATAATTGAATTTCTTCCTCTTTAGCTCTTGGCTGAAGGACCTGGGGTATTTGTATAGCTTCTCTTTGACTGGTATTGGAAACTGGTAGGAAAAAGGGGCATGCACTGACCCTTCTTTAGGCCTAGTGCCATTGGATGTACTAGCCACCGAATTTACGACTGCTGCCGGTGAGCCTGATGTTCTTATTTGTTTGTCTATAGTTCCTTCTGTATCTGTGACTATCTCGCTCTTGGCTTCTTTCATTCTATTATTATGTTCCATGCTAGATTTCATATTTGAAACGCTAACTTTGCTTTTATTAAAAATTCTCCCATTTCCATTGGTAACCCTTACTTCCCTCGGCCATTCAAAAATATGGCCTGCTTTGAAGTCTTGGAAGTCACATGCCAACTTCTTAGTCTTCTGTGGTTTCAATTTGTTATCGTAAATGTTTAAATTGAATTGTACTGTTTCCAGTTTACTTAAACATTTATCCAGTAGTTCCACTCGTTCTAATTCTTGTTTTGTTTTGATTAATTCGGCTGCTTTTATTTCATCAGGTTTAAAATAGTTCATAGCAAGCATGTGTAACTGAAGCTAGTCTCTAGATTTATTGCTTGCCATTTAGCTAGCAATTCCAGATGGTTATTACCATAACTGGGTAGGCCTTTGACCCTCATGCCTCTTGGAACAACTTTATGATGTAAACTAGCTTCCAGATGAAACCATTGCCATTGGAGCCTTTTAAGGCGGAAAGCCACATCCTCCACTTCCTTGTAAACATTCTCAAAACTCTCATTAGCAAAATTAGAGTCCATACTAGTCACTTCGTCTGCCTCAAGATTTAAGATGAGTAGCGGATTCACTTGGTCTCCTATGAATTCAGTCAGATTTTTGTTCCCTCTAACATCCTTGTTGCTCTCGGAGTTGCTGAATAGCAGCATGTTGCCTTCAGCCATGTACAGTTGGTAGAAGTAAAAAAGAGAACAACAAAATCAATCAACCCCAACTGCCAAAGGTGTCCCAAAGTGGTACAACAAAGTAGGAAAGTCTTCAAGGTACACCAGCACGAGCTTGCAGTGTGTCAACAGTGATAAAAACACTCTTTATTTGAAAAAAATAAAAATGTTAAAAACAACACAAAATTTCCAGCTGAGATGAGCACTTTCGGCTACTTAAGCCTTCTTCAGATCATAATTAAGTGCTGGGTAAAAACATATATATTGTGTTGCAGCCAATCCAGTGGCTTAAAAATATTTTTTATCGTATCAGCAGTGCAAATCTTAGCTCTTAGTCCTTGGTCAGAAACAAAATCTGCACAGGATCTAGCTTCCAATCAAAATCCTTTGCTGCTGCTGCAGTGTCCTCAGTTAGGTACGTACACTCTCTGTTCTTTACATCTCTGCACTCAGAGAAAGGCAACATCCTGTAGTGTATAAGTACCAATCAAATTCTTTAAGTATTGTTTTCTTCCAATCACTGGTGCAGCCTATTACAGTGCTTTACCAAGCCTTCAGCCAGTCTTGTAGACACTGCTATTTCTTCATTGTTCACAAGAACCTTTTTACATTTTTATTGCTTTTCTTTGAATAAAAAGTGTTTTTATCGCTGTTGACACAGTGCAAGCTTGTGGTGGTGTACCTTGAAGACTTTCCTACTCTGTTGCTAAATTTGGTCCAGAATGTTATGTTATGAGCTATAGCCACATATCTAAACCCTGTAGCAGAAACGAAGTAACTTGGACATGAACATTGCGCTTTGTTTCTAATGTATATAGTAATGCATGTCTAACTCTGATATTTTTTTTCAAAAGGGCAATTTTTTTAACTCATGCACTCCAGAGCAGCTCAGAAAATGCTACCTGCTTACTTCCACCATAGGAACAACAGTGCAGCCTGAGCTCATTTTCAGAAAATCCATTTGTAATACCATACAGAAAACAAATGTTCATAACTCTTTAACCATAAGAGCTAGACTAAAATTGTAACCGTGAAAGTTGTTCAGCAGACACTGACCTTTCCAACAGTGTAAATGTTGATAGTATGTATCCAAGTCATTATTAAATATCTGCCAAGGAATGCTAATATTGTGCATATTTATTTTACATTTTGGAAAACCAAAACACAATGTCTTGGTCAATGTACCATGTAGAACCATACAATTTGTATTTAATTTGTTTGTATGAATGTCGGCTTTAAAATGATACCTTAACCATTACTGTGTGATGTTCCTTTGTGGAGATATTCACAGAAATATGATTAATATTATATTTCTCATAATTGATAAGTAAACAAAGTATAATATCTCATCACCTGTAACAGACAGAGGCTACATTTTGGTGTACAAGTTGTGTGGCTCAGTGTCAGCTTCAAAATGATGCATCATTTGTGCTATCACCATGCTCCCTTGCAAAGATATGGGCATACTAATGAGACGTATTGGAAATATATAATTTTCATAATCCTACAAGACTAAAACTGTGATATCTGTACATGTGTACAGCATACAGACACAGTTCTTTTTCCATGTTATAAGGAGTAACACTGTCTTCAAAGTGAGGTATTACTTGGCACACTGATGTTCCATTGCAAAGTTATTTACCAAAATATGAAAAAAAAATCATAATTTCCATAACCTAAGTCCTAAACAAACTTTGATATCTGTACATGTGTACAACATACAGACAGATGTTAAGTTGTCTATCTCGCCTTCATTCTTGCTGGATGGGGGTCGGCTCCGACTCGGCCACTCTAAAGCTCGAGAGTTGGTTCCACCGGCTCGAGGCTCCCCTTATATCCCACAATGCTAGGCGATAGTTACCTCAGATCTCGTTTGCCGCTACAGCTTCGAGGTTGGTTATTCTACCGGTTCCTGGTGAGTTTTAGCTTTTTCTATAAAAAGTTACTCTTTTTACCCCTTTTTTAGTTTAATTATTCTTAAATTAGTGTAGTTCATTGAACTCTATCCCCGAACCTAATTTTTTCCCGTTTCTTGTTAAAAGAACTTTTAGTTCTTCCCTTGGGCCTTAGGCCTTCCCTTCCCTAGGGAGTGTTTGTGTAGTGTACTACTGTTTTATTGTACCTTATTTTAGTATTTTACTAAAGTTTGTAATTTTGACAGGGTATAACTGGTGTGTTTGAGTGTGTGTTTGTGTTCACCAGTTAGGCTATGTCTAAAGAAGCAAAGGTCTCAGTTCAAGAAGTGTGATGCGTGCTGTCAGAAAATGTCTCTGACAGACGCTCACACTTCTTGTGTCTATTGTCTGGGGCCTTTGCACCTGCAGGACTCCTGTGCTGTCTGCCATGGCTTCAGCCCCAGGGTCCTGCAGGAAAGAAAAAACAAGCTTATATTGAGAGGCTTGTTGAAGCCTGAGGATTCCCTGTCTGTCTCAACAGGGAAGCCCTCCAAGGCATCGAGGTCTTGGCTCCGGCTTCTGAGCCGAGACCTCAGGTTGTTCAACCTTGCCTTTATCGGCTCCGGCTGGAGCCGATAAGACTCAGTCCACAGTTTCTGTGGCTTCCCGGCTCGGCGGCCGAGGTTATCGAGTACCCGTGTCGGCTCCGACAAGATCTTGAGCCGACAACCAGAAAGAGGTCTAGGTCACCTTCTCTTGGCTCCGTTCATTCGGCTCCAGGATCTCCCCTGCTGTCTGAACGGGCCAAAGGTCTCATTCCTCTAGGTCATCGAGGCTGTCCGATCATGCCCTTGAGACCGTGGTGAGTCGACTACTCAAGTCTGAGGCACTAGCCCAGATGCTTCAGAGCCCGACTCATCAGTCGGTGCCTGCCCGGTCCATCAACTCTTTCCTCCTTCGACTCTCTTGAGTTCGGGCGTCGTGTTGGAACCGAGACTGTGGTCACCTCGGAGCCGAGACAATTGTCTTCGCTCCGTCGTCGCTCCGTTTTCTTCCATGGAGGAATCTCGGCGCCGGACTTCCTCGTCGGCTCGAGGGTGAGTGGCATCGGACCCTTGTCCGACCCCCTCTCCCTCTCGGTGCTTCGGGCTGGTGAGTTCGGCTCCGACATCGCCTCGGAGCCATCACTGTCGGTGCCGAGGGGTCCTTAGCTCCTCGGGCGGGACCTCTGGCTCTGCCTGACAGGGGTGCTTCGAGGTCATGCGGAGTGTGTTAGAGCCTGGCTCTACTCCACAGTCGGCTCGTCAGCCCCTCCCTCTATGGTGCCTCAGGGTAAGTCGACTCACTCCCTCATCCCGGACCGCAGAGAGCCAACTCCTCAGGAGCTCCTTTGGGATTTCATCCTCTTCCGAGGCCTCTCCTGATTTGGCAGAAGAGCCCCTCGGAAGAGGAAGTGCAAGAGGAAGCACATTGACTCACCTGAGTCTATCACGTCGGACACAGATCTGGATGATTCTGAGGGTTCCCCCCGTTCCCCTTCTGAAGATGTCTCATTTGCAGACATTCTGGAGATCCTTAAACAGAGGGGAAATTGGCCAGCCCTCAACCCTTCGGAGGACGAATCTGTGTATCTTGAGGCGTTTGGCTCTCGTCCTTCCACCTCCTGGGTGTCCCCCGGCGACCCCCTCATGCAGGTGGTTGCTAAAAAGGCATGGACGGCTCCTGATTCAGTGGACCCCACTCCCAGGAGACCCTCCAAATTCATCACAGCTCCATCAGACAAGGAATTTTTATCAAAAGGAGTCTCTGTGGATGCTATGGTGGTAGCTGCCGCCACAAAGAAGGAACTGGCTGATCCTTCAGTGCTTTGTTTCTAATGTATATAGTAATGCATGTCTAACTCTGATATTTTTTTTCAAAAGGGCAATTTTTTTAACTCATGCACTCCAGAGCAGCTCAGAAAATGCTACCTGCTTACTTCCACCATAGGAACAACAGTGCAGCCTGAGCTCATTTTCAGAAAATCCATTTGTAATACCATACAGAAAACAAATGTTCATAACTCTTTAACCATAAGAGCTAGACTAAAATTGTAAACGTGAAAGTTGTTCAGCAGACACTGACCTTTCCAACAGTGTAAATGTTGATAGTATGTATCCAAGTCATTATTAAATATCTGCCAAGGAATGCTAATATTGTGCATATTTATTTTACATTTTTGGAAAACCAAAACACAATGTCTTGGTCAATGTACCATGTAGAACCATACAATTTGTATTTAATTTGTTTGTATGAATGTCGGCTTTAAAATGATACCTTAACCATTACTGTGTGATGTTCCTTTGTGGAGATATTCACAGAAATATGATTAATATTATATTTCTCATAATTGATAAGTAAACAAAGTATAATATCTCATCACCTGTAACAGACAGAGGCTACATTTTGGTGTACAAGTTGTGTGGCTCAGTGTCAGCTTCAAAATGATGCATCATTTGTGCTATCACCATGCTCCCTTGCAAAGATATGGGCATACTAATGAGACGTATTGGAAATATATAATTTTCATAATCCTACAAGACTAAAACTGTGATATCTGTACATGTGTACAGCATACAGACACAGTTCTTTTTCCATGTTATAAGGAGTAACACTGTCTTCAAAGTGAGGTATTACTTGGCACACTGATGTTCCATTGCAAAGTTATTTACCAAAATATGAAAAAAAAATCATAATTTCCATAACCTAAGTCCTAAACAAACTTTGATATCTGTACATGTGTACAACATACAGACATATGTTAAGTTGTCTATCTCGCCTTCATTCTTGCTGGATGGGGGTCGGCTCCGACTCGGCCACTCTAAAGCTCGAGAGTTGGTTCCACCGCTCGAGGCTCCCTTATATCCCACAATGCTAGGCGATAGTTACCTCAGATCTCGTTTGCCGCTACAGCTTCGAGGTTGGTTATTCTACCGGTTCCTGGTGAGTTTTAGCTTTTTCTATAAAAGTTACTCTTTTACCCCTTTTTAGTTTAATTATTCTTAAA